>NC_088852.1:19671278-20138057 GCF_904066995.2 Poecilia reticulata | reverse complement strand
TTGGCTTTTTGTTATGTCTTAAAACATGATATTTAGACTTTTTTCCAGTTTGAAACTGCCTGATCTATTGCTTCTTAGCAATTTGCAGATGTCCATCATCTAATATGGCTAAAAATTTAAAGTAGAGCTACGAAATCAGAGATAGTCCATTTTTCACTTATTTCGCTGAGATAAAGCTTTTTTGGCTTCTTGGCTTCTTATATCTTCAAGCATGAGATTTAGACATGTTTCCAGTTTGAAACTGCCTGATCTATTGCTTCTTAGCATTTTGGAGCTGTCCATCATCTAATATGGCTGAAAAATTAATGTAGAGCTACGAAATCACAAATAGTCCATTTTTCACTTATTTTGCTGAGATAAAGCTTTTTTGGCTTCTTGGCTTCTTATATCTTAAAACATGATATTTAGACATGTTTCCAGTTTGAAAATGCCTGATCTATTGCTTCTTAGCATTTTGGAGCTGTCCATCATCTAATATGGCTGAAAATTAATGTATAGCTACGATATCAGTAATAGTCCATTTTTCACTTCTTTTGCTGAGATAAAGCTTTTTTGGCTTCTTGGCTTCTTATATCTTAAAACATGATATTTAGACCTGTTTCCAGTTTGAAACTGCCTGATCTATTGCTTCTTAGCATTTTGGAGCTGTCCATCATCTAATATGGCTGAAAATTTAATGTAGAGCTACGAAATCACAAATAGTCCATTTTTCACTTCTTTCGCTGTGATAAAGCTTTTTTGGCTTCTATGCTTCTTATATCTTCAAACATGATATTTAGACCTGTTTCCAGTTTGAAACTGCCTGATCTATTGCCCCTTAGCATTTTGGATCTGTCCATCATCTAATATGGCTGAAAATTTAATGTAGAGCTACGAAATCAGAGATAGTCAATTTTTCACTTCTTTTGCTGAGATAAAGCTTTTTTGGCTTCTAGGCTTCTTATATCTTAAAACATGATATTTAGACTGTTTCCAGTTTGAAACTGCCTGATCTATTGCTTCTTAGCATTTTGGAGCTGTCCATCATCTAATATGGCTGAAAAATTAATGTAGAGCTACGAAATCACAAATAGTCCATTTTTCACTTATTTCGCTGAGATAAAGCTTTTTTGGCTTCTTTGCTTCTTATGACTTAAAACATGATATTTAGACTTGTTTCCAGTTTGAAACTGCCTGATCTATTGCTTCTTAGCATTTTGGAGCTGTCCATCATCTAATATGGCTGAAAATTTAATGTAGAGCTACGAAATCAGAGATAGTCCATTTTTCACTTCTTTCGCTGAGATAAAGCTTTTTTGGCTTCTAGTCTACTTATATCTTAAAACATGAGATTTAGACCTGTTTCCAGTTTGAAAATGCCAGATGTATTGCTTCTTAGCATTTTGGAGCTGTCCATCATCTAATATGGCTGAAAAATTAATGTAGAGCTACGAAATCACAAATAGTCCATTTTTCACTTATTTCGCTGAGATAAAGCTTTTTTGGCTTCTTGCTTCTTATATTTTAAAACATGATATTTAGACCTGTTTCCAGTTTGAAACTGCCTGATCTATTGCTCCTTAGCATTTTGGATCTGTACATCATCTAATATGGCTGAAAAATTAATGTAGAGCTACGACATCACAAATAGTCAATTTTTCACTATTTCGCTGAGATAAAGCTTTTTTGGCTTCTAGGCTTCTTATATCTTCAAACTTGAGATTTAGACCTGTTTCCAGTTTGAAACTGCCTGATATATTGCTTCTTAGCATTTTGGAGCTGTCCATCATCTAATATGGCTTAAAATTTAATGTAGAGCTACGAAATCAGAGATAGTCCATTTTTCACTTATTTCGCTGAGATAAAGCTTTTTTGGCTTCTTGGCTTCTGATGTCTTAAAACATGATTTTTAGAATTGTTTCCAGTTTGAAACTGCCTGATCTATTGCTTCTTAGCAATTTGCAGATGTCCATCATCTAATATGGCTAAAAATTTAATGTAGAGCTACGAAATCAGAGATAGTCCATTTTTCACTTCTTTCGCTGAGATAAAGCTTTTTTGGCTTCTAGGCTTCTTATATCTTAAAACATGATATTTAGACTTGTTTCCAGTTTGAAACTGCCTGATATATTGCTTCTTAGCATTTTGGAGCTGTCCATCATCTAATATGGCTTAAAATTTAATGTAGAGCTACGAAATCAGAGATAGTCCATTTTTCACTTATTTCGCTGAGATAAAGCTTTTTTGGCTTCTTGGCTTCTGATGTCTTAAAACATGATTTTTAGAATTGTTTCCAGTTTGAAAATGCCTGATCTATTGCTTCTTAGCATTTTGGAGCTGTCCATCATCTAATATGGCTGAAAAATTAATGTAGAGCTACGAAATCACAAATAGTCCATTTTTCACTTATTTCGCTGAGATAAAGCTTTTTTGGCTTCTAGGCTTCTTATGTCTTAAAACATGATATTTAGACTTTTTTCCAGTTTGAAACTGCCTGATCTATTGCTTCTTAGCAATTTGCAGATGTCCATCATCTAATATGGCTAAAAATTTAAAGTAGAGCTACGAAATCAGAGATAGTCCATTTTTCACTTATTTCGCTGAGATAAAGCTTTTTTGGCTTCTTGGCTTCTTATATCTTCAAGCATGAGATTTAGACATGTTTCCAGTTTGAAACTGCCTGATCTATTGCTTCTTAGCATTTTGGAGCTGTCCATCATCTAATATGGCTGAAAAATTAATGTAGAGCTACGAAATCACAAATAGTCCATTTTTCACTTATTTCGCTGAGATAAAGCTTTTTTGGCTTCTTGGCTTCTTATATCTTAAAACATGATATTTAGACCTGTTTCCAGTTTGAAACTGCCTGATCTATTGCTTCTTAGCATTTTGGAGCTGTCCATCATCTAATATGGCTGAAAAATTAATGTAGAGCTACGAAATCACAAATAGTCCATTTTTCACTTATTTCGCTGAGATAAAGCTTTTTTGGCTTCTTGGCTTCTTATATCTTAAAACATGATATTTAGACCTGTTTCCAGTTTGAAACTGCCTGATCTATTGCTTCTTAGCATTTTGGAGCTGTCCATCATCTAATATGGCTGAAAATTTAATGTAGAGCTACGAAATCACAAATAGTCCATTTTTCACTTCTTTCGCTGTGATAAAGCTTTTTTGGCTTCTATGCTTCTTATATCTTCAAACATGATATTTAGACCTGTTTCCAGTTTGAAACTGCCTGATCTATTGCCCCTTAGCATTTTGGATCTGTCCATCATCTAATATGGCTAAAAATTTAATGTAGAGCTACGAAATCAGAGATAGTCCATTTTTCACTTCTTTTGCTGAGAAAAAGCTTTTTTGGCTTCTAGGCTTCTTATATCTTAAAACATGATATTTAGACTTGTTTCCAGTTTGAAACTGCCTGATCTATTGCTTCTTAGCATTTTGGAGCTGTCCATCATCTAATATGGCTGAAAAATTAATGTAGAGCTACGAAATCACAAATAGTCAATTTTTCACTTATTTCGCTGAGATAAAGCTTTTTTGGCTTCTTTGCTTCTTATGACTTAAAACATGATATTTAGACTTGTTTCCAGTTTGAAACTGCCTGATCTATTGCTTCTTAGCATTTTGGAGCTGTCCATCATCTAATATGGCTGAAAATTTAATGTAGAGCTACGAAATCAGAGATAGTCCATTTTTCACTTCTTTCGCTGAGATAAAGCTTTTTTGGCTTCTAGGCTTCTTATATCTTCAAACATGAGATTTAGACCTGTTTCCAGTTTGAAACTGCCAGATCCATTGTTTCTTAGCATTTTCGAGCTGTCCATCATCTAATATGGCTAAAAAATTAATGTAGAGCTACGAAATCACAAATAGTCCATTTTTCACTTATTTCGCTGTGATAAAGCTTTTTTGGCTTCTATGCTTCTTATATCTTCAAACATGATATTTAGACCTGTTTCCAGTTTGAAACTGCCTGATCTATTGCTCCTTAGCATTTTGGATCTGTACATCATCTAATATGGCTGAAAATTTAATGTAGAGCTACGAAATCAGAGATAGTCCATTTTTCACTTCTTTCGCTGAGATAAAGCTTTTTTGGCTTCTATGCTTCTTATATCTTCAAACATGATATTTAGACCTGTTTCCAGTTTGAAACTGCGTGATCTATTGCTTCTAAGCATTTTGGAGCTGTCCATCATCTAATATGGCTAAAAATTTAATGTAGAGCTGCGAATTAACATGTTGTCCTTTTTTCACTTCTTTCGCTGAGATAAAGCTTTTTTGGCTTCTGGCATGCTGCTCTATTGTAACATGACATTTAGACCTGTTTCCAGTTTGAAACACCCAGATCAATTGCTTCTCAGCATTTTGGAGCTGTCCAACATCTAATAAGGTTGATAATTGAATGTAGAGCTGCGAATTCAGATGTTGTCAAATTTTCACTTCTTTCGCTGAGATAAAGCTTTTTTGGCTTCTTGCATGCTGCTCTATTGTAACATGACATTTAGACCTGTTTACAGTTTGAAACAGCCAGATCTATTGCTTCACAGCATTTTGGAGCTGTCCAACAACTAATAAGACTGAAAATTGAATGTAGAGCTGCGAATTTAGATGTTGTCCATTTTTCACTTCTTTCGCTGAGAAAAAGCTTTTTTGGCTTCTTCCATGCTGCTCTATTGTAACATTACATTTAGACCTGTTTCCAGTTTGAAACACCCAGATCAATTGCTTCTCAGCATTTTGGAGCTGTCCAACATCTAATAGGGCTGAAAATTGAATGTAGAGCTGCGAATTCAGATGTTGTCCATTTTTCACTTCTTTCGCTGAGATAAAGCTTTTTTGGCTTCTTGCATGCTGCTCTAATGTAACATGACATTTAGACCTGTTTCCAGTTTGAAACAGCCAGATCTATTGCTTCACAGCATTGTGGAGCTGTCCAACTAATAAGACTGAAAATTGAATTTAGAGCTGCGAATTCACATATGGTCCATTTTTCACTTCTTTCGCTGAGATAAAGCTTTTTTGGCTTCTTGCACGCTGCTCTACTGTAACATGACATTTAGACCTGTTTCCAGTTTGAAACAGCCAGATCTATTGCTTCTGTGGAGCTTCGTAAACTCAAGATGTCCATTTATTACTTCTTTCGCTGAGATAAAGCGATTTTGGATTCATCTCTATTAAAACATAAGAATTAGACCTGATACCAGTTTAAAACAGCGAGATGTACTGCTTTTCAGCATTTTGAAGCTGGTCAACATCTAACTAAATTGGAACTTAAATGTTGAGCTTCGTAAACCCAATAAGTCCATTTATTGCTTATTTCGCTGAGATAAAGCGATTTTGGCTTCAACTCTATTAAAACATCAGAATTAGACCAGATTCCAGTTTTAAACAGCCAGATATACTGCTTTTTAGCATTTTGAAGCTGTTCAGCATCTAACTAAATTGGACCTTAACTGTGGAGCTTCGTAATCTCAAGATGTCCATTTATTACTTCTTTCGCTGAGATAAAGCGATTTTGGCTCCAACTCTATTAAAACATAAGAATTAGACCTGATTCCAGTTTAAAACAGACAGATGTACGTACTGCTTTTCAGCATTTTGGAGCTGTTCAACATCTAACTAAACTGAATATTGACTGCGGAGCTTCGTAAACCCAATAAGTCCATTTATTACTTCTTTCGCTGAGATAAAGCGATTTTGGCTCCAACTCTATTAAAACATAAGAATTAGAACTGATTCCAGTTTAAAACAGCCAGATATACGGATTTTCAGCATTTGAAGCTGGTCAACATCTAACTAAATTGGAACTTAACTGTGGAGCTTCGTAAACTCAAGAAGTCCACTTATTACTTATTTCGCTGAGATAAAGCGATTTTGGCTTCAACTCTATTAAAACATAAGAATTAGTCCTGATTCCAGTTTAAAACAGCCAGATATACGGCTTTTCAGCATTTTGAAGCTGTTCAGCATCTAACTAAATTGGACCTTAACTGTGGAGCTTCGTAATCTCAAGATGTCCATTTATTACTTCTTTCGCTGAGATAAAGCGATTTTGGCTTCATCTATATTAAAACATATGAATTAGACTTGATTACAGTTTAAAACAGCCAGATGTACTGCTCTTCAGCATTTTGAAGCTGTTCAACATCTAACTAAACTGAAAATATACTGTGGAGCTTCGTAAACCCAATATGTCCATTTATTACTTATTTCGCTGAGATAAAGCGATTTTTGCTTCAACTCTATTGAAACATAAGAATTTGACCTGATTCCAGTTTAAATCAGCTTGATATACTGCTTCACAGCTTTTCGAAGCTGTACAACATCTAACTAAACTGAAAATTAACTGTGGAGCTTCGTAAACCCAAGAAGTCCATTTTAGACTTCTTTCGCTGAGATAAAGCGATTTTGGCTTCAATTTATTTATTTTTTAATAACTTAATTTAAAACAAATAACATGAACATACATATGGACGTAAACTCAATGACAAATATTAAAATATACTAATAAAAACAAATAGTAAATAATAATTACAGACATTCAGGGTGTTGCTGTTAAAGTCTAGAGAGACAAAAGTTAAAGAAATATATATACATATGTACATATACACATATACAGTGTAAATATAATATGTGGCCATACATACATACAGACAGACAGACAGACGGACGTAAAATAAAACGTAACTTTTTTCAGTTATAGTTTTCATAACAAAAAGTGTCAAAAATATATTTGAATACATATGAAGGATATATTACAGCAAAAATAAAAATAAAAAACAAAAACCAAAACAGGAAAAAAAAAAAACATAAAACAGAGGGATCTGCTTATGAGATGAAGTTAAAGATTTTGGCTTCAACTGTATTGAAACATAAGAATTAGACCTAATTCAGCCAGATATACTGCTTCTCAGCATTTCGGAGCTGTCCAACATATAACTAAACTGAAAATTAACTGTGGAGCTTCGTAAACCCAAGATGTCCATTTTAGACTTCTTTCGCTGAGATAAAGCGATTTTGGCTTCAACTCTATTGAAACATAAGAATCATAAGAATTAGACCTGATTCCAGCTTAAATCAGCCAGATATACTGCTTCACATCATTTCGGAGCTGTCCAACATATAACTAAACTGAAAATTAACTATGGAGCTTCGTAAACCCAAGAAGTCCATTTTAGACTTCTTTCGCTGAGACAAAGCGATTTTGGCTTCAACTCTATTGAAACATGAGAATAAGACCTGATTCCAGTTTAAATCAGCCAGATATACTGCTTCTCAGCATTTAGGAACTGTCCAAAATCTAACTAAACTGAAAATTATCTGTGGAGCCTCGTAAACCAAAGAAGTCCATTTTAGACTTCTTTCGCTGAGATAAAGCGATTTTGGCTTCAACTCTATTGAAATTAGACCTGATTCCAGTTTAAATCAGCCAGATATACTGCTTCTCAGCATTTCGGATCTGTCCAACATTTAACTAAACTGAAAATGAACTGTGGAGCTTCGTACACCCAAGAAGTCCATTTTAGACTTCTTTCGCTGATATAAAGCGATTTTGGCTTCAACTCTATTGAAACATAAGAATTAGACCTGGTTCCAGTTTAAATCAGAGAGATATACTGCTTCTCAGCATTTCGGAGCGGTCCAAAGTCTAACTAAACTAAAAATTAACTGTGGAGCTTCGTAAACCCAAGTATTCCATTTATTACTTCTTTCGCTGAGATAAAGCGATTTTGCCTTCAACTCTATTGAAACATAAGAATTAGACCTGATTCAAGTATAAATCAGTCAGATATACTGCTTCACAGCATTTTGGAGGTGTCCAACATCTAATTAAGCTGAAAATTAAAAGTAGAGCTTCGTAAACCCAAGAAGTGCATTTATTACTTCTTTCACTGAGATAAAGCGATTTTGGCTTCAACTCTATTGAAACATAAGACTTAGATCTGACTCCAGTTTAAAACAACCAAATATACTGCTTTTCAGCATTTCGTAGCTGTCCCACATCTAATTAAACTGAAAGTAAACTTTGGAACTTCATAAACCCAAAAAGTCAATTTTTAACTTCTTTCGCTGAGATAAAGCGATTTTGGCTTCAACTCCATTGAAACATAAGAATTAGAACGGATTCCAGTTTAAAACAGCCAGATATACGGCTTTTCAGCATTTCGGAGCTGTCCAACATCTAACTAAACTGAAAATTAACAGTGGAGCTTCATAAATCCAAGAAGTCCATTTATTACTTCTTTCGCTGAGATAAAGCGATTTTGGTTTCTTTGCTTCTACGTTCTTACAACATATGATACAAGATTAAATTTTGAATCAGCCAGGTATACTGCTTCTCAGCATTTCGGAGATGTCCAACATCGAAACTGAAAATTAACTGTGGAGCTTCGTAAGCCCAAGTAGTCCATTTATAACTTCTTTCGCTGAGATAAAGCAATTTTTGGCTTCTTGGCTTCTGTTCTCATCAAACATTAGATTTAGACCTGTTTACAAGTTGAAACAGCCAAATCTATATCTTCTCAACATTTTGGAGCTCTCCAACATCTAATATGGTTAAAAATTGAATGTAGAGCTGCAAATTCACACATTGTCCATTTTTCACTTTTTTCGCTGAGATAAAGGTTTTATGGGTTCTTGGCTTCTGTTCTCTTAAAACATTAGATTTAGACCTGTTTCCAGTTTGAAACAGCCAGATTTATTTCTTCTTAGCATTTTGGAGCTGTCCAATAAGGCTGAAAATTGAATGTAGATCTGCGAATTCACAGATAGTCCATTTTTCACTACTTTCGCTGAGATAAAGCTTTTTTGGCTTCTTGCATTCTGCTCTATAGAAACATTAGATTTAGACCCGTTTCCAGTTTGAAACAGCCAGATCTATTGCTTCTCAGCATTTCGAAGCAGTCCAACATCTAATAAGGCTGAAAATTGTATGTACAGCTGAGAATTCCAGGATTTTCCCTTTTTCATTTCTATCACTGAGATAAAGCTTTCATGGCTTCTTGCATGCTGCTCATTGAAACATTGGATATAGACCCTTTTTCCAGTTTGAAACAGCCAGATCTCCTGCTTCTTGGCATTTCTGAGCTGTTCAACATCTAATAAGGCTGAAAATTGAATGTAGAACTGCGAATTCACAGCTAGTCCATTTTTCACTTCTTTCGCTGAGATAAAGCTTTTTTGGCTTCTTGCATGCTGCTTTCTTAAAACATAAGATTAAGACCTGATTAGAGTTTGAAATAGACAGATCTACTGCTTCTCAGCATTTCAGAACTATCCAATATCTAATAAGGCTCAAAATTGGAACGGTGAAACCACAGACAGCAAAAGAAGTGAAAAATTATCTGAGATAAAACAATTTTGGCTTCTTGCCTGCTGATCTCTTGAAAGATTTAGACATGATTAAAGTTTGAAACAGCCAGATCTACTGCTTCTCAGCATTTCGTAAATATCCCACATCTAATAAAGCCGAAAATTAGATGTAGAGCTGCGAATTCAGATTGTCCATTTTTGACATCTTTCGTTGAGATAAAGCGTTTTTGGCTTCTGGCCTGCTGATTTCTTCAAATATAAGATTTAGAAATTATTAAAGTTTGAACCAGCAAGATCTACTGCTTCTCAGCATTTCGGAGCTGTCCAACATCTAATAAAGCTTAAAATAATATGTAGAGTTGTGACTTCACAGATAGTTCATTTTTCTTTCCACCGAGTTGCTCTTTAACCAACTTGGCGATCTCCTCTCCAGAAATTGGAGAGCCCGACCCAGAGTTCCCAGTCTCCACTTCTTCAATGGAAGGCATGTTGGTGGGATTGAGGAGGTCTTTGAAGTATTCTGCACACCTACCCACAACGTCCCGAGTCGAGGTCAGCAGCACACCACCTCCACTATAAACAGTGCTTCACATCCTGAGACGCCGGATAATGGACCAGAATCGCCCTGAAGCCATGCAGAAGTCTTTTTCCGTGACCGCTCCGAACTGGGAGTTAAAGCTTTCTCAAAGGTTCCAGATGTTCCCAGCAGACCCTTACAACATGTTTGGGCCTTCCAGGTCTGACCAGCACCCTCCCCACCACCAGACCCAATTCACCACCAGGTGGTCAGTGGACAGCTCCACATCTCTCTTCACCCGAGTGTCCAAGACATGTGGCTACAGACACAATGAAACAACGACAAAGTTGATCATCAAACTGTGGCCTAAGATGTCTTGGTGCCAAGTGGACATATGGACACCCTTATGCTTGAATATGGTGTTTGTTATGGATAATCCATGATGAACACATTAGTCCAGCAACAGAACACTACTTGAGTTCAAATCAGGGGGGCCATTCCACCCAACCACCCCCCTCCAGGTCTCACTACCATTGCCCACGTGAGCATTGAAGTACCCAAGCAGAACAAGGGAGTCAGGAGGGGCACTCTCCAGTACCCCCTGCAAGGACTATAAAAAGGGTGAGTAATCTGAACTGCTCTTCTGACTGCGTAAACACAGTCAGAACCCGTCCCCCCACTCGTAAGCAGAGGGAGGCTACCCTCTCGTTCAGTAAACCCCAACGTACAGGGGGACAAATTCCCGCTATGATGGACAAGATGGGGGACAACAAGTATGCCATATGGACTAGCTTCACTAGTCATGTGTTGAGGTGAGGCCGACAATTTCTAGCCGAAAACTCTCAACCTCACACACTAACTCAGGCTCCTTCCCCACCAGAGAGGTGACATTCCACATCCCAAGAGCCAGCTTCTGCAGCCGAGGATCAGATTGCCAAGGCCCTCGGTCACCAAACGTTCCACACTGCACCTGACCCCTTTGGCCCCTCCAACAGGTGGTGGGCCCGTGGGAAGGGGGACCCACGTTTCCTCTTCGGGTTGAGCCCGGCTGGGCTCCACAGGTAAAAGCCCAGCCACCAGGTGCTCGCCAACATGCCCCACCTCTAGGCCTGGCTCCAGAGTGGGGCCCCCATGACCTGAATCCAAAGGGTTCATCTGTCATAAGGGGACTTCGGGCTGTGGTTAGTCTGGTTTCTCAATTAGGACCCGTCTGCCTTGGGTGACCCTACCAGGGGCATGAAACCCCCGACAGGATAGCTCCTAGCATCGCTGGGACACTAAAACCCCTCCACCACAATAAGGTGGCAGCCATGGAGAGGTTGATGTAAAAGACTTGTTGCTGAAATGTGCTATACAAAAACTTGATTGAATTGGTGGTTGGTTGACTAAACTATAGAGTGACTGTGGCTGCTTCTGGGTTGCTCCTATTAGGAGTTACAAGCACATCCATTCATTGATGGATTTATTTATTTTACATATGGATCCTTGAGAGGATTAGAAAGTAAACTCCACTCAACATTGTAGAAGATATTCAAAAATGTGGGTTGCAAATGGAATAAGTGCTTCAAGAGTTACTACACCCTGATTAACCCAAAACACAGACTAAAACTGCTGAAATTAAATTGTTTTACGTGGCTGAGAAAATAAACAACTGGACCTCTGCTCTTTTCAGATGAAATAAAAGTGTGCATTTCATTGGAAAATTGAAGACTGGGAGAAGAAACAACAAAGGAAATCTGCTGGAGGTCCAAGTGTGATGTTTCCACAGTCTGTAATGATTTGGGGAGCTATCAAGCACTCTGTGGTCGGTTCACTGAGTTTGTCATGTCCAAAGTCTGCTTTGGCCAGAAAAATGTAGAGCACTTCATGTGTTTCTTTCTGTTCACAAGAGTCATTGAGTTACAGATTTCCCTTTCCCACAGGAATAGGGGAAAAGTATTGGACTTTTTGCCCACTCTGCAAAATGTTTCAATACCTGGTTTGATGACCACGGCATCATTCTGCCTGAGTTAGGTCCCCTGTCCGTGGACCGGCACCGGGCCGCACAAGAAATAATGAAATATTTCCGTTTTATGCATTATTTGAGTCTGGAGGATCTTTCACTTTGAAAATCCTTTAACCGGATTCTCTCGGATACTTGCGTGCCAACATTGAGCCTACAAGCAGCAAAATCAGTAAGAAACAGATCAGATGTCTTTGGAAAGTTTCTTTGCAAAGGGGAAAAGGCCCAGAGAAGAAACAGGAGAATGCATTTATCCCGGACCGGTAGGTGAGTCCCACGTTACAAGCCGCTCTGCGTAACATGCGGCGACCGGCTGCTAATGAGGCAATGAAGCTTCAAGCTGCTTCGCCACATACAGACCAAGCAGGCTGTGGATAAAAGCAACACTTCGGGTGTCATCGTCTCCCATCACTCCCAGATGGGACCGTCTTGTTGCAGACGGTCCCATCTGGGACGGGGCTCCCGTTAGTCATTATCGTGAGTTAAAATTTTCATAAAAGTAAAATGTTCGTTTTTGTGGCGCATCTGTATCTTATTTTGAAGGGATATGTAAACATTACCATAGTGACCAGAGTCAGAGCGTTTGGGTAGTGGTCGAGAGGAGATGAGTAGAGCTTGTGAGTCTTAAGTCTGGTTTAGACGGCAAGATTTAAGAATTGTCGGCCGATTCTCCAAACTTCTGTGACCACAGAGCTGATAAAAGTACAACAGGTTCGATCAGTTCGTGTCTCCGGCCACAAGGCAGGAGCAACACGAACCGATTCCAGTCATGGAACATCGCGATTCCAGAGGATAATCCACAAAACTCCGAACATTGCGGGAATTTAGAATAACCAAACACGGATGATGATGTAGTAACAATAGTGATAGTTTGTGGACTCATTTTAAGAGATAAAAGATGTAACAAAAGAAAAAGCGTTGGATAAAAGAGACGGGAGCAGCCACTCTATTTGTTGCACTATGATTTTGAGGTGACTGGAAAAACTGGAAAAAAATAAAGACAAATTAAAGGGAACATGAGCTTTCAACACAACCACATGCTGAGTTCCTCTATGTCAAACCCCTTTGATGGACTCAATTGACCATAAATTGTGTTGAGTACATGTAATGTACAGTAAATAGATGTACTTTTCAGTAGGCTCCATAAAAAATACAAAAATATAATAATTTGGGGTTTAAATAAGAAATAAATTAGAATAAATGCTTTGTTGTTTGCAAAATAAATCTATAGTTACAGCTACGTTGATATATTCTCATGGAATTTTTTTTTGTTTTTGGCCATTTTTGAAAGAATATGAATAAAACCACAAAAGCATTTCACTCATGGGTAGTGGTTGGATGAAACTATTTATCATCAAACAACTATGATGATTACATGTAAACAAATCAAGCGAGTATGGTTACCTTCATTTTGTGTCAACTTGAAGGTAACCATAAGGTCAAAATCATCATGGTGGGGAAACCTTTGATCAGGCTCTTGATTAAAAATGAGTGAAAACAGTTGTTTGACAACAAATGGCTTCACCCAAGTACGAGTCATTTGTGAAACGTTTCTGTGTATTCATTCATATTCTCTGGTGTTTAAACTTATGAGCACAACTATATGTGGTTCAACATTTTGAATTGAATTAGTAAAATAAATCTAATTTGATCATAATTTTATTTATAATATTAACCAGTAGCTTCCAGAGATCTAAAACTGTATCTGATCTCTCACTGGGGCTGCGCAACTGTTCATGTCTCCTTGCACCTTAACGAGTCTGGGGGAAAGACAAGAATCAAACTAGCAAAAGACATCTAAGAATGTGGTAAACCAGATGCTTTTAATTTAAATGTTTTAGTTTTTTTTTGTTTTTTTAAACAGCAATCATAGAATCTGATCACTGCTAAAGAATTTCAATGAGAACATCAAAGAGACATGGAGACCTGCACTCTTCCAATCCTGCTGTTTCAACAGAACAAAACAAACATAACCAAACATACAGCGTCAGATGCCCCTATTGCCGTGTGAATAAGTGCTTGGTGAAGACACAGCACAAGAAAAGGATCAGACAATAAAAATCTCAAAAATGCTTGTAAAGTTACTTTTAAATGTAGATAATATTTGTAGATAATGTTTGGCTGATTTGTGGAGGATAGCAATCGGATCTTTAAGTTCATTACAATCAGAAGGTCTTAGCTCACTAGCGACTTCAACAGAGAACCTGATATACATGCACTAAAAGTAGACAAAGAGAAAACAAGTAAAAATCTGAAAAATAAGTTTGAGATTAGATCCAAATTTTTTTGCCAAAAGCCACACCAAATGTCACCAAGGTTGGACTGAACATTTTTTTTTCAATTTCTCTCTTAAAAAAGAAAAGGCAAACCAATATTATTGCACATGAGCAAAAACAGTAATACTATTACAGCACTGTTCAAATCACTCCCCTACTTCCCCCCCGAAACATTCTGGTGATTGATGACACGTTTCATTACCAGAAACCATAAATTGGGAAAAACAAACTAAACAATGAGTAGAAACACTGATGTGGATCAGAGGACAGATGAGACAGCCAGCAGAAATGAACATTGTGCTATTACATACAGCAAATGCTGACATAAGTGCTTTTCTTTAAGCTTGAAGAAAAATTGTATTAAAAATAAAAGCAGGTATTTCTGGTTGAGGCATTGTTAAAAGTTAGCTTGTGCTATCCATTCAGGCGTGACCTTATAAAATCCAAATCAATGGAAAAAAGGAGAAAACCTTCAGAGTTTTAAAAAATTAAGATGTTACCCTGCAGATCATTTAGTTTCAAAGGTTGCTGCTACATTGAAACTGCACCGAGTGATGTGCAACATCTGGGGGAGAAAAGACGATTTCTCTGAACTTCGCTCTGTCTGTTGGCTTTTTCTAGTTTTCTTCTTTGTTTCAAAGACCCTCATTATTGGTGTTGAGTGGCAGTGTCCAGATCCAATAACATGGCAATGTGATTCAGTAAAAACACTGGCGCTTCAGTGAGGCTGTTTGGGAGAGTCACTCTGGAGGAGGCTGACAGCCTGCGGCATGGTCACTGATAGGGTTCTGGATGAGCGCATCCTCACATCGGTCCATTGACAGACACTTCCTGGGTCTGTGGTGAGTCCTCTCTGGTAACACAAGATGTCACAGTCAGTTAAAGCACTCAAATGATCCAACTTCATTTGACTGCATGAACACTTACTTCTCATTAGTCTGTGTGTTTACAGATGAGTCAGCAGCAGGCTGCTGTGAAGGGGGAAGAGGATCTGACAAAGAGAGCTTGTCCAGGGACACTGGATACTCCTCACTGCAGAAAGAAAATCATTGTGGTGGTGGGATTTAATGCTATTTACCAGTCAACTGTGTTAGAAATACAAAAAAAGTTATTAGTTACATAGAAATGTCAAAGATGCAAACACATCTTTTGCAAGACCTGCTCTTGTTAAATCCAATTATAATATTGTTTTTCTTTGTAGTGTTGAAAACTGTTGAGCTGAGGTTAGCACAACTGTGAATATGATCACTAGAGGAAATCCTTGCATCCCCATTAATGATAATTCTTTTAAGGAATGTGGATAGCTTGAGTTATTACAATCAAAATCCATTGATGTTATAAAACAGGGGTCCCCAAACTTTTTCCTGTGAGGGCCACTTAACTTTTTCCTTCTCTGGTGGGGGCCGGAGTCAGTTTTAAACAGAAAAAGTGTGACGATTGTAGGAGTGTCTAAATGTAAAAATGCATTGTTTTCCAGAAAGCACAATCAAATAACATTCCCTGGGTTCTTCACAGAACAAAAGTCAGGAAATAAATAACACTATTAATGAAATAAATAACCAAATAACCCTCTCTGGGTTCTTCACAGAAAAAATCCAGGAAGGATTATAGTCCATATTTTCCGAACTATGAGCCGCACCAGACTATAAGCCACAATCCCAAAGTTTTTTGTTGTCTGTTTTAAACCAGTAAACATACACATATACGCCGCAGATATCTCAGGTTTTCCACAACGATGCAGCAGCAGCAGAGGGGGGCGGACACCCAAAATTTGAGTCATAACAGATCAATTGAATATCACATTTATTACGGTTGAAAAAGAAAAAGTTGCCAAGATTAGACTTAACTGAACTGATTACGGTAGTTTCCGAACGGTAACTGTAACTGTAAAAGTGCTGATCCTTCGTGTCTGCTACTAGCATGTGCTAAATAAAAATAGGCACCTTCTTCTTCTTCTTCTTCAGATTTCAACAGCAGCTTGCATCCATTATTGTTGCACTACTGCCATCTACTGGATCCTAATATCTATACCTCAAATTCTCATAATGATCCCAGTATTATTTAAACAAAAATGAAAAATCTTCTTTTTCCACTCAATACTATTTAACTGATCAACAACATTCTCAAATTTCAATTCCCTATTAAAACCTAATTCCGTTTTAATGGGCGCCTTCTTCTTTTATTTCCAATTTTGACTTCCAATGATTCACTTCCTGCTAAAGAGTTTAAACCTGCATGTCCACAACATGCCACAGTCAGCATGCAATAACATGCAGCATCTGGGCAGCACATTATTGCATCACATGCTGCCCAGATTTTTATGCCATATTAAGCATAGAAGGCATATATTGCCTAAATGAGCAACACCTCTGAATGCCACAAGCCTTTCATCCACTGACATTACAGCCTGGGTTATAGAACAGGGGAAGTCGCAACCCACTTGTCCCACACTGTTCTATTAGCTGCTAGTTTGTGTGTTTCCTGTCTTGTCTGTCGATTGTCAAATCGGATTACTCTGGAGAAAAGTCTCCAGAAACATTATGACCCGAAATATTGCCCTGCCTGTCTCTGCATCCCATAGACTGGCTGTTGATTCATTCTTTGACTTGTAAACTCTGGTCAGAATGAGGACCCCCAAAGGTGCATGTAAATGCATTTGGCCCAGCTCCTTCAAGCTCTCTCCAAAAACTCACCTTCCTTTAAGATTTGTCATTTCAAGAATGATTTTCTGTATTGCACTAGGCATGAGTAGCTGAAAGACTGGCTAGATGTCTGTGACTCGAGTTACTGCCATCCTAGAAGGCCCTGGCACTCTTTATTATATTCTCAACAGACCGTTTTCCTAGGTGCTTAATTTGAGATGAAGACCACAATATTTCACCATTTTTTGACATGAATGTCTTGCTCGGAGAAACATGACTATCATTTTCATCAATTGGTTCATTATCAGAATCATCAGACTTAGAATTGACCTCAATACTGTCTTCAGCGTCAGACACCTTCTCTTCTATTTCCCCGTCATGATCAACGAGAAGTTCCAGCACTTCCAGGGTTGTCATCTTTTTATTTCCCTGTTGCTCATTTCCTGATCGGTGACAGTGACTATATCACATGTACCTACAGTGTGTAATGTGTTTAGGACTCCCTTGCAAAGAGTATTTCTGTCCCTAATTTAAAATCAGGCATTAATCAATACTATACTAGAATCTACCTGTGACGCATGTGGCTAGAGTCAGCGTAAAGTCCTGACTGAATGAAAATCATTATTACCTATTTATGTCACGTTAACGAAGAACTGCTGAAAACGTACCGAGTTTATCAACTGCGGTAGCAATTTGGCTCCAACTCCTCCCCTTGTCATTTCTATATTCTTTGCACGAAACGTTAAATATTAATGTTGCTTCCACATATCTCCAATGTCCGCTGGATTTTGGGTTGCGCCGTGTCAACTGTTTGGGATTCCCCTCGTAATTTCCCCTCAGAAAGGACGGAGGAGAATCCGCGCTTTCTGATTGGCTACCCGTCACATTCAGCGTTAAGCTCCCAGTCGGGGAAAACTCCTGATTTAGATCCGAGCGGCCACGACGATCTACCGTAACACACCACACACTGCAGGATGATCGGTTAGATCGGCCAACGATCCAAGATTGTCATAAAGGGAAAATAGGGGCAAAAAATCGTGTAGTGTGAACTACTGCATTAGGTACTCGGATGTGCCCATCTTCTCTATTTAAATCTAGTGATTACTTAAGGGCAATATAGTATACAGACTTCATAATCTGCACTCTTTTGGTTGAATGCAGTATTTATTTCCACTTTGGCTTTATGTTTAGTTTTTATTCAAGTACGTTTTTTGTTAATGGAGACTGAGAATCCATTTTGTTTTTGGTTGTTTTATTTAGTTCATCAGTTCCAGTGTTACGTGTTCTTTTGAAAATAAGGTGCATCTATCAGGAAATCGCATGTATTATTAGTCATTTCCATTAAATCAGTGTCAAAAGGTCTTGAAACAATATTATCGTTTATCACAATAATTTTTTAGACAATTGATCGTCCAGCAAAATTTGTTATCGTGACAGGCCTATGAACACCTGCTTTCTCGCAGTTTCCTAGTGAAGTAAAGAGAATGAATAGTGAGAAAGTGGGTTTGTGTGTGTGTGTGTGGTGTGGGGGTTTGTGGGTGTGTGTATGTGTAGTGAAATATGTCTCATAGGTGCAAGGAAACAAATAGAATTGGATATTTTCTGACCCTTTTTACCCTTCAACTTGACTGCCGGGTCAAATTGACTCGAACAGTATTTATGTAACAAGTAGACGCAGGAGGGGCTGCAAATGTGTAAAATGAACCATTTTCAATTTATAAGTAGATTGCACCTATTAAGACAAATAGAAAAAGTTTCATGCAGAAAAAATGCTTCCAATTATTTAAAAAACAATTTTAAACTTTAAAACGGGTCAATTTGACCCGCAACATAACAGGGGGGTTAGCATCTTTTAATAAAAAAGCACGGTGAACCGCTTCAGTGCCCCGACCATGGGGCTTAGCAAGTTTTTTGGAGGGAAACTCTGCCAAATGGAAATTAAACGTTGTATAGGTTCATGTTAAAAGCTAAACAGCATTGTTGTTGTTGTTTACAGAGTAAATGCAAAGAAAAAATTTGAGCTAAGCTTGTTTATAAATCTAGGCTGCCCATCAGTCATTCCCGACTAACAATCATGAAAGATTATAAAAATAGACCAAAATGAATAGTCAGCTGGGCAACGTTGAAATAAGCAAACTTCAACACAGAAGATAATTTGATGAACAGCGTGTTAAAGAAAAGTAACTTGAGTCTTAAAAGTGTGCCACAAGGTTGGATGGCTCGACAATTGGGATATTTGCTTAGGACACTGCCTGACATAATTGGATTAATAAGAATCCAATTACACCTTAGAGCTAGGAGAGAAGAGTTTCAGGTGAAAGGGGCAAACCTTATGAGGTCGGCTGTCTGGTTGGTAGGGGCCATTTCTGAGGAGACTACGTCAGGAGGAACATTAGCGTTTTTGTCCGCACTTTCACTTTTGAATACCCCGAGGGAAGAGCTGTCTGATGCTACAACTGGAGTGGTTTGTGTGTCTCCTGGTAGAGAAGGACCTGAGGCACCAAAATCTGCAGAGACACACAATAAAAGGAGACATTTATTACAAAAACAAAAGAACCTGGACATTTTCTAACTCTTACAGGTCCGCAGGGGGACAAAAGGTGGAAAAGTTATGACAATTCTAAGGGCTCCTGACTGACAGAGGGCCTCCACAATTTATACATTTTTTTCCCCCATAGAAATTGAAAAAAAAATTTGGCCCTGTCAATTACAAAATTAATCATATTGTTTTCTCGAAGATTGTTTTTAGCAGTAAAAATATGTTTCCATTCCAAGACCAAAAAACACACATCTATATTTGTACTGAACCCCCCATGTATATGCATGAAATGGTTAATTCCTGCTTGCAGCGCTTGACGGTGTTCAACAGCAGTCCGTAGAAGGCAAGAACGACCATGGCAGCTACTATGTTGCTAAGAAAAATGATAAAATCAGGTTTTCAAAATAAATAAATAAATAAATAGAGAGGGAGAGAGAGAAAATGGTAAGAGTGCCAGGTTTTTCTACGAGAGGTGTGTAGACTGTGTCAGATTATCAACTATTTAGCAGTTAGCTAAATAGTATTATTTAGCTAACTGCTTATATATTATTTAGCATAGTTAGCTAAATAATAAATAGCATTATTCAGCTAACTATGCTAAATAATAATTAGCTAGTGAGCTACATACTACTATTTGCCTCCTTTTCACTAGCATTTAATGAATTAAGGAAAGAAATTACAAAGATATTCATATATTTAACTTGTCTCTGTACCTTTTACCACACTTATCAGATTAGTCAGTCAGCAGGAGCTCTAGCCCATGTCCCTCCAGATCTGTCCTCTCATAAGTGAAATTATAGCTGCAGTATGTAACTTTTATAAAAAATATTTTTTCACATATTTGTTAAAACTGTCATTATGTTGTGTCGGTATGGTGTTACATGCCTGTCAGGCTGCTTGTTTCTCTTTCCCCTCCCCCCCTCTTTTGTTTGTCTCTTCACAGGTAGTAGGGAAAGCTGGTGTCAATCTCCCCTGACTGATCCTCGTCAAACAAGGCCCAATCAGCATCCAGGGAGGCCTTATATAAGCAGCCCAGCTGGGGAGCTGGAGAGATTGGCGCCTCCGGGGGACGACACAGTTGAGCGTTGGGACGTTAGAGGGCGGAAGGAGAAGCGAGTGAAACAAACAAACGAAGGCGGTAGGATTTGATTTTGGCAGATTGCATAAACTGTACATTGACTGTAGCAACATGGCTTCTACATCAGGAGGGAATAGTGGAAATTAAATGGAATGGATGATATCAAGATCAGCAAGAATGAAAAGAACACTGAGGAAGAGACAAGAAAGGGTGAGAAGTTGGTCGGAAGAAAGTGAAGCAAGAGAAGAAGCTAACAAAAAGACAAAAATAAACGACAGGGCGAGTTCAGGAGAACAGAATGACTAATAGAGAAGTGGAATTCAAGCAAGAAGGAGAATTTATCCACTCGATAAAGTTGACTAGAGCAATAGAGGAAGAAATAGGAAAAATTAAAATGGCTAGAATCATGAATAACAGAAGAGTGCTAATATATGCTAGCAGTGAAACACAACAACAAAAGATAATCAGAATAAAAAACTTGATGGGGGAAAGAATTAAAACGTATATTCCAGGGTCTTTAGCAAGGCTGAGAGGAGTAATATTAGGAGTTCCAATGGAAATGTCAATGGCGGATTTGAAAAAAGAAATCAAAGGAGGGAAGACGCCACCAGGATTAAAAGTAAAAGAGATGGGGAACTTAAAGACACAATGGCAGTAATTCTGCAATTTGAAAATATCATGTCAGAAAATATTTAACTAGGATATATGAACTACAGAGTTAGAGGATACATTCCCAAACCCCTCAGATGTTTTGCTTGTCAAAGAATGGGACACATCGCAAAGAATTGCAAAGGAAAACTCGGGTGTGCAAGATGTGGAGGTCCACATGATTATGGAAAGAGTGCCACTGAAACAACAGAATGCTCAGGATTAGGATTCAAACTTTTATAATGGTTCTACATATTCTTCAATGGAATGCTAGAAGTTTAATAGCCAATGGACAAGAACTTAAAGTTTATTTATGATTTAGAAATAATCCCAGATATAATAAGTATACAAGAAACATGGTTGAAACCTAATCTAGAATTAAAAATTCCAGGATATAGTATAGAAAGACAGGTAGTGGTAGTGGAGGTGGATGTGCCACTTTAATTAAGGATGGTATAACCTATAAGAAAAACATAACAAATAAAGAATTAGAATGTGTTAATATAGAAATATTAAAAAAAATATGGAAATATTAAAATTATAAATTTCTATAATCCTTGTAAAAGTCTTGATAGTGAAATGTTTAAAGAAGTAGCAGGAAAAATAGATAGAGAATTATGGTGTGGTGATTTTAACGCACACAATAGTCTATGGGGTAGCAAGAAGACAGATCATAATGGTATCATAGTTGAAGAAATGATGGATGAAAGATCATTAGTTTGTCTTAATAATGGAAAAGGTACAAGAGTAAATATACATAAAAATACAGTTTAATGTCTAGATGTTACATTAATAACTGACTGTCTTGTTAGTTCATGTGAATGGCATATTAACAGGGAGACTACATTAGGGAGTGATCATTTTCCAGTGAGTACAATAATTAATGACAGTATAAATAGGCAGCAAGATTTCATACTAACAAGATGGTGCTTCAATAAACCTAATTGGCAAAAATGTAAAATCAATTGTGAAAAAACTAGCCATATGGCTACATTAAAAGGTAACATTGAAGAATGTTCAAAACAGATAACAGAACACATTTTAAATGCTGCAAATTCTAGCATCCCAAAAATCAAAGTTAAAGGTAAGAAAAAAGTAGTTCCTTGGTGCAATGATGAATGCAGTACAGCAATTAAAGAACGTAACAAAGCATTTAAAATATTACTGAAAAATTTAACAACCGAAAACCTTATTGAATATAAAAAGAAAGCAATGGCTCGCAAAATTATTAAAGAAGCAAAAAAGAAAACATGGAGAGAATATTGTTCCTCAATAGGTTCAGAAACAAAATTGCAGAACGTTTGGGTCGTTTAGGAAATTGACGGGGAAAAGGAATGAAGTTAAAATTCCAGCATTAGTCCGAGGACAGGAAATATTAGTTTTAAACAAAGATAAGGCAGATTTATTAGGGGAGACATTTGCTGCAGTTCACAGTGGTGAACATCTTACAGACATTCATATACAGCAGAAAATACAAAAACTTGGAAATTATAAAAATATTTTGGAAAAATGTCAAAAATGCATGTCAATATTAGACATGAATATAACCATGAAAGAAATAAAAACAGTACTGAAAGGGACAGGATACTCAGCTCCAGGAGAGGATCAATTATGTTATGCTATGTTTCGACAGATTCCAGAAGTAACATTGAAATTAATATTACAATTATTTAATAAAATATGGAACAAAGGTTTAATACCAAATAGCTGGAAAAGGGCAATAATACTTTCGTTTAATAGACCAGGGAAAGATCCTATTAGTCCAAATAACTATAGACCAGTAGCTTTAACTTCTCATTTAAGTAAATGGATGGAGAAAATAATAGTCAGTAGATTAGGATATATTCTTGAGCATAAGAAACTAATGAATGGATACCAGTGTGGCTTTAGAACTGGGAGATTAACAATGGATGCTCTAACTAGAGTATGTAATGATATAGAAAAAGCTTTAAAAATGAAGGAGGTAATGATTATAGTATTTTTTGATATAGAAAAAGCATATGATTCACTGTGGAGAGAAGGACTTCTTATAAAAATCAACCAGATGGGAATTAGTGGAAAGATGTATAATTGGATAGCAATTTTTTTTGCTGGATAGAAAAATAAGAGTTAAGATTGGGAATGATTATTCAAGAGTTTAATGTGGAAAATGGGATACCTCAAGGTAGTGCAATTAGTCCAATATTATGTAATATAATGATTAATGACATTTTTTCTGATACTGATAAATGTATAAACTATGCATTGTATGCAGATGATGGGGCCATATGGATGAGGGGAAAAATGTAATGTAGTAGAAAAAACTAGAAAATTCCTGCAGAAATTTTAAAGGGGCATGCCAAAGTGTGCCCGTCAGCTTTGACGCAGCGTTATGATGTTAAAAATTAGCATTAATGCGAAAGAAAGCTGCAACGTAGTCAATAACCTGTGTAGAGGCAGAAGCATGTCGACTAAGCTGAACTTGTACAATTATTTATGTTAAAATTAATGCATTAGCTAAAATTAGCCAATATGCTAATGTAAGCTTAAATGCTGGCAGTAGCATGTGGAGCAACAGGACCATGTTGTTTTAATTTTACTACTCCATTCAGTATACTAAACATGTCTAATTAATGAGAAAATTAGCTAAAAGCTAACTATAGGTAAAAGTGCTAGTGCACTAGTCAAAGACAGTGAAATGCTAACTTTTGTACAAATGCTAATGAATTGCCTTGCTGCGCAAGGCAGTTCACTATCCTGAGAAATAAATAACATAAAAAAACGCTAATATTATTGCACCGCCTATGGCGGTGCACTAAAAGTTGAGGAATATGCAGACTTTTAATTTTAAATTTTCAGTAAGCTTCATTTTAACTACCTCACCAATTCAATGTGTAACAGTAGTTTGTTTAAACCAGTCACATAAAGCACAAAAGAGCAATTACCTGATGTGAAAAATGTCAAGACTTTTATTTTGAAATTTTTAGTAAGCTTCATAATTGTTACACATTGGATTAATGGCCACATTAATCCAACGTGTAACAGCCCAGCTATATAATGCCCAAAACAGCAAGTAGTTCTAAATGCCAGCTCAGCCCTAATGTGTGGTATCTGAGAGTTCTACTATGTTGTAGTTCTTCTATAGTAATTAATCCTCAACCAACTGCTGTGTGTGTGCTGACCAAGGCAATGCACTAGGAGGCAGTGAAGTGCTACTCTTTGTGCTAATATACTGAGATAAAAAAGGTTAAAAAAATACGTTATTGCACCGCCTATGGCAGTGCACTGACATGAGAGGAGTATGCAGGCTTTTATTTTGAAAGTTTCAGTAAGCTTCATTTTAAGGACCACGCTAATTCAATGTGCAACTCTGGTTTGTTTAAACCAGTCCCATAAAGCTGAAAAGAGCAATAACCTAACGTGAAAAATGTCAGGGCTTTTATTTTGAAATTTTTAGTAAGCTTCATTTCAATTAGCCACACTTATCCAATGTGTAACTGTGGTTTGTATATTCCACCAATATAATGACCAAAACAGCAAGTAGATCTAAATGCCAGCTCATCCCTATGTGACATTTGGGAGTTCTGCCATGTTGTAGTTCTGACCTTCAGTCATTGTAGTTCTAAAGAGCAGCTCAACTATCATGTGAGTGAGACCTAAAGAGAGAAACAGAATTCTAACTGTTTGTAGCAGTTAGTTTTTCTGAACAAAGCAGTCCAAACATCGATTCCTGTTCAGGAACTGCAAGAGTGATCCAAAAACTGTTTGAAGCATATAGTCAAGGGGGGTGAAATGCTAAAGTTTGTGCTAGTGTTATTGTCCAGTAAAACTATTAATCTATAAATTAATAGACAGGTCTATTAAAGATATAATCCATGTTTCTGTCTCATACTTGTATGACATTAAAAGGATCTGGAACTTTTGTTTTTCCACTGAAAGCTCTGGTTTGCACAATAAATGCCATGTGGGTGAAATTTTATGGATGATACTCTGATGTCCCATTCTCCTGAAGGCAGCACAGAGCTGCACCACCAGAAACTGACAAACACTGAAGAGAAGAAGAGCTATGATTAATGTAGTTACAGTTCTATCCATGTTTTAATGTTGCAGAGCTCAGTCGTTTTGCAAATAGTTCAAAGTTTAAACTGGCATGTTGAAAACGTATCGACGGGGAAAAGGCACACTGACAAACCTTTTAAAACAATGGAAACAATTTCAGTATTTTGATCATCCATCCATCCATTTTCTTGACACCCTTGTCCCTCAGCGGGGTCGGGAGTGGTGCTGGTGCCCATCTCCAGCTAGTGTACCGGGCGAGAGGCGGAGTCACCCTGGACAGGTCGCCAGTCTGTCGCAGGGCAACACAGAGACACACACAGGACACACAACCATGTGTGTCCTGTGTGTGTCACAGGACACACATGGAGGCCTGTGACACCATGTGTGTCACAGGACACACATGGTGTGTCCTGGGACAATTTAGACATACCAATTAACCTGACAGTCATGTTTTTGGACTGTGGGAGGAAACCGGAGTACCCGGAGAAAACCCACGCATGCACAGCGAGAACATGCAAACTCCATGCAGAAAGACCAGGGCTGGGAATCGAACCCAGAACCTTCTTGCTGCAAGGCAACAGCTCTACCAATTAAATTTTAAAAGCGCTGTGGTTCCGTTGTTCTATCACACCCATTTCCGGACCACTTACAGCGCCGGTGTTAATGCTATAAAATGAACGCTCTCTATCGATGTATCACCCTTGGAGGGATTTCTTGATTTAAATGGGTACATTTTTCAGAAGGATACCAAGTGAGGGTATTGTGATTTTAGTAATTACATCTTTATAAGAGTGATTTTCTGTTGTCCTTCCATGGAAGTGGGCAGCTTTCAAACGTAAATAAAACACTTTTTAATATAAGTTGCTGCTTAACATGATCAAAGCACTGCCAAAACATATGTACAGCGGTGAAGCTACCAGTAGCAGGAGAACGGTGCTATGCCAAGAAGCTAACAGAAGCTAACAAACACTGAATAGAAGAAGAGCTGCCATCGATACAGTTGCTGCCAAGCATGTTTTAATGTTACAACAATACAGTTTTACCAAGTTACTCAAAGTCTAAACTGGCATTGTTGTGCATTTAAGGTGTAAAGTTTACCCTCGACCAAATGCCCCCAGAGGACTCCCAGCCAGTGGCGGAGCTAGACTTTTAAAGTTGGGGGCGGGGGGGGGGCAAAATTTTAAATGTGTGTGTGCATATATATATATATATATATATATATATATATATATATATATATAAAAAATTCCCTTCTCACCCTAAGTGGGTGGTCTGTTTCATTCTCACCCTAAGTGGGTGGTCTGTTTCATCCTCTGAGCTCGGGTCCTCTACCAGAGGCCTGGGAGCTTGAGGGTTCTGCGCAGTATCTTGGCTGTGCCTAGAACTGCACATTTCTGGACTGAGATGTCTGATGTTGTTCCTGGGATCTGTTTGAGCCACTGCTCCAGTTTGGGGGTGACTGCCCCGAGGGCCCCGATGACTACAGGCACCACTGTGGTCTTCACCTTCCAGGTCTTTTCCAGTTCCTCCCTGAGGCCCTGGTATTTCTCCAGTTTCTCCTGCTCCTTTTTCCTGATGTTGTAATCACTTGGTATTGCTACATCCACCACAACGGCTTTCCTCTGTTCTTTATCCACCACCACAATGTCCGGTTGGTTCGCCATTACCATCTTGTCTGTCTGGATCTGGAAGTCCCACAGGATCTTAGCTCGGTCATTCTCCACCACTTTTGGGGGTGTTCCCCACTTTGATCTCGGGGCTTCCAGTCCATATTCTGCACAGATGTTCCTGTACACTATTTCTTTAATAAAATTACAAACGTTTTTGATTTTGGTGATTATTTTGATAAGCGTGTCAGAAGAGGACGTGCTGGTCTCAGCCTCCTGGCAGCGTTCAGTTTGTCACTTACTGCCGAGATCAACTCAAAACCTTCCAACGATCAACCGGTCGATCACGTTTGATGTATTGAGCACACCTGCACTAAGCTTATTTAAAAAATATATGGCAACACTTTATTTGAAGGGGTGTGCATAAGACTGACATGACACTGTTAAAAACATGACATAACACTTGTTGTTATGAAGTGTCATTTGGTAAATAAAGTTGCATTAAAAATCCATTGAAAGTGCCAACTTTGCATTATTTTGTAATAATTTAATGCAAAGTTGGCATTTTTCATGGACTTTCAATGCAACTTTTAGAGCAACTTTACATTAAAGGTGTCATTTACCGAATAACACTTCATGACAACTGTCATAAACATTCATAAAGACTTTTTTATGTTCATGACAGGCGTTATGTCATGTTTTTTACAGTGTCAAGTCAATCTTATGCACCCCTTCAAATTAAGTGTTACCTAATATATTGTAAAAAAAATAAATAAATAAATAAAAAAAATAAAATATATATATATATATATATATAATTTCTGATTTCTGGTGACTGTGGTTTAGGAAACCCAAACCTTCCTCTGTCAGAAAATATGAATATTGGTGACAGTATGAAAACAAATAAAAGGGAAATTTGAAGATGGAAATAACAAGTGAAGGTCCAGATGCTCACCCTCCTGCTCATGGTTCTGTTTGGCTTGTTTCAAAGTATCACCGCTGTCTACAGGAGAGCTGCATCTTGGACCAGTCTCAGTACTGGTGAAATCAAAAACAAAGAATCATACATTACAATGAATTGTGTCTATATAAAGAGTAATTACTGTCTTCTTCATTGTAGATATAAAGTTTTGTCTGGGTCTTGCTAAAAACTTCCTGGCTTTATATTAAATTAGTTAGAGAAGTAAAATATGTTCTACTTTATGTCGATGATCAGTTTCTCACCCGGTGAAAGGCTGGAACTCAATAAAGTTGGCCCAGCCCGTTACTTGTGTTTGTGCTTCACCCCTGCCTGAACTCTCCCACCCTGTTGGCACTTGGGATAGACCAGTCCCTCCAGAATCCCTGAAATTTGCCGTCCAGCCTGGACCTGTGGAAGAAACAGAAAAAAACAACTTGAATCAATAGGAAACTTCTGTGTCCTGGAGAGAGTTGGTGTATTCTGTTATACCTGTATCTGATGTGCTTTGCTTTGTATCTTCTTCCTCATCTGATTGCAACTCACAGCCCTGCTCCTGTCCTCCATTTTCTATGCTGCCCCTGGAGCCTCCTTCTGAAGTCTGAGACACCCCAAACCTGAAACATGGAGTAAACGAAGGTCACCAACCATCTGTGGGCAACATAAAACCTGGAGTGTGAAAATGACTAGCTCCACCTTGTTCGGGATTTAGCTTGTGTTGCATAGTTGATCTCCTTCTCCTCCCAGATGTCCTCTTCCTCCTCTTCAGCATCATCAAACTGACGTATCCTCTCATTACAGCAGGCTTCGAAAGCAGCTGCATTGGCCTGAGAGAAAAAAGCAACAGTACAACGTGTGCAGGAGTGCACAATGATCAGACCTCATATTTGTTGGATAATCAATAGATAATCAATAGATTTTATCACAAAAAACTTTAAAATTCACTGCTCTCAACTTTTTTGTTTTCAGCCAAGTTTGAAATCTCCTTTTAAATTTGCAGTTAAAAGTACTTTAAATATTCTACAGATCAGTTTTTTGTCTGATTCTCGTTCACCTCGCAACCTGGGGCAACTTCTTCCCTGATCACACATCTCTGATATTGTTCTGATTGATCTTTCTTTCCAGCTTCTTCCTTTGCACCTTCATTCTGTCTCTAATTTTGACTTTAAGTTGCTTACGGGAATTATTCTAGTGTATATTCTAAACAATTCCTTGTATCCATCTCAGAAGACTCTTTTTCCTTGCTTAGCACTTCCTTCAGGTCACTGGTGATATAGGATTTGTTTTTGGGGAAACATCTCAACGTCCTGGTGGGGGCGGTGTTATACACACAGAAAAGTATAAAGTCAGTCACATTTATGGTGTGGTTGTCATCGCCATATGCATGGCACAGATTATTGCACACTATAGCTTCAAAACAATCATAGAATCATACAGTATGCAGGGCTTAAAGTAAAAAAAATCCTGAGCCTGAAACTTAGTTATGATAGAAATTTACTATAGCGTTGCTATTGCCACAGTTTAATAAAAAGTGTCTTTGAATAGTGCAACAATTGCTTCTAACAATACAATTAACAAGCTAAACACTCAAACTTAAATAAGATTTCAGTACATTTCAACTCAAAACAAAATGTGTCTGTGCCCTAAAGGTTAGCCTTACAGGCAAAAATCCCTCAATATTAAATAAGAGTCCTTTCAGTCAATGTTTTAGCAAGTAATTTAGAACATGCAACATTATCAACTAAATCAGTGTTTCTCAACCTTTTTCAGCAATATTATTTTACCTTTTATCTGGAAATAGTGTCTGTTTATTCTTGCCATACAATCCTCTGTATTAAGTATTGCTCGAAATGGCTTGCCATACCAGTTTATTCCTCTGTATTTACTTTAGTTTCTTAGTTTATTTTTGCATTTTGTTCTTCATTCATTTCCATTTAGTTTCCTTTGATTAGTATTATCCTCTCTTGGTTTATTGCTATGTCCACTTTAGTTTCTTTCCTGTTACTAGATTTATTTTATCGTTTATTGACGCTCACCACCAGTAATATTCACTCATCACTTGCTGCGCCACCTAATAGTCATGTGTTTCACATCATGTGTTGATTTTTCAATGTTCAGAGTCGGATTCTGTTTTTATGCCATAATTCACATCTAGTTCGTCGCTCCGTTTTATGTCCCGATTGTCCTGTTTCAGAGTTTTGCGCAATGTGCGCGTCGTTTTTCTTTTTTACCCTCTAAGGTGCGCAGCGTTCGGGAAACGTATCAACGGGGAAAAGGCACACTGACAAACCTTTTAAAACAACGGAAACAATTTCGGTATTTTGATCATTTAAATTTTAAAAGTGCTGTGGTTCCGTTGTTCCATCACACCCATTTCCGGACCACTTACAGCGCCGGTGTTAACGCTATAAAATGAACGCTCTCTATAGAGGTATCACCCATGGAGGGATTTCTTGATTTAAATGGGTTAATTTTTCAGAGGGATACAAAGTGAGGGTATCGTGATTATAGTAATTACATGTTTATAAGAGTGATTTTCGGTTGTCCTTCCATGGAAGCGGGCAGCTTTCAAACGTAAATAAAACACTTTTTAATACAAGTTGCTGCAAAACATGTACAAAAATACCAAAGTGAATCACAGCAGCGGTGAAGCTACCAGTAGCAGGAGAACGGAGCTGCGCCAAGAAGCTAACAGAAGCTAACAAACACTGAATAGAAGAAGAGCTGCCATCGATACAGTTGCAGCTAGGCATGATTTAATGTTACACAATACAGTTTTACCAAGTTGCTCAACGTCTATACTGGTATTGTTGTGCATTTAAGGTGTAAAGTTTACCTTCGACCAAACGCCCCCCAAAGGAATCCAGCGCCCCCCTTTTGTAAAAATGTCTGCCAACTTTCCGTCTTGTCCCCTTTCCTCTAGCCATGCCCAGCGCCACTTGTTTTTAATTCCTTTCTCAAGTAAACGTGTTTCTTTACCGGTCAGACAAACTCCATCTTCTTTCATATCGCATTTGATTTAACCGCCGAACCGAACGCATGCGCTTCTTCTCTACAAACCGTTTAACAGTCACTGGTCAAGAACAAGGGAGCTAGAATTCTGATTGGCAGACATCTTTGTCTATTATCTACAGTTTAGTTGAGGCTGGCCGTTTGGTCCAATGCTTGCTTTGTTTGAAAGTCTAGCCCCCAGACAGAGCTCTTTACGCCCAAGTTTCAAATGTCTGACTAAATAAATCTTCCTTATTTTAATTTTAAGTAGTTCTTTAAATGTCCTGTGAGATGATATCACAGGAGATGATACCCATGTATCCATAACAACCAGAACTTTCAATATCCAGCAAGTTATTTTCGCAATTTATCGTCTATTAAACGAGTGCCCTCCGGATTAATTACTTTCTGCAGCTGCAGCTGTGAAGTTGCCATATTAACCCGATATTTGCTGGAATGTGCAACGTCTCTCCTTTCAGAAACCGTTGGAATTTTTCAGATAGTGCTACGTATGGCGGAATTACAGTACTGTAAATTTAGATGTGTCACCGCCGACACGTTCCGGTCTAGAAGGATCCGGGAGACTACAGTTTGGTTGAGGCGGACCGTTTGGAAAAAAAAAAAAAAAAGCCGGAAATCCGGCCCCCAGCCCGAGCTCTTTAAGCCCCGAGTATGGCCTAAATTCCTGCTGATTTTGTGGTGACGTTAAAGATTCAGGGGCAGTTATCTCAAACTCTTGACGGTAGTTGTTGATGAGTTTGGCACAACTAGTTATTAGGTTAGGAAGCAATTGCTTTTTCACATAAGGCCAGGTCAGGCTGGACAGCTTTCTTCTCTTAATGAAATAATTCTTTGAAAATTGTTTCTACTCAAGCTATCTTAAACATTTGTTGGATAATCTGAAATATACAAGTGTGACAAACAACATTGTGAATAACAATTAAAAAAAACTTACACCATTATCATCAGCATCTAGAGAGAAATTTATTTCAGTAATTCTGTCAAAGGCAGAGCTGTAAGATGGAAAGAGAATTTTTACATTAGTATCAAGTAGCAAATAATAGCAGGAGCAGCATTGCTAAAACAATGACATCAGTTCTGATGATTCACAGAAGTCCACAAGGGTAGTCAGTAGATCTGAGATCTCCTGTGAGAAAGTTTGAATGTGCCTTACTTGATATTTTCATCATGCTCACTGAACTCCTCATCGTGGAACCCAAACTGGTCCGCAAAGTTGGCAGTCATCTGTTGGATCTGATAGTCCGAGAAGGTCTGCAGAGAACAGGGAATATGTGATTTCACCAAATAGTGTTTGATTATTGTGATGTTTTTCCAAGATTTTCCTACCTGTTGCAAAGACATATCATTGGGGAAGTCGTCATCTTCACTGGATGAGTGGATATTGTGGGTGCTTACCTGCAGAACAGAGCAGAAGCTCAGTGGCCTCATCTTAAGCCAAAAGACGATCGCTATGGGTTCTTGAGTTTAATTCCTAGACTTTTTTCCCTGAACCTTTTTATATGCCTTTGTCGTTTCTTGTGTGGCTTTACATTCCATGCCACTGAGCGGCTTCTCTTCTAGTGGTGTTGCTGCAACATGGGGTGGCTCTCTGCTCTCCGCAAAAAACCGAGCCAAAAATGCCACTAAAAACTGTAAAATCATACCAAAGTTTCATTAGGAGCACACTATCTGATAGTGGTTATGATTTCAAAGCCATAGACTGCCATTCCAAACTCTGGCAATTTGCATAGAGGTTAAGCTCTAAAATTTAATTAAAATTGCTTAACAGAGCAAAGTTGGTAACAATAATACATCTTTTAACAATAAGAGTCTGTAGACGAGTCTCATAGAAAACTGTTTGCTCCATTCAACTTTAGAACTGGTCAATGATCACCAATGCCAGGGAACTGTTATTACTCCAACATGTATTTTACAAAATATTATATTAACCTTTATTTAATTTTTCTTTGGGATCAAGGAAGCATTTTTGAATTTGAAAAAACAATGAAAAATTGTTTAACTTCACGAGTCAATAAAAAAAAAATGCTTAAAACATTCCGTCTCCATGGGACCGGCATAAGCAGAAGTCTGTGCTTCCTCTAACTAAATACTTTCAATGAGGTTGACCAGAAAGAGGGGGGCTGAAACAAAATGCTCAGGTTATTTAACCTAATACTAAACAGAAAAACTGTTCCAGAAAACTATAATGGGTCCTGGAAAACTGCAGTGGAAACAAACTTAGATATTCTTTAAAAAGTATAGCTTAAGCAAATATAAGTGAAGCAATGAAAATCTTCTGCATTAATCAAATACAGAACATTTAACATTATGTTAGGAAATCTATCCACTTAAACTGAATGGTAAACTTCTTGCAGGTCAAATACCTTCAGCTGGGTCTGTGTGAACGCAAGCTGCCAAGTGGATTCTCTGACAAAATCCATCCATATTGTTTGTAATTAATAATTAGTCACACAGGTGGGATATGTTTTTATTCCATCTTGCGGGTTATTAAGTACTTTTTCTTTACAATAGTGATTCCAGTAGTTGAAAAGCTTGTTACTGCTCATCTGGACTCTCTGTTGGACTGCATGGTCTATCGCTGCTGTTATCACAACTAAAGTCAACCAGAAAGGGCTTAAAGAACAGAAGAGAGGGAGTAATGAGGGACTATTCAAAGTATTTTACTGAAATGGGGAAAAAAGTGTGTTCGTTTGAAAGATGCCTCACCAGCTCTACTGTATTCCTTCTGTTGGTTTCTCTGAGGGTTTCATCGACAAAGCTCTCCCAGCGACCCCTGCAGTCTTCTGGTAGCTCTGAGGTAAAATCAACCCATATACAGATGTTTATTTTTGATAAACGTTTCATCTAGAATGACAACTCACTGGATGGTAGAAGCTCCACCTTTGATAAGGTCTGTGATTTGGGCCTGTACTGGTCCCTTTTCCAGGTTTTGGACCACCATGTTGGCTATCCTGGTCAGATGACCCATGTTGCCTCTTCTGGTGCCACCCTCAGCCCTAACAGTGACATAAACATAAGGGAAGTGTAATACAACACTACATATTTCTCCCAAATTAAATATCTTAAGGATAAACAATAAACGTTCCTCACTGTATTTGATCATTCTCCTCCCAGGCATTCAGGATCCTCTGAACAAGCTGACACTTCTGGAACAGCTGAGGGTCAAACACAAAAACAAAAATTATCCTGTGAGGACAGAAGCAGGACTGGGTATTGTTAAGAATCTCACAATTTGATTTGATTTCGATTCTTTGGGTCACAATTAAATTTGATTTAGATTAGATATTGATTTAAATATTTTGACATTGACTTAAATAAATTTTATTTAAATGGAACAGTGCCTATTAATGAAAGTATGTTATTGTCATAAATACACCAGATTTAGCTAGGTGTTAATGTCTATCCATAGGCCATAAAGCAAATAGCACAACATATGTAAATAGAATTAATAAAATTTTTAAATAAAAATAAGGAATACAGTAAAAATGTAAATATATATTTATATATATATATATATATATATATATATATATATATATATATATATATATATAGGGTTTGGAAAGCCTATTTTAAGACGCCCATTTCCTGCCCATATGAATAGCCATGGTGTATACATTACTTAAACAGTGTACATTAAAATTTTTGAGCAGTAAATATCTAAAAACAAAAGAGTAGTAAAATAATACTTATGCTAAATTTGAAATATAAAGATTAGAATGTAGAAGTACCTAATTCACTGTTAACCATATTTGAGCAATACTGACATTCTGACCCACACTCCACCCACAGAATCCTTTTTATTTTTGGTTGTTTTGTTTCTTTGGTTTATCAGTTCCAGTGTTATGTGTTTGTTTGAAAATAAAGTGTATCTATGGCAGGAAATAGCATGCATTATTATGTCATTTCCATTAAATCAGTGTCAAAAGGTCTTCAAACAGTATTATTGTTTATCGCAAAATTTTTTTTAGACAATCGTCCAGCAAAATTTGTTATCGTGACAGGCCTAATGACAACTTTACATCAAACCGTTTTAGAAATGGCACTGAGCATATCAGCAGCAGGCAGTCATAATGACAGTCACTCTGTGCCACACTGGCAGGTCTACTATGGATGGGTAGCAGCAAAGACATGGCGCTAAGTGCTAAGTTAACTTACCACTTTCTGCCAGAGTTTATTCTACTGGCAGAAAGTGTGGGAAACGTAGCAAGTGGTGCGCTCAACTATGAAATCTCAAACATCCCAGGACAGCCTGTATGGCTCACTAAAGTGTTGCTCACCATCCCGCAAACCCACAGGGCAGGGAATCTAATAACTTCACAGGGTTTCCCAAATCAGTACTGAATTGGAACAAAATTAATAGCATTGCATTGATTAATCAATATTTTTATTCACCCCTAGACAGAACTAACAAATCTTGGGTTTTAGCTCATTTTATGTCACTTACATGTGTCACAAGGGGATTATGGACAGAGTTTTCTGGATCACTTGTGTCCTTCTGCTCTACCTCCCCCTCAGCGCTGGATGCTGATGGATTCCCGTCATGGTTCTGTAGGTCCAGGCCAGGCCGCTCCTCTGATGAAGGATGGTTCAGAATGGCTGCCACACACAGCTCCACTTGAAGGTGCAAAAAGTTATTCCAGGTGTATTTGAAGAACAGATCCTATAGAAGAAGAAAAAAACATCCAAGTTAATGTGTTACATGATCAAAAGGTGCAGACAGCTAAGCATTAACTACTGGAAATGACCATTCTCATGAAAAGCTGCAGTGTAAAGTGTGGCCTACCAGTAGTAGGTCCATGGTGGCAAGATTACAGAGCTCTTGACAGATGCTGGGTGCACTGGTCTGCAGCAGGGCAGCCACCAGCCGGGCCACATGAAGGCGGGCATTCCCCAGGGGCTGCTCCAGAATGCCAACAGTCATCAATATTGCACTTTTCTGTGCAAAGAAAAATCAAAACTGGTTTAAACTTATCACGGATACTTACTTGTTTCAAACTGTACACTAAAATTGTGCAACAGTCTTAGTGTAGCTGATAGACTGTAGACTAAAGAAAGATTGAAATGCTTGTCTGCAATTCCTTTAGTTAAATGTTGCTACCAAGTTTGGCAGACCAACGTATTTAAGGCATAACCTGTAAAAACATTGATATTCAGCTTGACTGGCTGTGTCTACAGGTACATCTAAAAAACTTAGATTGTCCTGAAAAGTTCAATATTTTTATCGCCCATTTTAGAATGTGAAACTCTTATAGATTCATTCTCGGAGCACAAAAATTTCAAGCATCGATTTTGTATATTTTTTATTACTATAAAATTCCGAATCTCAGAAAATATTTCAGAAAATCAAGAACAGGAACATCAGGGGTCTATGTAATACTTGGTTGGGATTCCTCTTGTATGAATTACTTCTTCAATGCAGCGTGGTATGAAGGTGATCATTCTGTAGATCTACTGAGGTGTAATGGCCCAGGATGCTTTGGTTACCACCGTCAGGTAATTTGCCTTCTTGGTTCTGATGTCTCTCATCCTTCTCTTGACAATACTCCACAGATTACCAACTTATTTAGGGTTGGTAAGTCATGAACAGGAACACCGTGGTCATTGGACCAGCTTTCCAGCAGTACTTGGCAGTGTGGGGTGGTGCCAAGTCCTACTGGGAAATAAAATAAGCATCTCTAGAAAGCTTGTCAGCGGAAGGAAGCATGACAAATTCTTTACCAAGAAATTTCCTGGTAGATGATTTAATTGACTGTGGACTTCGGCAAACCCTATGGACCAGAACCAGCAGATGACATGATACCTCAAACCATCACTGATTGAAACCTCATTCTGGACTTCAGCAACCTAGTTTCTGGTCCTCTACACTCTTCCTCCAGTGTCTGGGACCTAGATTTTCAAATTAAATATAAACTTCAAGAGACTTTCATATGAAGACAGAACCATTTGTCCAGAGTTCTGACCATTTATTTGTTTCCTTGGCCCAGGTAAGATGCTTCTGACTTTGTCTCTGGTTCAGGACTGGCTTGTTATGAGGAATGCAACAGTCGTAACCCATGTGTACGTAGTGCATCTTTGACACAACTCCAGTCTCGGGCCACTCTTTGAAGAGCTCCACTTCAATTATTAAATAAATTCTGCTTGACACTGGAGCATGTCTGTGGTTTCCCTTGGTGCTGCTTAACCTTTTTTTCCTACCATACTGTTTTCTTCAACTCAATTTTCCATTGATCCTTTTAATGATTCAGAATGTGTAACCATTAAGCACTTTATAAACAATCACCATCTTTAAAAAGGACCTGCTGTGGATTCCCACTTCTGTGGAGGGAGTCAATGACTGTTTATTGGACAACTGAAGTCACCAGTCTACCAAACAATGACATGGAATTTATTGATTAAAAAAATCTTTGTTACTGACTCCAAGTAATATTTATATTCTCTAAGGTAGTAAAGTTTAGGTTTTCAATGTCTACCAGCCATAATCATCTACAATTCCAAGACATAAAGGCCTGAAATATTTCCTTCTGCATTTAATGAGTCAAGATAAGAATATCATGTTCTGAAATACGAGAAAAAATATTGAACTGTTTCACGACAATCCAATTTTTTTTCAGATGGAGCTGTAATTGTTCTCTTTACCTTAGGGGGATCCAGAAGAAGCTGCTGGAAGTCTTTTAAATGGGGCTCAATGGCATTTAAAATACTGCTGTTGACAGTGTGAGACCTTTCGTAACCCTGAGAATACAGTTCCATTAACCCTTCCAACCTTGAAGAAACAAAAATAGAATAGATACAAAATCAGTTAATGCATTTAAAATTAAAGCAGGCTTGTTTTCTTTTCTCTGAAAAGTTTTTGAAGAAAATGTTCTCTGAAAATACTGAAAGCAGAAGTTTGGAACTACTATGAGGGAATTTTTCTGCCATAATTCAAGAGCACACATTTTCAGTTTGAAAGCAGGATTACATGTCTTTTAATACTTTTGCTTACATTTTCATTTTGAAAGCAGAATTACATGTCTTTCTTCTCAAAACTTGTAATCTCTGTTCTCAAACCTTTCTTTTCGCACTCTTGCAGAATTCTGCTCGCTTACAAAACATTCTCTGCTTGCTTTTGGAACAAAATTGCACCATCATTTGGCAGCATCTCGGCCAATAGAATTAAAGTGTTGTACTGGGTGCGTTTGTGTGGCAACTATCGATTATAGCAACCTCCGCCACCGACTGGATGTAGGGGGAAACAACGACCTCAACTTTCTGCTCCATGTTACACTAAAACATCCGCTAGTTTCTGATCACTAACAGAATTCTGAGCAACCGTGTTACAACATAGTCACGACATGATAGCTATCTATCTATATATGTATATTTAGATGTATCTAAAGATATACCTACGTATATAGATAAACACAAACCGGATTCCAAAAAAGTTGGGGCACTAAACAAATTGTGAATAAAAACTGAATGCAATGATGTGGAGATGGCAAATGTCAATATTTTATTCGTAATAGAACATAGATGGCAGATCAAAAGTTTAATCTAAGTAAATGTAACATTTTAAAGGAAAAATATGTTGATTCAAAATTTCAAAGTGTCTACAAATCCCAAAAATGTTGGAACAAGTACCAATAAGTGGCTGGAAAAAGGAAACTGAACACAAACAGTTGGAAAACCAATTAAAGCTCCGTGGAGCCTCAAGCTGCCCTCGCAGCCAAGCGCCGCTCCGGCCTAAAGCCACCGCGGGGGATCCAGCACCGCTGCCCGCCTGCCACCGCGTATGCTCTCGCGTAGTTAAAGCGCACGTCCGCCAGGCGAGGATGAGTTCGGCATGGTTCCCTGGCGACCCACCACAAATTTGGTGCAGATTGGTCGATGAAGAGAGGAGATATAGCTTATGGAATGATCTAGGGGGCGCAGTGGAGTCAAATTACAATTCAATCCTGTTGGGTTCATTAGCGGTTTACAATGGTCATACGTATCCAGTTTGGTGCCAATCGGAAGGCGCGTGTGTGATTCAGAGACAATCGTTTGCATATGGCAAGGGACTGCCAGTTGGCCACGCCCCCACAGATCAGAGTTCATCGTCAGAGTTCATCATCAAGTCATTGTATGTCAGTTGGCAGAGGATAAATTCCATATAAATAACACAGTAAAAGGAAGACATACAGTAGAAAAAACAGTTGACTTCCTGTCAGAAGTGGGCGGGGCTAAGTTGATGTCTTAGCCACGCCCACATACTTTGACATACAAAAATTCCTGTGATAAATTTTGACCTTTAATGTCTCAACTCTCTGCTGACTGACTTTGAAGTCTGTATCTCAAACACTGTAGGAGGAGTTCGATCAAATGCGACGTCTCTGAAAAACAGGAAATGGGGGCTTTGATCCAAAATGGCCGACTTCCTGTTGGGTTTGGACCATTGCTCCAAGAGACGTTTTTGTAGGTCCTGACAAGATACACATGTGTACCAAGTTTCATATTTCTAGGTTAAAGCATGGCTTGGGGCTGATTATTTGAAATAATCTAGGGGGCGCTGTTGAGACATTAGGCCACGCCCACAAAATATTGCACTGGATTACTGTCCGGAGTTGGATAAGGATCCATCCCAGAGAGTTTGGTGTAGCTGGACTGAAAATTGTGGAATTCAGAGCCAAACGTATAGTCACGACATTACAGGTGAATTCGCCACGCCTCCACGCCCACCTGCTGCATCCAAACAGAACGGGGTTGAATACCATAACACACCAACATGTCTTCTGTCTGTGGACAGAGTTTCATGTTGATTAGGTCAAAGGGGTCAGATTGCGACAGTTCACAATAAAACAGGACACTTCCTGTTCTCAGGGGGCGTGGCTTAAGTGACGTCACAATTACACTATTGGGTCTTGTAGGGCACCCAAAGGTGATCACACACAGAAAGTTTGGTGGCTCTGTGAGTTTCTTTGTAGGAGATATAAAAGTTTATTATTTTGTGGTGAGTAGGTGAACTTTGACCCCTGGTATCACTACCTTCAGCATGCATGAAAACTCACCATTTTGATAACTTTGAATCGGGCATGCCTTAATGCCTTATGAACCAACTGACCAAGTTTGAAGCCGATGCATCAAGGAGGAGTTCGATCAAATGCGAAGGCTATAAACGGCCAAAATGGGGTGAAATTCGCAAATTCAATCCAAGATGGCCGACTTCCTGTTTGACTTGCACTATGAGAATAATTGTAAATTCTGAGTGTCTTGGGGAGTTCTAAAAGTGTACCAAATTTCAAGTTTCTATGATAAAGTAAGTCAATAGGAAAGGGTCTTTTGAAATTTTCTAGGGGGCGCTGTTGAGCCATTTTTTTGGCGAATTTTGCGTAGACCTTAAAATACGTATATTTTTCAGTCATTATGGGCCCACCAATTTTGGTGAGTTTTTGAATATGTTAAAGCCCCCAAAAAAGCCAATTCATTTGTCAGAAAAAAAAAAACAAAAAAACATTTGAAAAACAATAGGCCTTCGCAGCTATTAGCTGCTCGGGCCTAATAAGAAATCCTGCGATTACAAAGGATTCAGAGAATTTGGCACGATCGCTGTGCGTAAGGGTCAAGGCCGTAAAACTCTACTGGATGCTCGCGATCTCCGGGCCCTTAAACATCACTGCACCTCAAACAGGAATGCCAGTGTCAAGGAAATAACAGCATGGGCTCAGGAATACTTCCAGAAAGCATTGTCAGTGAACACAATCCACCGTTCCATCCGCTGCCAGCTGAAACTCTACAGTGCAAAGAGGAAGCCGTTCTAAGGAAGCTCCACAAGCTCAGCCATTTGCACTGCGCTAGGAGTCATTTAAAATGGAGTAAGGCAAAATGGAAGACTGCTCTGTGGTCAGATGAGTCGCGATTTTAAGTTCTTTATGGAACACTGGGACGCCATGTCTTCCGGACCAGAGAGGACAAGGATAACCCAAGTTGTTATCAACACTCCATTCAGAAGCCTGCATCACTGATGGTATGGGGTTGCATAAGTTCTTGAGGCATGGGCAGTTTGCATGTCTGGAAAGGCACCATTAATGAAGAGAACTATGTTCAGGTTCTAGAACAACATATGCTCCCATCTAGACGTCATCTCTTTCCCTGCATTTTTCAACAAGATAATGCCAGACCACATTCTGCAGCAATCACAACATCATGGCTACGTAGAAGGCTGGCCAGCCTGCAGTCCAGATCTTTCACCTATAGAGAACATTTGGTGCATCATAAAGACGAAGGTGCGACAAGAAGGCCCAAGATGATTGAACAGTTAGAGGCCTGTATTAGACATGAATGGGAGAGCATTCCTATTTCTAAACTTGAGAAACTGGTCTCATCTGTCCCCAGACGTCTGTTGAGTGTTGTAAGAAGAAGGGGGATGCCACACAGTGGCGAGAGCAAGACCGAGACAGAGTCAAGAAACAAGACCAGCACCCTACATAACAAAATGTGAAATATGATCAAAATTGCTTCTTAAATTAATCTGAGATCCACATTCCCATAAAAACACCTAGATATTAAACACTTTGAACTGAAACTAATTTAACCAATATCATTATCAATTCAAACTCTTCTTCATTCTGCTTTGCTTTCATCTCTGTGCCACAATCCGGATGTCTCGTGCCATCCCTAAAAGGATAACGCCACTGTCCGCACCATTAAATATAGCAATTAAGGCAATGCTCCAATGGCAAACAACGCTCAACTATGAACACTGACCAAGGAGTAACAAGCAAGAAGTAGCCAAGCACAAGACACTGACTGTTCTCACTCCCTTTCCCACTGCATTAAGTCAGGCAGCACAGTGATGTAATGTCTGCCACCACGACATGTGACGAAAGCAATCAAACAACAATGAGCATGCTCTGTGTGCTCTTCTGTTCTTGTGTTTTATATATTCACTAGTTAAATAAATATAAATGCATATAATATTAAATATTAAATAAAATAATAACTGCAGTGTACACAGAGCAATACAAGAACAAAGAACAACTCTCAGTGAGGCTCCAGTCCTATCTTCTTAGTAAAGAGTCATTCAGAAGAATTGGATATTTGGGAATGTCACATCACTGTACTGCAGACTTTGGTAACAGCGTTGTCCCATGTATGTGACACATCAGTCTCGAGTATTACATTAGTAGCCACACAACCATGCTCCCAAAAAAGAACAAACGCACCCAGTACAACAATTTCATTCTACTGGCTTAGAGGTTGCCAGGCAACGGTGTATTCTTTGTTCCAAAAGCAAGCAGAAAATGTTTTGTAAGCGAACAGAGAGCGTCAGGAGAACAAACATTACTAGTTTTCAGAATAAAGACATTAATCCTGCTTTCAAAATGAAAATGTAAGTAAAAGTATTCAAAGTTTTGAGAACAAAAGACAAGTAATTCAGACTGAAAATGTGTGCTCTCAAATTATGGTAGAAAAATTCCCCCATAGACTACATTTAATGAAGCATTGCAAATAAGATCAACAGCTTGCTCTATTTGAATGGAAAACATGTAAAAACACTGATGTTTAGCAGAGGTGACTGGCTCTAAATGTCTGATGGAAGTTCATTTCTTTTGTAAACTTGAAATACAACAGAGGAGGAGAGTATAAAAAAATGCACCGGATTTCAGCCAGTGAGGAATGGAATCAATAAATGGAAAATAGTAGATGCACATACAGTGACTGGTCATCAAAGTGAAACTGAAAAAAAATATACCATTTATCACATCACATTACATTACATTGCTTCAGTCAGGAGAACATATAGTGAACTGTAGGATTCTGGGAAAAAGTAGAATGTATTTGGGAATTGCTTTGACAAACACCAGTTACCAGTTCAGAAAATATCTTATTAAAACAACTTTGTTCCTTTTGGTGATTCACACGTGCTCACAATAATGTGTACCAACATATCAAAAGTAAAACAAATTTAGACCAATGTCACTGTATAACTCTGATGTATTGTCAAATCAGTTAGTTTAACAAATTTTTCTGAGTGGGCTTAGGTGCTTTTTAGCTTTTGGTGTTGCAGTTTTGCTGACCTGCCTTGTCACGAATTCGCTCACTTCTCTCCTAGTCTAGTTAGCTGAAACTTTGCAAGAGGAGAAGAGAGAGGCGGGCCAAGGAGTACTGAGAGATTTCATCGGGTAAGGCCCAATGTCTATCAATAAAATCAAAAAACAGGCTGTCGTGGTTGAAAAAAATATATTTTAATATACTTAAAATATATTTTAAATTTTTTGTTAAAATATGACAGCCATGGGTCACCCCAGTCATAGAGTATGATCGCAGTCATATTCCTCCCCTGAATGGGAGTTCAAACTGAAGACAGGGTTTTTTTCTGTTCAATCTGACAGTGGCGGGCATTGCTCAAATTCACATGCCACTTCATATTTTTACCCACATTTGGCCAGTGGGGTGGTGCTAGTTTCCACCCCAGATCTTAGTGCTGTCAATCATGATTGTGTATAGGGCTTTGTAATAATATTGATTTTGCGATATATATATATATATCGATATTTTCTTTCCTAGAAAAAAAATTGATATTCATCTGCAATTATCGTAACATCCAACTGTCACCTTGCTCACTCACTGCTTGCTTCGCCGGGAGAGTGATTAGGTCATCAGGCTAAGAGTAATTCCTTCAGATGTTAAGTGTCAAGGTTAAAAAGGTATCAAACTATTCAGAGCTTGGTGCACTGTACTTATTTTACAAATGCATGTAAACTACAGTTTGTACTGTTTCAATTAAAAGAAACATATTTTCTCACCACTTCTTTGATTCATTTTGTCCAGCTGTTGACTTTAAGTCTGTGTCCATGTCCAACCAGAGCAAGGTTGGACATGGACACAGACAAAATAGTTGGTGCTTTTAATCAGTTTTCAGTTAAATTAATTCAATCCAACTCTATAACAGTCACAAAATGTCACCAAAATTACTCTGTCCCTCTAAAATCTTTCAGAAAATCGTAAAAGTGTATTGAATTGTATCGCTTGCCAAATATCGCAATATCGTATCGTGAGCAGAATATCGTATATCGTATCGTATAGTGAGATTATTGTATCACTACAGCCCTAATTGTGTACACACTGCACAGTTTTTCTGGAACAGTAAGATGTTTCTCCGCCATTAGCATATTAAGCAGCACGTACATTAAGGAGATTGGCATCCCTAATGCCTTCCTTCTAAATCTGATTGGTAGTTTTTGACAGGGTATATTTCTGCAGACAGCAATAGTAGCACTGGGAAAAGGCAGAGACCGATTTTTTTTCACAAATTATCTATCTCATATTACACTGTCATGACATGGTGACAGTTTTAACAACTATGTAAAAAAATAAATCTTGTGTTTATAAAAGTTATATTTTGCAGTTTTAAAAGTGAATGTATTGCAGCTTCAATGCATTAACCTGGACTTTAAATTTTGCACCGTGTACTCTAACGTGCAAGATGTGGTTTCAAGTAATTATCTTCCTTTTAACTTTCAACTGGTAAAATATCTAATCCTGACAGCTGAGTAATAGAGCATAATTTAAAAGACATAGTGGGCTCAATACTTCAGCTGGTCAAGTCTGGTTTGGTAGCATAAAAGGGTACCACTAAACAAGAGGTGGATAATAATCTCATGGTTGCTTGATGGGAATGGACGCGATACTCACCCAGACCTTCTGGTTTCCAATAAGGTAAGTAGCACTTGAGTTCCATTAACAATGGAGGCCTCACTCTTCTCCCCCTCAAACATATTCTTGAGAAGCCCTGTTACAATTTCCTGCCTGGAAAACATGGAAATAGCAGGCAAAAAAAAGCAAGTATACAAGCACAAGTCTTTCATCGGTTCCTGTAGCATAAGGAACTATTCTGATTAAATACACAAGAATTATCTAAAGAAAAACTACTGTTCAACAGGCTTCACTGAGAGAAACCTGTTACCCTTCCTTTTACATCTGTAGCCTCCGAATAAGTATACCATAAAGCAGGGATGAAAGTAGTTTTAAATTCTTGGGGGTACTATGTATATCTCTCTCTTTGTGTGCTTTGGAGTTTCTGTGCTGATGAATTTTTTTGCGAAGCGATAAAAGCTGGGTAGCTCTTGAATTGCTACAAAATGGAGCTGTATTTCCCTCAGCCCACTGGCTGCAATGTTGACACCATGAGATGCCATGAGACCTAAATTCTGAACATCATGGGCATGGAGTGCATCCCAGTTCTCCATGTCTGGCATATAACCATTCATTTTAGCTTTTAAACTGGTTATATTGTTCCTGTGTCCAGACAGAGGGATAATCAGTAGGTCTAGCATCATGACTTGTTTGTTCTGAAGATCCTGCAGCTTCCACTTCTCTTCCTAACAAGGTACCTCCTCACCCTGGCTCTCATACTGATAGAAGGAACCACAGAGCTCTGTGAAGTTAAAAGCACATCTTCTGTAGTTGGGATATTTTTCCTAAAAAAGGTTTCAGAGGAATCACCTCAAACCAGATGTTGGACTGGATTTTATTTCAATGTTATTTGTGAATGTTAGAGCCTCATTTTCAACAGTGGAGCTATAAAGGTTGAAAAAAGTTGCTATTTTGGAGAAAGTCTCATCAACATCAATATTTCCACTAAATAGGAGGCAAAAAAAAATAGTTTGATAGAGGAAAAGCCTCACAGACTCGGAGCTCAAAGCAAGATGCCAGAGAGCACCAAACTATTTTTTTTAGACAACTAATTTTTAATTTCACATAATTATCACGGTAGAAGCCATTTGTTTGTTAAATAATTAAACATATTTACTGTGTTTGATGTTTGTTGTGAATGATGTATACTCACAGACGAATGAGATATTCCAAGTCATTTATTGAATGTTCAGAAACTACAGCGGCTGTGATGCGCCACAGCAAAGGTAAACAAAGGTAAAACAACCTGAACAGGTGATCAACTCAAAACCACTCCTACCTTTTTACTCTCCCTCTCTGTCATTTAAGCATACGCGTTGCCGTGGCAACCGCCTGCCCCCCGCAAGCAGAGCAAAGACTACGTTAAAAACATAACATATCCTTACAATATCAGGTTTTCAGGCCGGATATTTATTTTGCAATTATTAATACATTTAATAAATAAAACAGATTTTTATTATAAATTAATTAAAATTTCATGAACGCAGCAGTGGTTGGTTAGTTAATTTTAAACTCCTGCTCTGCTAGTTATTTAGGTAATGGAACTGAAACGCACAGAATTGCACAACACCTTGTTGAAACAGTAATTACAGAGATTATTATTTTTGTTGGGTCATTAATTTGAACACATTTTGTTGATTTTTTGTTGTTGTTCTTTAATAAAGTTACGAATGTTTTGATAAGCGAGTCAGAGGAGGATGTGCTGGTCTCAGCGTCCTGGCGGCGTTTAGTTTGTCACTTACCGCCGAGATTGACTCAAAACCTTCCACAATCGACGTATTGTAAACTCTACTATTATTATTTATTACTATTTATTATTATTTTTTTCTATTATTTATTTAATTTACTATTGTAAACTTACTGCTCTAGTAAAGCACGAACAGTTCAGAAACAACATGAAATGGGGAAAAAAAAAGCTATTTATTAACTGATTAAGTCGCGTTTTAGATTGTTCTTGAAAAACTAATCAGTCACGGCTGATGGGTGCACATTTTACAGTAGACAGTCGCTCCTCTCTCTTGCAGGTACCGCTAAATCTTTTAGGGGTACACAGTACGCGACCGTACCCGCCTACTTTCACCCCTGCCGTCACACGCTTTTTAAAATGACACTAAAAAGGATTCAATGCACACAGAGAGATATGTTACCAGTATTTTTATGTTTTATGATTCCTGGGAATAATCATACCCAGGTTTTTGATTTATATCTGGAGATCAGTATTGACATACTTTGGTCTGTTTGTGCTTGCAATGGGTGATTTTGTTCTATGAAACCAACAGTCATCCAAAACTTACGACTCCAGTACAGTCAATAGTGGGTCACACTCCACATTATCAGGCATCTGATTGGCCTGATCTCGACTAAGGCGGATGATATCACAAAGTGTCTGGGACGCATTTGATTGTCTCTGAAAATAAAAACAATTAATTAATTTCAGAGAGGAATGTTTCAGTTAATTCTAAAGTACTAAGTGGTAGTAAAACCGAGTAGGTCTGGCTGAGATGACATACTTCTTCATCATTGCCAGTATGAATAAGTTCTATGAGTCTCTGTACCAGCTTTTCCTCATTTAGCCACTGGAAAAGGACAAAATGCTTTCAGAAATTGTTCCTTAGACTTTTAAATGGCAAGCGTTTAATTGGACAAAAAACAAATACTTTTTGGTAACTTACATGAAGCACTTCCTGCCTTAAAGGCGCAGGTTCCACACAACTGATAAGGCGAAGAAGCAAGTCCATCATGGCAGAGGCATCAATGTGTTTTAGCACCAAACCAATAAAGCCTTCCTTTTTCTTTAAAAATGTGATAACCTGAAAAAAACATAATGAAAATTTATTAGAATTTTTGTGGTGACCAAACAATCGATTCCAAGATGAATTCTTAGACTTTTTTTAATGAACCTGTTCTGTTTTCCTCGCAATCAGATTGCCAATGGTTTTACTGAAGAAGCTGGCAAGTAAAGGATTAAGAGGCGGCTCGTTATCCAGGAATTTGTAGAGCGTCTCAAGGAGAGATTCATCCCCACCGAGCTTATCATTAATAATGGACACATCTGAGGTCAGGAGCTCACAAGCTATATTTGGAAACCTTCCAAGACAAAATCATCACAGTCAGAATACTTGTTTGTACAACAAAAACATAACAGAATGGAAGTATTTTCTTGTAATAAATTAAATAAAATATTACACAAAAATAAGATTTTTTTTATGAAAAAGTCAACTGATTTCAGAAATAAAATTCAAAGAGGGAAATTCATTTTATAAAGATTAGTTGCTCATAGAGTAATTTCAAGTGTTTATTTCTGAAGAACAGAGGCTTCTGGGTTTCCCCCAGTGTGTGTGTGTGTGTGTGTGTGTATGTATATATATATATATATATATATATATAAAAATAATATTAACTGAGTGAAAGATGGCATGCACAACCTAATCAGCTTCATCGGCTTCAGAAATGAAATTATCGCTATGCTTACATGTACATATACACACACACATATATATATATATATATATATATATATACACATACACACACACACATACATATACACACACATAATATATATATATATATATATATATATATATATATATATATATATATATATATATATATATATATATATATACATACATATATATATGTATATGTAATAAGCACGACATGCCGGCTCAGACGTCGCCCGGCCAAACAAGGTCTGCGTCAGGTGCTGGGGAACCAGAGCACCCTGATGAAAAGTGGGCTACTGGAACAAGACGGAAATGGGCGAGAGGTGAAAACATGGATCTGTTGGAATGCTACTACTCAAGTAATCCTAGTCAGAGGGGCTACATGCAAAGACTGTGGGAGGAATGGTCAACAGGAGGCTGAGAGACAGATGAGCAAACAATACAGCCAAACTGAAGGCAACTATTAAAGCAACCTAAGCTTCCATTACTCCTCAGGTTCATCTCTCCCATTCCATGCAGCATTGATTCCATAATTTATGCAAAAACATCCATCCATCCATCCATCCATCCATTTTCTTACACCCTTGTCCCTCACTGGGGTCGGGAGGGGTGCTGGTGCCCATCTCCAGCTAGCGTACCGGGCGAGAGGCGGGGTCACCTTGGACAGGTCGTCAGTCTGTCGCAGGGCAACACAGAGACACACAGGACACACAACCATGTACACACACACTCACACACCTAGGGGCAATTTGGATAGACCAATTAACCTGACAGTCATGTTTTTGGACTGTGGGAGGAAACCGGAGTACCCGGAGAAAAGCCATGCATGCACAGGGAGAACATGCAAACTCCATGCAGAAAGACCGGAGCCGGGAATCGAACCCAGAACCTTCTTGCTGCAAGGCAACAGCTCTACCACTGTGCAGCCTATGCAAAAACATGAACTGACCAAATATGCACATGATATACAGCAAATTAAACTTTCATAGCAGGCTGACATTTCTGAGTTATAACGGTTTTCTGGAGGGACTAAACGTCTTTTTTGAGAGACTGAATTTTGGGTTTTAATTAGTTGCCCCTTAATCCAAAATTGACAGAAATAAATGTTTGACATATATACTGAACTAAATTACAGAATTAAATGAATTTTCTCTTCTTTTTACCATCAGGTTTATGTTCTAATTATCAGTCTCTTTTCTACCCTTCCTTGCAGCCTGCATGACATTCCAAACAGAATATAGTACTTTTAACTGCACATCGATAAATTTTTTCCCCTGCTACCATTAGCAGTGGGTCTCACTTGAAGCGGCTTCTTTCCTCTAGGTCAGCAGGGGGCTCTGTGGTGATGAGGTTGACTAGCTCTTGCATGCAGTGGTCCTGAGAGAGGAAGAGAAGCAACCGTCTGTTTTGGGCCTTGCACTCCTGCAGGACGTCATCTTCCTCCATCAGCTCTCTTAAGGTCACGTCTTCTTTGTCCAGCAACTGGTCGACGTGGGAGGTGGTATGTAGGTCAAACTTCCAAAACATGTTGGCCGCTGGAGTGGGGAGCCTAGGCCTGGAAAAAAAGAAAAACAAAAACTAAAAAGCAGTGAACCCCTTAATGTTTCATGGAAACTAATCAGGAACAATAAGCATCTTTATATGATTAAAAGCATAAAAATATGAAACAAATGTAGAAGATTATGTGCATTTCAGGACAACATAATCCTGTTGCAAATAAATGTAATCATCATCATTTCTACAACTGAAACAGGCCAGAAGTGCCCTGTTAAGAGCTCACACACACACCAGTGGATGAAATCTGGATCTCTTTAATCAGACCTCCCCCACAGGTAGGCAGGCATTTGAGTTTATGCAGACAACAGAGTGCGGTGAGGTGTTGCATTTATCAGCATGGGTCTTTTCTTAAAACACAGGCCTCTTTAGGAGATGACACACTGTGACGCTCACCATAACCTGCAAAAGACCAAAACATATATTTTAGCAGAGCATTCATAAGAGATTTTAAATCTGCAAACAAAAGAGATGCTAAGAGATTTAACCATTGCTAGCTCATGATGTGGTCTCTATTTATTTATAATCTCAAAATTGGTAGAGTGGGATGTGAGGTTATTTGCTTTAGACCCATTATTTGAAGAGAATAATAGGAAAAGAATGCACCAATAAACAGACAGAGATAAAAAAAATTTTTTTACATGAAATGTATCAAAACTAAGAACTTCCATCATTTTCAATCTATGGAAACTTCAACCAACAATTGCTGGGTTTCAGACACGTGACCCGGATAACGCGTTAAATTCAGATAAGATCCGGAAGTGGATTTCTCTGGTTCAAAACAACTCAAAATTGATCACGAGTATGTTAATGCCCTAAATAGGCGGAAACAGACGAGGCATCTCGCAAAAAATACAGGATATGATCTGTATTATTGATAAAAAAAAAAAACGACTTCTCTTATAATCTTGAGGATTTACCAGGTGTCGAGGTGATCCACATAACTATCGGGAGCTGCAGAGTTCATATTATACGACAAGCTAGAAGAGTTTTCAAAAGCCTGGGAGAACACAATCATTTAGTTTCAAGTTGGGCCAAACATTTAGGATCAAAAGAAGCATTAACTGGCTGTCGACTTATTTATGCTGGGTGAGCATAAATAATAGAGGTGTGCCGATCGATCGGTCACCGAGCATAATCGGCCGATTTTCGTGAAAAAGTGCATGATCGGTGATCGGCAATCATTGGCTCTTGTTGCCGATACCAATCACATCTCATTTCGCAGCCTGCCTGTGCAGCTGGTCTCCTCTTTCCTTCACACTGCGCAAACGCGCAGCAACAAATCCTAAACGATGTGGAACTATAACGCACTGAGTGAATGGGGAAGTTTGCATGTTGCGGCGGAAAATTGAAGCACGTCAAAATGCATCAACATAACAAAGCTAATACGACATAAAAACAATGCCATACTTGACGGAGTTTGGCTACATCGAGGCTCACTGCAGTAAAAAAAAGACATATGGAGGATCAGATAGCAGGTAAAGCAGCGCACAGCTACGAACACACACCCGGATTAGAATGGCAGTAAGGACGCTAAACAAATAACCCGCAAAATTATTTAAGTCTTCGAGCTGCGATGTAAGATGCTGGTTCTGCTCTCGCTGTTGAACCGCTTCTACGCGCTACAGGTAGTAATATTTCACAGAAGGAGCGCCGCTTCTGCTCCACCTGGTAGTGACTCTCACACCGAACCTCTGTTTAAAGCTGCAGCATCTAACTTAAAAAAAAAACATTTTACAGATGTAAAGCAGTGCACAAGTGTCCCAAAAGAGGGTGCTGTTGGGACCACCGCAATCCTGGCATGTTTGTCCTGCCGGGGACACCGTAGTGCAGGGGATTTTTGTGCGCGAACTGCTGTATTCCTTACAGTGTGTTTACTGCCTGTAAGGTAAGCAGTAGCTCCGCTAGCCCGGTGTAAAAAATGAACATTATATATTTCTATTTGTTCAGATTGCCAGTTAGGCATACATTACATTTTCTTTCTGGTGATGTTTGATTGTTTTGTGATGCTTGATTGTTTTATGACAAAAAGCGGTTGAATGCTGACAGTGTGTTTACTGCCTATAAGGTGGACGAAATAAACGCGCCAAGGTCTCCCACAACTAAGATCGCTGTGTCCGATTCCTCTTTTCTGCATGGATCACATCCCATCTTCACTCACAAATAAAACACAACGCAGAGTTCATAGGGTGTCTTCCACCAGCGGTAGATCCAAAGAGGGAAAGCCTGGGTTACATCTTGGTGCCGTGACCCGGATTGTGGTTCTTGGAGACCAACAGGTTGGAGGGAATTTTTTTGTAAAAAAAAAAAAAACTTCACTCCGGTTGATTGTTCCTGCTGTTAAACATGGGCTTCCTGTGTATTGTGTAAAGATTTGAATAAAATGTTGTGGTGTTAATTTGTTTTGTGATAGTACGGTAATGTAAAAAAATAATAATAAAAAATCTGTCCAGCTAGCCAGTCACAGAGGTCGTTGTGTCTCAGTATTGAATATTCATAACTGTTGTGACGCTTTCATTTTTTTAAAATTTTCTTTTAAATCTCTATAAAATGTGCTGAGCAGTGTGTTGAATGTATTTGCCGTTATTTGCTACAAAGAACATATAGTAAACTTCCTCAGACATAGACACATGATCTGTTGTGCTCATAATTCTACATAACAGTAAAAAGTAATAAAGAAAGAAGGGGTAAATATGTGGCATAATTACTCAGCTGAGCCTCTGAGTCCAGGATCTCTGTCAGGGTCCCAGCAAAATAATCTCAGTGCCATTCAAGGTCACACACAACTGCAGCCATGGGCACGTGAAGAGCTGCTTACTCCTCCTCCTCCTCCTCATTTATCCTTTTATAGTGACCAAAACCCTGTCTCCCTGCAATCGTCTGTTCCTCCTCTCCCTACCGCACCAGCCCACCTTGGTCATCAAAACTATCCCAATGCATCGCAAAATGCATCTCAGTTAGTGCAGCAGCCCAGCGCATCACCTCAAGCGGAAGGGCAGCTTTTGGGACGTAGCACCCACACCTATCCAGACCACCTACATTCCACCCCACACCCCCAGCCTATCCAGGTAGGCTTTCAAATACCTCCAATGGCCAGCTGTGCAGCTACTCTGCTCTCCCCAGTAACAGGCAACCATTACCCAATTACCCAGACCCCTGTACCAAATTTCAGGGCCCCAGCAGCTGCGAATGTCAGTAATCCTGTTCCTGCTGCACAGTCCATAGCAGGCTCACAGCCCAGACCCACATTCCAGCCCTCTCAATCTGTTGCACCTAGTTATCAGGGTTGCACCCAGGGGGAACCACAAACACAAAATATAGTCGCTGCAAACACCGGGGCCCCCAATTCAGCTCTAATTAGTTCCCAGTTTGCCTCATATGGAGCCTCCAACTACATTGGTCCCGAGCAGGCCGGTGTACCACCGCACATGCAGCCGCATGCATTGGGGTTTAACACATATGACCGCTCAGGTGCTGCCTCATACATCCCTCTACCCCCACCTGCTGCCATCGCCTCGTATGCATACCATCCTGACCCTCAGTTAAATGACTCTGGGAGGACTACCATCAATCCACGCCTCCCCCAAGCAATATATGGTGGTTTCCTGCAGACTCACCAAGTAAAGAATGTGCAAGTCTTTACTGGTAATGCAGACAGTAAAATGCTGGTGGAAGACTGGATCCGTGATATGCAATACCTGTTGGATGCCATTGACCTCCCTGTACGTCTTCGCTTCTCCACAGTGGTTCGACACCTCAATGGAGAGGCCAGGAAGCTGGTTCTCAACCTGCAACCCAGTGAACAGACCCCTGAGAAGGCATTTACCGAACTGAGAGCAGAGTACAGTGATACTCACGGCTAGTTAGATCCTTTAGCTGACTTTTATGAGCGGAGCCACAGGTCATGCGAGTCCGCCTGCTCATATGCCATAGCGCTGGAGGCAATCTTGCGGGCTGTGGAAGAACACCAGAGGGGTGGTAGGCCCTTTCCAGATCGAGATAGTAAACTGACTCGTCAGTTTTTAAGAGGGCTGATAGATGAACAGGTGTTTGCACGAATAGCTCCCATGAAGCCCATGTTACTGAGTTTTAGAGAACTGCAGTCTGAGTTACGAAATATGGCTAGAGAAACAAAGAAGTTCCAGCCACAAAATAAAATAAAGAAGACATTTACTCAGGTGCAGATGACCTCAGAAAGCTCAGCGGTCAAGGTGGAAGGAAAGCAGTGCACTTCCGAGCTCTCTGAACTGACTGAGATTGTCAGAAAATTAGCTCTTAACCAAGAAGAGCAAATGGCCAAGCTGTCCAAACTGGAATAGAGTATAAAATCCTCCCAGTTACCCTCAAACACATTTCCCTCATCAGCAAATTCCACAAGCCACAATTCAAGTGTTACATGTCATCGCTGTGGAAACCGAGGGCATATAGCTAGATTCTGTCGAGCAGTACTTCCTGATTCCACCTCCACCAGGACTCGCCCCGCTTAGTTGTCAACCTTGGCAGAGGAAATCAACATGCCCCCAGCTCAGGGTTTAAAAGCCTAAAGCCCATGGTAGCAGGGGCAACCATGGGCAAGCGGAAAGCCCCATCCCCAGATGATAAAGGCAATGCTAATAGAGCAGAGGGCACTCCTCCGGTGGGCCCAAGAAATGAGGGAGAAGTAGAGATAAATGGCATTAAATGCAGGGCTCTTATTGACTCTAGATCTCAAATCACAAGCATCACCCATAGCTTCTGGCACAACCACCCAGACCTTCAAAAACAGAATCTGCAGTCATCCAAAATAACTATAGAAGGCGCTGCAGCTCAAAATGTGCCTTATTATGGTGTCCTGCAGATCAAACTTAAGGTCTTTGGTGAGGACTGTATGACTGTCCCCACATTTGTTGTCCCTGATTCTGAATATCGCTCCACAGTGCCTCTGCTCATAGGAACCAATGTTATCATGCATCTAAAAGTCACCTACAAGCAGTTTATGATGTCGAATTCCTCCACAAAATAAAAGAGAGTCATCCAGAATGGCATTCTGGTGTGATGGAGGTGGAAAACACAGAAGATCAGATGCACGGCATGGTTGGCCCTGCTGTCTTCACTGGTCGGGCTATCTGCATCCCTAGTGGTAAAGAAGTGGATGTGAAATGTAGGATTAAGGCAGGTCCTCAGAAAAAAATTTATACTGCACTGATTGAAAGCCCTTCTCCACTCCAGCTCCCCCAAGACCTACTGGTGGCTAAAGTTCTCACAGATGTAAAGAGGGGATATGCTCCAGTCAGAGTCATGAATGTGTCCCAGAAAAACATCACTATTAAGCCCAACACTCAGCTTGCCACAGCCTTCTTGGTGGACAAAGTGGTTGAATCCTCTGGCACAAATGGAGACAAACATCAAGGCGAAATGGAAAAGGAGCTCTGTCTGAGCCTGGGTCAAGTGGTGGCAAGTTTTGAAGTGGACTTAGTTGGAGCAGCAGTGGAAAATGAAGACCAGCGTGCTCTCCTCAGGAAACTGGTGGAGAAAAATGGGGATGTCTTCTCCCAGAATTCTATGGATTACGACCATACAAAGACTGTGCGGCATGAGATCCCTCTGGTAGACCCAAAGCCATTTCGACTTCCATATCATAAGATCCACCCTTCTCAGTGGCAAGAGGTGAGGAACCTTCTGACAGAGATGGAAGCTGCAGGAGTTATCCGGCCGAGTAAAAGCCCATATGCATCGCCAGTGGTGATTGTTACTAAGAAAGATGGGTCATTAAGGCTTTGTATTGATTACAGAAAACTGAATTCCTGCAGCACACGTGATGCATTTCCTCTGCCTCGAATTGAGGAAGCATTGGAGGCACTGGGGCAAGCTAGATACTTCTCCACACTGGATCTCACATCAGGCTACTGGCAAGTTGAAGTGGCAGAACATGATAAACACAAAACTGCATTCAGCACACCCATGGGGCTTTTTGAGGTCAACAGAATGCCATTCGGGCTCCAGAATGCCCCGTCGACGTTTCAGAGGTTCATGACATGCTGTTTTGGGGATCTGAATTTCACTCACCTGCTCATTTATCTTGATGACCTCATAATATTTTCCAAAACATTTGAGGAGCATCTGGAACGCCTCCAGCTGGTTTTTGATCAACTGAAAGAACATGGGTTGAAGTTAAAACCGTCAAAGTGTCAGTTGGTGAAGAAGGAGGTGCAGTATCTGGGCCACATAGTGTCTGCGGAGGGAATCAAGACAGATCCAGAGAAGATCAGCAAGGTAAAGAACTGGAAAACGCCCACTAATCGTAAAGAGGTCCTGCAGTTTTTGGGATTTGCAGGGTACTACAGACGCTATGTGAAAGGTTACTCCACGCTGGCTGCTCCCTTGTACCGTCTCACCTCTGGCGACCCCAGAAAGAAAAAGAGAAAAACACATAACACACTGATTCTGAGCGACCCTATCTGTGGACTGATGAGTGCGAACAGGCGTTTCAGCGTTTAAAGGGTAGACTGGTGACAGCGCCAATACTAGGCTATCCAGACTACAACCTACCTTTCGTGCTGCAGACTGATGCTTCTGGGGAGGGACTGGGTGCTGTGTTGGCTCAAGTTCAGAATGGGGTCGAGAGGGTCATAGCTTATGCCAGCAGAGGCTTAAGCCCACCTGAAACCAGATATCCAGCACACAAGCTGGAATTTCTGGCCCTAAAATGGGCTGTCACAGACAAGTTCTATGACCATCTTTATGGACGTTGTTTCTCTGTCTTGACTGATAATAACCCCCTCAAATATGTTATGACAACAGCCAAGCTTGACGCCACGGGGCAGACATGGGTGTCCCAGTTGTCATCGTTTGAGTTTGACATTCAGTACAGAAGGGGACAGAACAATGCAAATGCTGATGCTCTTTCACGCATGTCCAACCAAGAAGTCACACAGATCTTACAGTCATGCCCTCAGCATGTCAGGATAAGTGAATCAAAGCCTCCAGAGCCCCGGCATACAGTCGACAACACTGCTGGTTCAAAGATCCCAGATAGCTGTGTTTTCCCAACAGTGAATCAGCTGTATTTGGATGTGGGAACGGATGCACTTCCAGCAATGACGGTTCAATAAATCCGTGCAGAACAGAAAGATGATTCCATTATTGCCCAAGTTCTGTATTTCAAAAATGATAACAAAAAACCACCTCGAAGCGTGAGGATCGGCCTGGGAAGACATGGGAGCCTTCTCATAAAAGAGTGGAGGAGGTTGGTGGTCAGAGATGGCATCCTATACAGATGCATCACATATGGACAAAGAGGATGCATTGAGCAGCTCATCTTGCCAGAGAAGCTGCGGGTGGTGGCTAAAACTGCTCTGCATGATGACTCGGGTAATTTAGGCTTTGAGAGAACTCTACAGCTGATAAGAGAGCGATTCTACTGGCCGAATACGTCCCTGGATGTCAAATCGTGGTGTGAGCAGTGTGAAAGATGTTGTCTTAGGAAGACCCCTACAGGCACTATTGGAGCTCCTCTAGTCAGCATCCACAGCAATGCCCCCATGGAGCTTGTGTGTGTAGACTTTCTCTGCCTGGAAAAGTCAAAGGGGGGCATTGAAAACGTATTTGTTGTAACGGATCACTTTTCTCGTTATGCTCAAGCCTACCCCACCAAAGACCAAAAAGCACGCTCTGTAGCCAAGGTTCTGTGGAAGAACTTCTTCTGCCGGTTTGGTTTTCCAGCAAAGCTCCATGCCGACCAAGGACGCAATTTTGAGAGTGCAATTGTAAAAGAACTATGCAAGATCACTGGCATCACTAAGACTCACACCACTCCATATCACCCACAGGGCAATGGGACCACTGAAAGGTTCAACCGGACCCTAATGAATATGCTGGGAACTCTGCCGCCCCACCTAAAGCTCAGGTGGCATGAATATGTGGATGCCATGACCCATGCTTACAACTGCACGAGACATGACTTTGAGACATGACATGACATGACTCAACATACTATTTAATGTTTGGAAGACATCCCAGACTTCCAGTGGATCTGGTGTTTGGGACCTCAAACTCTAATGGCCAAGCGAGCTACAGTGACTATGTGCAAACACTCCATGACTGCCTGCTGGAGGCTTATGCACAGGCTAATCACAGTTCTAGGATTGCCAAGGAACAACAAAATAAATACTATGATCAAAGATCAAGTATTCAGCCCAGGGGACCGGGTGCTGGTCAAAATATGTCATGTGGAAAGATGGCAGAAACTCGGAGACGGAGACAAGTGGGAGCCATGTCCTTATATTGTGGTGAAGAAACAGCCGGACCAGTGTACGTGGTACAACCGGAGGACAGTGGCCCAGAAAGGGTGGTTCACAGAAATCTTCTCACCCAGTGCATTTTTATCCCGGTAGAGGAGGTGAGCAAACGTACAGCCGAGGAGGAGGAATCAGATTTGGATCTGAATGAGACAAGTTCAGAGGCAGATCTGCAAAAAAATGCAGATGCAGTCAGCATGGAGGAAACTAAACCCTCTCTGCAGCTTGGAGAAACTAACCAGAAAGACAAACAAGCCAGCCAAGAGGAAGGGGATAAAGCAGGAGAAAATGTGCCTCATGGAATTCCAGATTCACTGCAGAGCAGTTTGATTCCAAGAAAAAACCCACCCAGGACCAGACATCCTCCCAAAAAGCTGTCGTATGAAGCACATGTCACAAAAACAGAAGAGGAGCGGCAGAAGATAGAAAGAGGATGGAAACTGTGGCAGAGGGAGAAGGCAAAGAGAGACAGACACACATAAAACACTTGACACACAAACATACATATCGTACAAGATAAATCTGAGCAATACACTTTATTTTTGATGTTAAGACTGTTAAGTTAACTTTTTTTTAATGTTCTGTTTAGTTTTATGGCAGAGACGCCATCAAATAAAGAAGGGGTAGATGTAAAGCAGTGCACAAGTGTCCCAAAAGAGGGTGCTGTTGGGACCACCGCAATCCTGGCATGTTTGTCCTGCCGGGGACACCGTAGTGCAGGGGATTTTTGTGCACAAACTGCTGTATTCCTTACAGTGTATTTACTGCCTGTAAGGTAAGCAGTAGCTCCGCTAGCCCGGTGTAAAAAATGAACATTATGTATTTCTATTTGTTCAGATTGCCAGTTAGGCATACATTACATTTTCTTTCTGGTGATGTTTGATTGTTTTGTGATGCTTGATTGTTTTGTGAAAAAAAGCGGTTGAATGCTGACAGTGTGTTTACTGCCTGTAAGGTGGACGAAATAAACGCGCCAAGGTCTCCCCACAACTAAGATCGCTGTGTCCGATTCCTCTTTTCTGCACGGATCACATCCCATCTTCACTCACAAATAAAACAACGCAGAGTTCATAGGGTGTCTTCCACCAGCGGCAGATCCAAAGAGGGAAAGCCTGGGTTACACATACGTATTAAAACTTTCACTGTCCTAACATGAGACAGATAATCTCTAAAAAAATAATCGATCTCCTCCTTGTTCTGCATAATTACTCCACTCAGTCAGAAACAGCCACTCAGAGCTAGCAGTAATCAGCTAGCCGCCATGCTATCAGGAAGTTTTCATTCAGTAACTCTGGATTGTTTATTGTAATGGAACCTGTATTTGCCTTTTGAATGTTAAGTTTTATACTTGAATTTTTTTGGCAATGTTGAGGTTTTATTTTGGCTCTTTGCATTATTTAGCCTCTTCAGAGCCTTCATATGTTATCAATCTGTTAAAGATAGTATTACCGATAACAGTACGATTTGCAGAATGCCTGTTTTGTTTAGTTTACTTCTTGGAAAAAGTTATTAAAAACAAGTTTTTGTCTAAATAAAGGTGAATTCATGGTTCCTTTTCCCCCCATTATGTAACCGGTAGTGTTTATGATAAAATAATAATAATTATGTGATCGGTATCGGTGATCGGCCCTCATGGGGTGATTGGTAGCAGTATCGGCAAGAAAAAACCTGATCGGCACATCTCTAATTTTCAAAGATTGTTTTTAGCAGTAAAAATTTAATGTTCCCACTCCCAGACCAAAAAACACATCCATATTTGCCCTGAACACTCCCCTATCTAAATGGTTCGTTCCTGCTTGTAGCGCTTGAGAGTGACGCTGTTAGCAGCAGACAGTAGGAAACAAGAACAATTGTGGCAGTTACTATACTATGCTGAGAAGTCTGGATTGCTTTATGTGTATTTTGCAAGTTGCTTTTGACTGTTGCTCATGGGGAGACATTTCAGTAATCTAAAACTAATAGAAAATATTTAAGCAACCTACTTGCACACTGGATGTGGACTGTTGGATGTTAAATTTATGAGCAGTAAATATTGTGCAAATATCAGTGTTGAACCAAAGAAAGCAAGGCATTTGCAAGCCTTTAAAATTGTGACGCTTTTTATGGGTCAAATAGACTCAAAAAACTTTAACAGCAGTTGCACAGGGGGGCCCAGACCAATATTTTGTCAGGGGCCCACAATTCCTGGCGGTGCCCCTGATGACAACAATGCTATCACTAACAACAAACTAACCCATGTTATTTCTATGAGCTTAGATCTCATGGTAAATAATTTATTTAGCTTCTGTAAAACCCAAATTCATGCTGGAGTTATACATTAATGTTGAGTCCTTGTAGGACGCTAGATTCAGATCCAATGTAGGTCAACCATTCACAGCGATCTACAGAAACCCTGTGTTTGTGTCTGGCCACAAATATAATTCATGGCCAGACACAAACCATGTTGAGGAATAGTAACAGCTCACTGTGACTGCATGACTGGGTAGGATATATTTAATTAATTTAGCTTTTTTTTTTTTTTTTTTTACATGAAAGTCCCATTGAATAAACATTTTCTGTCTGTGACTCAGCACTGAATTAGCTGCTAACGACATTAGCAGCTAACATTAGTAGTCTGAGGCAGTGTTGTGGTCAAGACCACCTAACCCGAGACCAAGACAGGACCAAGTCCAGAGCGTATCAAAACCAAGACAAGACCAAGACCGAGGGAAGTTGAGACTGAGTCAAGACCAAGACCAGCTACAGGACATGATAAAATGGTGAAATATGATCAAAATTGCTTCTCAAATTGATCTGAAAGATCCATATTCCCATAAAAACACCTAGATATTAAATACTTAATCAATTTTACCAATATTAAAATGAAGTGCTTCCATCTTTGTGCTACAATCCGCGGTGGTCTCGTGCCATCCCTAAAAAGATAATGCCCTGGGTGTTTGCCCATATTGCTCATGTCAGAAACCATCACTGTCTGCACCATTAAACATAGCAATTGAGGCAATGCCCAGACAGTAAATAACTATGAACACTGACCAAGGAGCAACAAAGAAGTAACCAAGCACTAAGCCAGTCCTCAAGGGCCGCTGTCCTGCAGTTTTTATATGTGCCACAGGTACAAAACACTGGAATGAAATGGCTTAATTACCTCTTTCTTGTGTAGATACGTTTTCCAGAGCCTTGCTAATGACCTAATTATTCTATTCAGGTGTGGTGCAGCAGAGGCAGATCTAAAAGTTGCAGGGCAGCGGCCCTCCAGGACTGGAGTTTGACACCTGTGCACTAGGCGCTCACCGTAACTGTTTTCACCCTTTCTCCCGCTACATGAAGCCAGGTAGTCTGACACCATGGCACACATTACAGCTGCCAACTTGAACGAAAACAATCATAGAGCAATGTGCATGCTCTGTGTCCTCTTTCGTTCTTGTGTTTTATTTATTTGTTAATTAAAAAAATATCAATGTACATGATTAAATAAAATAATGATAGCTACTGCAGTGTACGCAGAGTATTACAAGAACAAAGAACAGCTCTCAGTGACACTCCAGTCCTATTTTCTAAGAGCTGTTCAGAAGAATCGGACTGTTACTGAATGTCATATCACTATATTGCAGACTTTGACACTGCGTGCGTTGTCCCATATACGCGACAAGTCAGTCAACACCTCCGCACAATAATTAAGTGCAATGAGTTCCCATCACTAATGCTTATGTGTCTCTATACAGCTAGCTTTGCTAACATCACGTCAACGGAGCTTACCTTTCTTTGAGCTTCTTTTCTAAGTGACAAAAAGCGTTAGACATAGTCCCCACCATCTGTGAAAGCGAATCGCTGCTGAGTTAGCTGTAGCCATCGGATTTCTTATGATTTATGCAGCGCTATTCCATTACTGACGACAGACATCTTCTGCCGCTCAGAGAAAACCACTGCGCATGTCTTGGAGCGCCGCGTGCGAGTGAAAGTTGGAGAAGGGGAGGGAGGAGTAACAGAAACACGTAATTGCTTGGATTTTAATGGGTGCGTTTTGCATCCACTGAAAACAATAATGTTAATAAATAAACTGGACAGTATGCTGTACGTTTAGTGATATTTTCACAGTTGTGGTCTTGAAATAAAATTCCGAGTCCTCAGCGCCCGAGACCGAGACAAGACCGAGACCAAATGCGGTCGAGACCGAGACGAGACCATCAAAAAATGGTCTCGAGATCAAGACCGATCGAGTACTACAACACTGGTCTGAGGACTACCCAGCTAGGGTGTAAAAATAGTATATTTTACCTTGTCTTTCTAAGTAACTGTCCAATAAAATACATGAAAATACAATTTAAAGATGCGATTGTCTGTTAGAAAGTGGGTGCTGCGAACTCTGGCATTATTAGTTTTCACACCGCCTGTTTTTAGCTATAGATTGTTGACCACTTTTTCCTCTTTTGTTTGGTAAGTTTATTAAAATGAACTCCTTTGTGACCAACTACTGTTGAAACACGAAAATAATAATTAGCTTTCTATTAGAATGATTGGAACAACCGTACAGGACACAGACTTTAGGCATTTTGATGCTGGATCAACAGAAACAAATGGCGTTTCAGACGTTTCAGATGACGTTGGTGCTACGTCATCTGAAACCGATTAATATTTTTGGGGGTTTAGTAAAAATATAATAATGATGCCAAGAGACATATGGCACAAATGGGAATAATCTTGTAATTCCTTCCCTTTCTCGTGGATTAATTTTATTAAAGGGACCACCATCACATTGTTTTCTACACGTTTTAAGGTAGACCAAACTGAAATTTTTTAATTTTTCAAAAAAATTATACTGTCATGTTGGTTGATTGTGGATAAAAAATGCATAACAGTGGTGAGGTGGAATAGATGATGAAAAGGTATTTAAAGAAAATGATGAACAAAAAAAAAAACTTACAAAAAAATTCACACCGAGCTAGAGCAGAAAACAAACATAATCCAAACAAAAAATAACTTGATAACATAAGGAGATACGAGGTATAGGAAGCAATGGAGAAGGGAGGAACCAGCAAGGAGTTGGATACTGGGAGGTTGAATGCTGAACAAAAGACCTGGGCTGATAAACCAATAGATTGCAGGAAAGCAACCCAAAATGGTCGCCTTCCTGTACATTTTAGGCCATGCCTCCAAGAGACCTCCAAGGGTGGGGGAAGGTGTACTCAGAGAATTACCCTGGTTCCTGTAGAGCAGTCTTTCTCAAACTATGGTACCCGGACCACTGGTGGTCTGCGGGCCACTGGTCCGCGAGTGCATGTAAACAACCTTTTATTTGCTGAGAGGTGAGCTCAAAGTGCGACGCTACAGCTAGCTTACCAAAGGATTGTGTTAAAAATAATTATGGAAAACTGGCTTAAAACCTGGTTACTCAAAAGAAAAGTTGCAACAGTTGACTACTTATAATATCAGAGTAAGCTAAGTCATAGCTGCTGAGTGTTGATGTGTTGTTCACCATCAATTGGATTCCTTTGAATGGTTAGCAGTAGGAATCACTCCAGTTAGTCAGAACTGTTTGTTTTTTGTGACGTCCTTGAAACCTAAAAGCATGATTCTCTGCTTTTAGGTTAACAGCTATTGTTGTTTTTATTTAATTAAAAAATATTATAGAAATACAATAAAGAAATACAGTGGATAGAAAAGGGTAAATTATTTTTATATTTAATGATGCAGAAAAGGATTTTTTCTTTCTGTAACACAAGCCTATTTTTCTTTAATTGTGCTTCTAAATCACAAATAGCCCTAAATGTTATTAATGTAACACTTGGCAGTAAAGGGCAACGTCTTTTTGTATTGCCATGTGTTGACATCATTGGAAAGCTTACACCCCACACTTTCAGAATCTGTAAATAAATCAAAATCCCCGAGTAGACATGTTCATGGCTTTGTCATGGCCAGTCAAATTTACCAAACAGCACCACTCTTCTCATTAGGATGAACAAAGAAAGCAACAATACGTGAGTCAAGATACTAATATTTTCATTTCCGGGTTGCAAGATGTGTTATCGCAGGGGCAATTTAAGGTTAAGTGGTCCATGACTGTTTGCTAAATGGGTTAAGTGGTCCTCAGCCTGAAAAAACATGAGAAACACTGCTGTAGAAGAACAGCAACTTAATGTTAACATTCTAATGATTAAGACACAGCATTTAGTCCCACTTATCCATCAGGAAGTCTGACTGTTTGTTTTAATCTTCATTAAAACTATGTAGATATCTATCACTACAGGAATAACTGTTGAATCAGTTCCATTCATCCATTCTGTGATCTCAACAAAGGTTCTAATTTGGATAACAGAAACAAACGGTATCCTAAATAAAGAATAAAAATATGAACGGTTTCATGAAAAAAAACTTTCACTCTTTCATATAGGTATTGTAGAAACTCATTCAAACACAAGCAGCACAACAAAGCAACTCAACTTGCTTGGATAAAATTTCACTTATCATCGGTACTAAACTTAATCTCTGCCCTAAATTGTGCATCTTAGGAATTTTTCCCCACTCAAACTCGAATAAGCAAGGTTGACCAAAAGGCCATAATTTACTGTTTGGTGCAGGCCAAATATAGTATAGCCAGGTCCTGGAAATCTATAACCGAACCCCTGCTAAATACTTGGATGTCTACATTAACAAGCTCTCTTGCCTTGGAAAAACTCACCTTTATCTGTTATCTTCATGTTAATTCCAAAAGTACTCACTTGCTCGAAAAATGTACAAAACAAATCTCTTGGACTAAGTCTCAACATACATCCCTGAGATAAACTCAAAGTACTCTGTCTCACTGCAATCAACTTATGTTTGTCACCCTGAAGGTTTAAGTTGTTCATGTATTTTCTTTTGGTTTTGCTTGGTGTTTTGTGAGTTACTTGTCTGTGTCTCTTTTGAAATATAAAATACAATAAACAGATTTTTGGAAACTTGCTCAACTGTTTCTCTGAGCAAAAGGCTCAACTGTTAATCATGGAAGTAAAACCAAAGGAAGAAATCAAAGTGCTTCCTCCTTTTTCTTTGACTTTTGCTTCTCTATGAGGAGGATGTTGTTGCCGTGTGTGTAGTTCTGCACACACGGCAACAGCAGGGCTAGCAGCGTCCATCTGGCATACATTTACAGAATAGACAAGAGCAATAAAAACCCACTGAGAACGCCCTGTGGACTCTGCACAAAAGCAAACGCTTGACTTTACATCCAAAACAGAAGTCATCAGAGGCTGCTTCTATAATAGCATATAAAGAGGACAGGTGTCACCTAAAAGGCCCATACGTATGTGAATATTTAGAGCCAAAGAAAACATTACGTAGCAAAGTAAAAAGCATTAACATAAAGGGAAACTTCCATTTACATTTGAAAACTCTTCTTAAATTTCAAACTTTCTTCCAAGAGTTTTGTCAGTTAGCATAATTAAGCTAACTAAAAAGGTAACACTGCTGGTTACATATTTCCTCTGCAACCATATTTGGAAGTTAGACATGTAAAAATAAAGGAAGATATTCATACCTTTACATTTTGATTCAAGAAATTCCTATGGCTTATTTTTCAGAGTTTGGGTGGCATGTTCTTAACTATAGCTATGTTCCATTCAGCTGTCATGTAAATTTAAGCAAACTTGTAAAATGTCACAAAAAAATAAAAGAAAATATGATTTAGGCGTATTTTCATCATCTGGTTGGGAGGGAATTGTTCATGTTGGCATTAACTTCAGACTGATTTACTAATAGATTTTTGTAGTTATTTAAAATAGCGCTAATTCACACTACATATTACTGTAATTGCAACAGCCTGCATGGATGCAACATTTGAGAAGCTACCATATATCAGTTGCTATGCATTATGAAGTTGCTAGCCTATAAGCTCTTTCACTTAAAGTGTGTTCACGGGATTTGGGTACCTTATCATACACCTGACCATGCACTCTAGAGAGAAATAAATCAGTACCCCACTTATTCTACTTTTCTAGACTTGGTTGTTTCATTCCAGACATTTTTAGAAATTCAAATACTTAATTACCAAGAGAAATTAACTGACATTTTTTAAGTCAAAGGGCAAGAATTAATTTGTTCACAATTTAAAAATAGAAGCAGGATGGCACAAAATGACAATGTAGAGAAGAAACCAAAATTCGAGATGAAGGGCACTTAATGGTTGAGTCAAACTCCAGTGCACAGCTTAAAGAAAATGTTGTGGTACATTCACATGGCATTGTAAAAGATTAAAATGTGTCCAAGAGCTACCAAAGCAGAGAGAAGGTGGGAACAGCTTTACAGCAACCCATCTGTTCTGTTATGGAGAGCCATTTCAGCCAAAATTAAATAAATAAATGGGTGAAATAAATAAAAAAATTAGTAAAATAAATCAAAAAATGAAGAAAATGAGTGAAATAAATAAAACATTTGTTAAATAAATGACTTAGCTTTTTCATTAACCCAATTTTTCATTTATTTTTCATATCAATTTCTCAATTTCTTTTCCATTTATCTATTTTTTATTTATCCCTTTATCCATATTTCATTAATCTATTTTTCATTTAACCACTTTTCAATTTCCCTTTTTCATTAAACCAATTTTTTCATTTATTTTTCAGATGATCAATTTCTCTTTTTCATTTACTATTTTTCATTTGTCCATTTTTCATTTATCCCTTCATCAATTTACCCATTTTTCATTAATCTATTTTTTAATTTAACCATTTTTCAATTTCCTTTTTCCATTAACACAATTTTCTATTTCCCAGTTTCATGAATCAATTTCTCATATATCCCTTTTTTATTTGCCCATTTTCTTTGATCTATTTTTCATTTAACAGTTTGAAAAAAAAATTATTTTCCCATTTTCCAATTTCCCTTAATCATTTTGTATTTCCTTATTTTCTTATTTATCACATTCTATTTCCCCAGAAAAACTTAGAAAAAAATAAATGCAAATGAGGAGAGGCATGCCATCAGGCTACAACTTCCCCAATTGGTTGGTTAGCGTCACACCCATACTATGCTTCAAGAAAGATGGCGACTTACTAACGGGTTATCAATTATCTGAAGCTCATTAACTTCATTAGAAAATAGGGTTATTATTCCTGACTTTATTTTTCGTGTGGCCGCTCAGACAGTACGTGTTTCAGCTCGCGGCTTTCATGGACTCAGAGCTTCACCGTCGGGGGTTTTTATAGTTTGGACGAAGCGGCCGCTGAAGTTGGCTTATGATTGAAGGTTCGGGGCACCTTCGTAGCTACCAGCTGTGATCCAACTATAAGGAGCAACTTTACCGTACATCGTAAGTAAACTGCAATATCCAGAGGCAGCTCTATGGAGCATCGAGCTGAAAGAATGAGAGTGGCAGGCCTTGGAGATCTGCATCGGAGGCCATCTTTCAGACATGCACCGCTGCTGTCCGTCCAGGAGACTTCCGGTTGCCCAGACATTACACGGTAAGCTAGCGCTGATGTTTGTTTTCCAACTACGGTCATATTTAATCAATAGGGGTGCTCAATTACGATCGCGGAAGGTTTTGAGTTGATCTCTGCAGTAGGTGACAAACTGAACGCCGCCAGGATGTTGAAACCAGCACGTCCTCTGATCCAATACATCTTACTAAGGATACAATCAACAAAACCTGTTTAAGTTAATGGCGCAACAAAATAATCTCAGTAATTATTGTTTAAACAAGGTGTGTGCATTTTGGTACCATTACAAAAATAAAAAGGGACTGAAAGACCCTGATGAGCGGAGCAGAAGTTTAAATTGACTAATCAGCCACCTCTGTGTTCATGAGGAGATGCTTGTTAACCGAGAAATAAATATGAAGCCTGAAAACCTATCTTAACGGGCTGAATCCGTTGTGTTTTTAACTAATCTCTGCTGGGTTTGTTGGGCGCAGGCGGTTGCCACGGCAATGGTTGATCATTAAACGACAGTAGGTAGAAGTGGTTTAGTCGATCGCCGTTATTTTACCTTTGTAAACAAACAACCTGAATACAGTGACCTTTAATGAGGGTACAGAATAGAGAATGGATAAAAGCTGAACTCATTCTACAATCTTTGCCTCTCTTGGTTACATCACTGAAGTGTGCCAAGTGTGGCCTACATGCATAAATGTATATGCATGGTAAAGTAAATATGACTATTAATTTAAGTAGTTCTTTGTGGATGTATAACCTATCCACCTTAGATTCCCTGTTTTTGGTCAACATATGTGCCTCAACATTTGGTTACTGTTCCTTAGAGGTGGACAGAGGACCCACAATTTATACTCCAGGAATAACTGTAGCACTTCAACATGTTTTTACTCAAAGTAAAAAGTAGCTGAATAAGAAATTAAACAAGAGTAAAGAAGCATTTGGTAAAAAGTGTATACAAGTACTGAGTAACTGATCAAGTTATCAATTATTTCATATCTAAAAAAAATTACACAATTAGAGGGCTGAAAATATAAAGTTCAGTGGAAATTTTGGTATTTTAAAGACAAAATGAAAAATTTGTTTAAATAATATTGATGCCTCATAATAAAATGACTTGAGTAAAAGTAAAAAGTTCAGCATAGTAAGAGTATTCCTAAAAGTTAATTTGAGTTTCAAAAAGTTACTCAACTGTATTTGAGTAAATGTAATTAGTCACTCCTAAACTCTGCCCTTCTGAGGGAACAGGAGAAGGAACTGTTAAGGGACTAAATTAATCTTGATATTAAACATTGTTTCAATTAACAAGTGAATCATAAATAACACCCAGAACATATTATGTTAATTCAAGGGTGAAGAAACAGAGTGACTGTGGAGATTCTGGCTGAGAGGGACCACGGCTGACACGGCAAACAGTGAGGAGAACCGCCTGCACTGTGAGCAGCACCAGAACTCCTGATGGATCTCCTTCAGGCAGAAGCAGAGAGATGGCCGACCTGCACAGAGAAGAGTTCACCCAAATATCTGAGGAAAAATGAATGCTGGTGCTCAAACAGAGCAGCCTCTTTTCTTAAACCCAACACACACAGGGTGTTGTGGCCCTGATTAAAAACCTGCTAACTTCAATTTAACTGAAACACAGAACATCCAGAAATATGATGAACTTCAGCTATAGAGTGAAAATAACAGAATGAGATGAAAAGATTTGTCTATATCACTCTTGTTATATAGGACATTAACATTTTACATTTTAAAGTGTCTGTTCCAGAGCACCTGATACAAACGATAGCATTAGCTCATCCATCAGACATTTATTGAGGACAGGTGTGACAGAAGGAAACACCTGAAACATGCAGGGCAGACGACCTGTGGACTGACTGGTTAAACTATTTCACTGACACTTCAGATTTCCAATTGAAGGCGTCCGTAAGTGAACACAATCTTTATTCAATAAACCAAGCTGTGTAAAATAACTGTTAGGGTTGCTATTAAGAACCCAATATATCATGTTTGTTCATTTCTACGTTGTCGTACATACAAGGTACTCCACTCACTGTTTAGCTTCATGTTGAAGAATCTTTAGTGTAATGAAACCAAAAAATAAAACGGGTCCAAAACTTTAAATCTGTATTGTATTTTTGTAGCTTTGTTCTATTAAGATCGCTTCGTTTATTTTAAGCCACAAACAAACGATCCATTTTATTGTCTCAGGGAAGTGAAAACATGAGATTTGATTAAATTAGAACTTCACAGATTAGAAGGAACGCAGATTTCATAATAATCAAACATTTTGTTTATTCAAAACGGTAAAATACAGACGGTTCTTGTATATCAATGCTATAAGAACAGCCACATTTTTTAAAATGAATGCGTCACCATTGCATTTGGCTGGGTGTTCCTGCTCCAGAAAGGTGAAGGTCTCTGGTCATCCTGAAGCTGTGAGCCCACTGGGAGTCTGAAGGGAAACACTGAGACCAGAGGCCTGCAGGATGGTCTGCATCTGAAGACATACATAAGGGAAACATTAATCAATGTGCTGTGCCAAAAAGCTGTACTTTTGACCTGGTGGCGATAACCTGCTGGCCTCAAGTTTGATTGCAAACTTGAGGCCAGCAGGTGTCAGTCAGTTATGGTAGATCTGAACTTTGGTTTGATGACCTAAATATGAGAAACTTCAGACTGACAGTAGTTAGGTTAAAGCCACATCTTGTGAAGTTGGTATATTTTTCCTCCAACAGGATCCAGAGGAATCGCAACAAACCAGAAGTTGGACTAGAATTCATTTCAATGTCATTTGTGAATGTCAGCTTCTCATTTTCAACGGTGGAGCTTTAAAAGTTGACAGGTTATTTTGGAGAGAGTTTTAACGCATCAATATTTCCACTAACTAAATGGCATGTTTGATACAGGAAAAGCCTCTCAGACTCAAAGCAAGATGCCAGAGCTCACAAAACTTAAAAAAAATATTAATTTAATTTCACATAATTATCACGGTAGAAGTCATTTGTTTGTTACTTAATGAAATATAGTTGCAGACGAACGAGGTAGTTAGTCCAAGTTAGTCGTTTATTGAACGTTCATAGACTACAGCAGCTGTGATGCATCCCAGCAAAGGTAAACAAAGGTAAAACAATGGTGATCGACTCTCAACCTCTCCTAACTTTTTAATGTCATTTAATCAACCTGTTGCCGTGGCAACCACTTGCGCCCCACAAACCCAGCAGAGATTAGTTAAAAACACAAAGGATTCAGTTTATTAGGATATCAGGTTTTCAGGCTTCATATTTACTGCTCTGCTCATCAGGATCTACGAGTCTCTTTATTTTTGTAATGGTACCGAAATGCACACACAGAAATGCACACACCTTGTTTAAACAATAATTACTGAGATTATTACTTTTGTTGGGCCATTAATTTGAACACGTTTTGTTGATTTTATCCTTAATAAGATGTATTGGATCAGAGGACGTGTTGGTCTCAACATCCTGGCGGCGTTCAGTTTGTCACCTACTGCCAAGATCAACTCAAAACCTTCCGCGATAGTAATTGAGCACCCCTATTGATTAAATATGACTGTAGTTGGAAAACAAACATCAACGGTAGCTTACCGTGTAACGTCTGGGCAACCGGAGGACTCCTGGACGGACAGCAGCGGTGCATTTCTGAAAGATGGCCTCCGACGAAGATCTCCAAGGCATGCCACCCCTCATTCTTTCAGCTCGATGCTCCATAGAGCTGCCTCTGGATATTGCAGCTCACTTGCGATGTACAGTAAAGTCTGCTCCTTATAGTTGGATCACAGCTGGTAGCTACGAAGGTGCCCCGAACCTTCAATCGTAAGCCAACTTCAACGGCCGCTTCGTCCAAACTATAAAAACCCCCGACGGTGAAGCTCTGAGTCCATGAGAGCCGCCAGCTGAAACACGTACTGTCTGAGCGGCCACACGAAAAATAAAGTCAGGAGTAATAACACTATTTTCTAATGACGTTAATGAGCTTCAGCTAATTGATAACCCGTTAGTAGGTCGCCATCTTTCTTGAAGCAAAGTACGGTGACGCTTACCAACCAATTGGGGAAGTTGTAGCCTGATGACGAGCCTCTCCTCATTTGCATTTATTTTTTTTCTAAATTTTGCGGGGAAATAGAATGTGATAAATAAGAAAATAAGGAAATACTAAATGATTAAGGGAAATTGGAAAATTAAAATGTTTCAAACAAATGTTAAATGAAAAATAGATCAAAGAAAATGGGTAAATAAAAAGGGATATTTGAGCAATTGATTAATGAAACTGGGAAATAGAAAAGCGGGTTAATGGAAAAAGGAAATTGAAATATGGTTAAATTAAACAATAGATTAATGAAAAATGGGTAAATAGATAAAGGGATAAATGAAAAATGGACAAATGAAAAATAAATGAAAAAGAAATTGACAACCTGAAAAATAAATGAAAAAATTGGGTTAATGAAAAAGGGAAATTGAAAAGTGGTTCAATGAAAAGTAGATTAATGAAAAATTGGTAAATGGATAAAGGGCTAAATAAAAAAGAAATTGATCATATGAAAAATAAATAAATGAAAAATTGGGTTAATGAAAGCTAAATTAAAAAAATGGTTAAATGAAATATAGATTAATGAAAAATGGTTAAATGAAAAATTGATCTTTTGAAAAATAAATAAATGAAAAATTGGGTTAGTGAAAAAACTAAATTATTTATTTAGCAATTTTTTTATTTCACTCATTTTCTTCATTTTTTTATTTATTTTACTCACTTTCTATTTATTTCACCCATTTATTTATTCATTTAATTTTGGCTGAAATGGCTCTCCATATTCTATGGCATCACTCAGACACATCAGGTTTGTTTTGCTCCTTCTGCTCCATGTACTATTGTTTATGTAGCAGGAGTGAAATTGTTTCCGATCTGAATGATTATCTTGTATAAATACCTACAATTTAAATTTAGGATTACATTTTTAAAAGATAATTAATAATGATTAATAATGCTGAGGGGTTTTTGGGAAGTAAGTAAACATTTAGTGTGGGAGACTTCAGAGTGGCCTGATTTGTCTGTTTACCTTATTACCAGGATTGATTACACTTCAAAAAACTGCCCAAATAATAATATGAGGAAAGGGTTGGGGGGAGTTTCCCCTAATCATTTATAGCAGTAGTAACACAAATCTTCCTAATATGAGATTTAATTTAACAAGTAGTGTTTAAGTAACATATTTGGTTGCATTATTTGTGGGTTGGAACATCAGTGTTATTTGTGCCTCTGATGAGTACAAAAAACATAATAAAAAAGACATTCTGTATGTTGAGTGATCAACATCTGAAACATATTACAACTGCTAATATATTCATTTACACTGAAGTTTAAATAACTGTAATTTGATTACAATAATATAATCATGACAATTTTCATACAGTCCAAATACACATGGTTAGACAATTCAGTTTGAGAGAGTGCACATCTTGGCCCCATTTCAGAGAGCAGGGTTAACAAGCCTTGAGTAGAAGGCAGATACTCTGAATAAACCTACCCAGCTCTGCAGTTTTCAGTTTCAGAACAGGATATATCAACTGGACCTGGATAAAGGCTAGGGGGGCGGTGGGCTGAAAAAGGTTGAGAAACACTGATTTAGACAAAAACTTGTTTTTAATAACTTTTTCCAAGAAGAAAACTAAACAAAACAGGGATTCTGCAAATTGTACTGCTATTGGTAATACTATCTTCAACAGACTGAAAACATATGAAGGCTCTGAAGAGGTTAAATAATGCAAAGAGTCAAAATAAAACCTCTCAACATTGCCAAAAAATTCAAGTATAAAACTTAACATTCAAAGGCAAATACAGGATCCATTACAATAAACAATCCTGAGTTACTGAATGAAAACTTCCTGATAGCATGACGGCTAGCTGATTACTGCTAGTTCTGATTGGCTGTTTCTGACTGAGCGGAGTAATTATGCAGAACAGGGAGGAGATCGATTATTTTTTCAGAGATTATCTGTCTCATGTGAGGACAGCGAAAGTTTTAATACGTATGTAAACTTTATTTTTTTAAGTTAGATGCTGCAGCTTTAAGCAGAGGTTCGGTGTGAGAGTCACTACCAGGTGGAGCATAAGCGACGCTCCGTCTGTGAAATATTACTACCTGTAATATTTCTACCAGCGTCTTACATTGCAGCTCAAAGACTTAAATAATTTTGCGGGTTTTTTGTTTAGCTTTCTGACAGTCATGCTAATCCAGGTGAGTGTTTGTAGCTGTGCGCTGCTTTACCTGCTATCTGATCGCTCCATGTCTTTTTAACTGCAGTGAGCCTCGATATAGCCAAACTCCGTCAAGTATGGCACTGTTTATATGTCATATTAGATTCGTATTGTTGATGCATTTTGACGTGCTTCACCCCACGTGCTTCAATTTTCTGACACAACACGCAAACTTCCCCTTTCACTCAATGCGTTATAGTTCCACAACGCTTAGGATTTGTTGCTGCGCGTTTTGCACAGATTGAAGGAAAGAGGAGACCAGCTGCACAGGCAAGCTGCGAAATGAGATGCAGGTGATCGGTTTGTGTGATCGGCAACAAGACAGTGATCGGCGATCACCGAATATACTTTTTCACGGAAATCGGCCCATTATGATCGTGGCCGATTGATCGGCACACCTCTAATTCAAATCTATATTAAAATATAGATTATATTAAAATTCCTAAAGTATGCTCGTTTTCTTTTGTTAGTTCTTAAAAAACAAAAACCCAAATTAGCAGGTAAGACATAAAAATAGAAAAGAAAAACACAAAAACCATAAATTGGTATCAAACAGAAATAAAAAAACTGGTGCACCTCTTGTAATAATCTGTCAAATCCATATGCAATAGCTGGCCAAAAAAGGGATATGGATCAAAATAATTTAAAACAGAGTAATACTTACCTTCACTCCATTACCAGTTTTAGAAAATAATATACAATAAATGTGAAAATTAGGAAACATTTACATTAATCTTCACAATTAGATACTAATGACACACAGTACATGTATTATTATTGTTAGACATACCCAGTAGTACATAAGTAAAAAAATATATACGTTTAGATTATCAACATGGAGGTCCATGGAATGACAATGGGGGTACAATTTGGTGCACTAACTTGGTGGTACATAACATATTACATACAGTAATGTTTCTGTGCAGTGAATGACAAAAATTTGCATTTACCTTTCAGGATATTTTGTGACCAGAGAGGGTGCCACTTTAACTATAGGTTTAAATAAAACCAATAAATGAGCAGAGGTTCAGTCAAACTAAATGTAAAATCAGGTTGCTTAGCCTCTGGCATGAAATGCACATCAACTGACTTGCTGTAGGAGCTCAGATTTCTGTTTACTTCAAACCAAGTGAGGCACCGGTAGCAGACAGCACCAGATGAAAATCAATGAATCCCAATCTCAACACAATAATCCGAAATCAATCCCGCGGGATGAACTTTCGCTTGAGCAAGCCAATGTTTACTTTATTCCAGTACATGATCAAGAAAAACTGAGTTCGTTCTGGCCTCAACAGAGTCGGACCGTGTGCAAAAACACCACAAAACAAACGTCTCCCTATTGGTTTTCACATTAGGGGCTATACACCAAAGAAAAAAAGTAAAACCATTATGGTCTGAATCACTGCAATAGGAAAATCTACCACACTCAACAGCAGCAACTTTACTAGTCCAACAAAGCTTAGCTATTATGTTATGTTACATATCAACAATTGATCTCAACACCTGAAGACTTTTCAAGAAAATCTAACCTACTGGACAATATTATATCAGCCTATTAACAATATTAATGCCCTTAATAAGGCGAATAATCAAGCTCGTCTTAACTAGTTCCTCATTCTTCTGATTAGCATGTAAGCTACTGACTGTTGAGCAAAGTTAGCAAACTTAGCTTCCGAACTTATATTCAACTTTGTCGTTACCGTAGCAGTCTAGCATTCGTTTGTTAACTACGTTAAATGAAGACGTTTATGTACAGACTTACCTTTGGCTGAAAGTGTTGTCCCTTTAAACTTGTGTTTAAACTTTAGTGGGTTTTATCGATAAGCAGTGTTCTAGGTCACAAGCTATCTAGCTAATTGTTAGGTAGCAGAACTGGCTAGCATTCGTTAGCCTGTAAGTGGTTTGTTTTGAAAATGGTTCAGTCTGAAACAGCACAGAGCTAACATGAACTAGATCAACTTAGCTAACGTTAGTCAAATATAGATTTGGAATTAATTAAATCCTCAACTTCTACGCATTAATAGCTCCTTTGCATTAACAGTAATACGTATCATTGCATATGTACAAGGTATGATTTGGACTCACGCATAAAGATATTCAACGCGCGGCTAAGTTTAGCAAGCAAGGCAGGAAAAACTCAAGTCATAAATTTCGAATCAAAATGGCGACGTGGTCATGACGAGGGCGCGCGGCAGACGGGAACGTGCATTGAGTATACACTAGTGGCGAGTCTGGTTTCTGAGACTTATGAAGAGAATATATTTATATACCAACACATATCCAATCACTGTATGATAGCGATAGTAAATATTAGAGTTCAGGTGGAAATCCAGATTCAGAACTTATATACAATGTAAAAAATCCAATATGAAAATAACTGTTGAGAAATGTGTTCCTAATGTGTTTCACCGAAAAGGCCATCAAAGAAAATTTTTCTGATTAAGTGGGATAAGAAATAAAATAACTTATTCCGTGGGATTATCTTATCCCTCCTAAGGTTTCCTCAGATATGTTATGCCTAAAATTATTTTTTTAAATCTATGAAAAAATGCTACTTTTATAAAGAAATATTTTTTCAGTGGAAAAGTTTTCTTAAATCTTTTATTACATCAATGAAAATTTCATTTTAAAAACCTCAGTGAAATGTGACAGGATACAAATCAATTTGGAAACTAAAGAAACAATAAGCCTAAAGTTACAGAAGCTGTGTAATTTGCAGCTCATGTACTCTTCATGACTGTCGAGATGCCAGCTTCAAACGGGGACCACCATATCAGAATGTGGTCTACAAATTAAATTAAATGTTCTTCTATTCTCAGGCAAGAAGGTGAAGGAGTTTGTTCCTATGACAGCATTGATTTACTCTACTCAAGAAACTTAAGTGAAATGCTTTTCTGAAGTTTGCCTTACTAATGAAAACTATTGTCAAAACAAATATAGAGATACAAAGAACCAAACAATTGCAACAGAAAGTTCTATTGTCAGTGATGGAGCAGTTTTCTCCGGTTTGTGGACATGCTGACTCATGTCCACAAACTCTGTCCCTGATACATGATAGAACCCCAGGTTAGGGGGCGGGGGTTGAGTGGGTAGGTGCTCATGGGAAATGTAATTTATTTTCTTGAGCTGCTTGCTGTAGTAGCTCTTGAGATCACAGAGCTCCTCACCTGCAGCTTCAGATATGACTGAAACCTAGGAGAGAGAGTTGGACAGTCTGTATCTTTGAAAATTCCATGATTCTCTGAGGTTTTCACATTGTTTTCTTCTTGCCCTCCAAGAGCCAGCTGAGTTTGACTTGGAAACAGATTTAATTTGGTCTTTGAGATTTGGTCCATCACTTGCATTCACATTAATTTCTACAGGACAGGAGGACATGAATGGCCTCATCTTATCCATCTGTGAGCAGGCTGCTTTTGTGCTCCCTCTAGCTGTCTGGATTGTTTTAGCTCTTGTTTCCTGAGCTTCTGTTTTTTTTTGTGAGGGACATCTGTTCATAATGGCAGGGGGATCAGGGCTGATACAGACCTCTTCTTCACTGACTTGTCCGATTTGTCCTGTATCAGTGGAATATAGAAAAATAGCAATAAAAAAGGGTTAAATATGAAAAAAGCATAAAAGAAAAATAAAATACAGATTACTTTCATTCAATTTTCTAAAGCATCAAGCAGCAACAGTAGATTTCACAAGTGTAGTTACTGAGCACATACTGACCAGTTATATAATAATGGGATGAAATGTTAGTGACATATGAGGTATGTTACAGGAAATAAATATTGGGCTTGGATGATGACTGATAAGTTGGAATGAGAAAAATTCTTTTACATTTATAATTCCTAAATTTAATGATTAATTTATTTTCAAAATTCCCAGTACTTATTGAAATATTTGCTTCCTTCAACTTCACCATTATGTCCGGTTCTGTCCTATTGAAATGTTGGATGGATGGAAAGCCCTGGGGCACTGTCGCATATTATTCCGGTGTTCCACCTGTTGTTGTTTTTTTTTAACAGGTGTTCAAACTTCTTATGCTATCCATTAATCTGTCCTACCTTGTGGTAATGTGCATGCGCACATAGATGCCATGTCACATACTGCTTACTCAGCATATTTCTTATCCATACATTCTACCTGTGGAAGTTTTGTTTTGTCCATTTTATTTCGTAGAAGATTAAGGTAGGCTTATTTTATTTATATCTGGCTTTATAATCGTGTCCTTGTACTTGCTGCATCATAGTTTAATTTCAGAATCCCATCTGCCACTTGGTAGGTATAAACTTGGATCATTTTCTTACAAAGCTGGAAATTGTCTGGAATGTTTCTAGCCTGCTGTGTGAAAGAACTGCCTACCAGAGAAGCTAGAATGACCTGAGCTTTGCTGTCTGATCCTCAATTATTTAAAATAGTTTTGGGTCTGATGAAAAGATGTGAGAATATCCAGGTCAAATCAATTTGTTGTATATTTGGTAAGTGTGCACCAATAAATCAGCCCTGATTTCCTTCATTTTGGGAGATTGATTAGAAACTGATCCTATCCACCAGTCTTGCCTGCCAACACAAAAGTCTGAAAATCAGCCACTGTGCTCTTATACTCTGCCATGAGAGAAACTAAGAGAACCCCCACTAGGTCATGTCTGTACATGTGCAGTTAATACTCTCCCCACTGTTGCAAAATTAGCGGTTTTTCAGAAAAGTCATTGATATTGGCCAAAATCAAAATTGACAGGTCAGGCTTATTAAAGATAGACAATTAGTCAGGAAACTACAATCATGACAACACTAATTTTTGGTAGACTGCCCCCAGTGTCTATACTGCTAAGAGGAATTCTAAAGCTTACCATAATGTCTTAATTTGTCCATACAATGGAAACATGTCCAGGCCTAATGAGTTTAGGTTGGACACTTAAAAAGGAATTACAATTTAGCACCTATTTCCAGTGGATGGTTGTCAGTTTTCTCTATGTATTGTCCAAGCCTGCTGGTGAAAATTATTTTACTGATTTAACCTGTTAAAATTAGTTAAGAAGTACCTTCATACCAAACCAACCTCCAACATTCAGTTTCAAACATCAAGCACAATCAGGGTGCTGCTATGCCAATAGCAGCAGAAGAGAACACAGTATAGAATGATGGACTGTACTTTATTGACTTGTCTTCTGGGTTTGTAGGGGTTGAGGGGACTAGGAAAGCCTTGTCTTGACTTTCTTGGACACATGGGAGTCTCCAGAGCTTTGAACTGATCTCTTTTCCTCTTTGGATTTTCCCTTGCCAGTTGCAGGTTTTACCTGTAAGTCATTAACAACAGTCTTTATTTGGGATGGTCCATAGCTACAGAGAGTGAACCAAAAGAACACCGCAAGAACACCATGTTCTTATTTTTAATGACAGACTCCATCCAGCTCCAGAAGTTTACATACACCTAATGCTAAGACACATACACTGTCTCAAGTTAAATAAGACCAAACCCCTTGTAAGGTCAGACAGAATTATCAGAATTGTTTCTATTTGCTAGATGTATTTCTACTATTTAATTGCCATAATAATATGAGAACGTGTATATCAGAGGTTTGTTTAATTATGTCTACAAAATCAGAAGTTTGCATACATGTCCTCAGTTTTTGGTAGCATTACATTTGAACTGCATGATTTGGATCAAACATTGTGGTTTTCCTTCCTCAAACTTTTCTCAACACTTTACTGGAATTCTAGACCATTCCTCTTTTCTACATGATGCCAATCTATGTTATGAAGTGCACCAGTTACTCCTGCAGCAACAATATGATACTTCCACACCCATATTTCACAGTTAGGATCTTACAACCAAACCCGTTTCCCCCCCTTTTACACATTTGCAAACTGCAAACTGGCTTTTTATGTTTCTTTTGAAGTACTGGCTTCCTTCTTGCCAAGTGGTCTTTCAGCCTATATTGGTGTAGGACATGTTTCACTGTGAATAATGGCTGTCTGATCAGCTTCAGCAGCATCTTCACAAGGTCTTTGGTCTTTGTTCTGGGGTCAATTTACACATTTGGACTAAAACACACTTATCTCTGGGACACAAAACCTGTGATTTGAACAGATTTTGGATTCTGACATATTTTTTTCTATCTACATTTGACAAGAGAAGTTAGGTGTTGAGAAACAAAGGTGGGTGTGTCTTTATTCTGCGTATGCAAACTTCTGGTTTCAACCTGGATAAACAGGTATTGGATAATTTCTTGTTGAACTAGAGATTATTATTAAACACCTTTTCTTTCCTACTAGCAGTAAATACATGTATACACCACAATTACTTATGATTAATTCGGTTAAAAAATAGGATAAGACTCAAAAGGACATTTTTATGAGATGATCAGTTTTCTTTAACAAGTTAATGAACTGAAACGTAACAATAAGCAAGGTTATTACTACAAGCAGGTCTTTAGAAATAAAAAATACATTCATTACTCACTTACCTCTTTAAATATTGCAAAATGTGCAGAAACATTTTAAAACGATAAATGGAAAACACATCAGTCAGAGAAGAAGAAACAAGATTTAAAGAACAGAAATATGAAAGAAAACATTGAAATTAATACAGATGCTAAAGTAAATATTTAAGAGTAGAAGCAACAGATGAACTGCTCTGTGATATTATTAACAAGCTGGAAGAAAAAGGCTTTAACCTGCTTCATTCATTTTATGAGAAAGTATCCAGATCATGTTAATGTCTGCGCTTACAATATCTCTAGTCTACTGACTCTAATCCCTTTATCCTTGGCTCATTAGGCTAGACACTATGGGACACATTTAGTTTCCATGTGTAACTTTAAGAATCCTCTGTCCTTAAAAATGATATAAAACAAGAAATATTGCCAGAAAATGTTATGATCTATCAACATTATATTAAAGAGACTAACATGAAAGTGTTACGCAAATAAGGGCTGGGTAATAAAGTGTAGTGTTGTGTATAATAGGTACAGCTATAAATTAATAAAATACAATTTCCACTACAGGGACAGTATCAGTAGAATCAGGTGGCAATGGAGGCCACCAAATTATTTTCTGAATAAATAAATAAATAAATAAATAAATAAATAAATAAATAAATAAATAAATAAATAAATAAATAAACAGACATCCTGTCTAACAGGAAGTATAATGTAAGGCTGAGAAAAGTCACTTCTAAGTGTCAAAAAACCAGCACTGAATACCCCAAGGCTGTCACCTTTCCCCTTTACTCTTCTCATCAACATCTGCACCATCAGCCAAGCTCCTGAAAGTGGTGAAAAACACCACCCTTGTTGGACTTATCGCTGAGGCAGTTAAGTCCATCTATGTGGGAGGATGCTAATAAGACGATGGAGATAGTTGGAGACTTCAGGAAGAGTCCCACCTTCCCCCATCATTTTGTGTGACCTCCTGTAGCAACTGAAAAAAAATTCAACCTTCTAAAGACAATGATACACTTCAATTGAGTCCATCCTCACCTCCTCCATCACAAGTCCTTAGCCACTGCTAACGACAGAAACAGACAACAGCAGATGTTCTATGCTAAGGAGGTGTTTAGCAGCAATCGGCCTTCTCTGCAAAACCTGTACGTCTCCCGGATACAGAAGCAGTATTTCATATAGCTTGGTTGGTTTGAGATAATGTTGCCCTTCCTTTTTCTTGGTAGTGACCAACCCGCCTGCAATTTGTGGATTGCTGGTTCCATCCCAAGTCAACCTGCCTCTGTGTCCTTGGGGAAGACATTTCACCCTTCACTTTGCCTGCTGGTGGTGGTTAGAGGGCCCGATGGCAAAGGTGCATGGCAGCCTCGCTTCTTTCAGACTGCCACAGGGCAGCTGTGGCTACTATCCAGTAGCTTGCCACAATCAGTATGAGTGCATCCATCAATGACTTAATAAAGCCCTACACAAGTACAAGCCATTTACAATTTATCATTTGAACTGGTTTCCATTATCCACAGATTTTCATTCTGCTGGAAAGCAGAAATGGTTGAGTGTGAAAATTGCAGTAGATCAGAAGATTAGCCTGATCTACTGCCATGCACAACCCTGCCATGTCCAAAGTAAATTAAATCCTTTCCTCTTCTATTTTGATGAGTTCAGTTCAAGTCTAATTTTAACAAGCCACCTACCCCATTTGACATTGACACGCAGGGCCAGATTTACAAGGATGTGGATATGGGGGTACAAATTCCAGTACATTAATGCATAGTTCTGTATAGCAGGGGGTGTGAATAGAGCCAATAACTCCTTGTTATTCCCCCCTCCCCCCCCCAAGTCCACTAGAACTTCTTACATTTTCAAATACTTGAATATTATCTATATTAGTAAAAATGCCAAAATATTAATACAACTCACCTGATAATGGCACCAAGAAAATTCATAGTATATAAACTGCAGTTTTGAAACTGTGCTAGCTTAATAAGAGTGGCGCTCTTTCAGTTTTGATTTGTACAATTTGAAATACTTGTGTTTTCTGGAAAGTGATGAAAAAGGGCAATATGTGAGGGTGGGAGAGTAATGTGTTAATCTAAGTGTCAGACGTACTTGTACACTTGAGAGGTAACTGGCCCATTTCTAATCTTACAGATCTTGGCAGCCTTCTAAAACAGCCTTGTTGCCCAGCCTGAATAAAGGAATGTTTTCTGAAACTTCATCCACACCAAATTTTATGAGAAGTGACAATAACGTTTCAGACCCTGGAGGATGGGAGAACTTTCAAAGAATTTATAGTTAACCTTAAAACTCCCTTTTTACTTAAAGACAACAAGCCTGTTAAACTAAACACTCACCACAGAAGGTCCGTCTCCAGCTGGCCACATGTTCATGTTGATTGTGTGAGTCTCCTTCTTTAGCAGAGGAGCTTTGCGGCCGAGTTTCATATAGAAGTAGGTGGTATATGGGGTGAAGCTGTAATCCTCTCTAAGTTCAACACAGAAGCCAACAGAGCTGTTTTTATAAATGGCTGAAATGGAAGTTGGAGTCTTATTGCGACCAACTAGTCCTGAACATTGCAGTGCAACATGGGCAGCTTGACCAGCTCACAACTGATAGGCTAACGTGGCTTAAAGAGGGGTCATCTTTTCAAAAAATTCTAGTAAGTTGGAACTAGAAGTCTAGTTGAATGAGCAGCTGTAATTAAGAAATGGAAATGAAATTATTCCCATTTCATTAAAATCTTTTTATACATTACATTGTTAATCTTACAACATTAATTATTATCATTTTATTGCTTTAGCCTGAATACTTCAAAATTTAACCTCTGCCTTCAAAATGAAGAGTAAACAGGTTTAAAACTTTTAGAGGCAGCAAAAAAAAAAAAAACTCAAATTGAGACAAAAAAAAAACAATGCAGCAAATTTAGTCTTCTTCCCAGTTATTGACCAGGTCAAGTAGAAAAAAATAATTCTACTTTAACATTTTTATTACTTTTTTATAAGATGGACCATTTGGGACTAGCTTTTAAAATAAGCCCTCATTATTCAGAGTTATTAATTATTAGACTAATCAAGGCTGTAATAACTTCAAACCAGATACTCTACTGTGCAACTTATCTTTGAAAAGAAAAAAAAATTATATATATATATATATATATATATATATATATATATATATATATATATATATGCAGTTATGAAATTTTTCAGTTTTATAACTGCAAGATTTCAGACCTACTCTCCTTCACAAATCAGTTCAGTCAGAATAAGCAAAAGGAAATTTCACTAGCCCTTGTAACCAAACTTAAACACAGACACAGGATTAGTCACCTGAGGTATCCCTGAAGAAGCAAAGAGACGATCACAGCTTCAGCCTGCAGCCGAGACAGAGCAGTGGTCTGGATCATCTTCCTGAGCTTGGCTGGGCCCCTCCCCATCCATGTCTCCACCATCTTTAGTGGGGTCACTTTTTTATTCATGGACTCTGCTTGCTCTATAATTAGCACCACTTGTCTTGCATGCTGTGTAATGTCCATACTAGTGTAGCCTGAAGGGGTATAAAGCTGATGCTTATACTCTACACACACTTATATTGAAAATCTTTCTAAATTCAAGGTGTAAGTATGCTATACATACAAACCTTTTTTATGGCGGCATGTATCACACATTTGGTTACATCTTTCATTGTCCCACACCTCATCAAAGTGGACAGCCATGAGAGAGCGACGACACCTTCACACAGCCAAAAATCAGATAACCTCTAACCATAGGGTGAACCAGAGATTAATCATGTAGCTTGTTACCTGTCAACATTCTGGCAGTAGGCAACCATTTGCAGCAGCTTCTGGTAGCCGGCATTCTCCATAACCACCATGGTGCTGATCCTGAAGATATCAGCAAAGCCAAAATATATGATGCAGTCTGCTGGAAGATCATCTCGACCTGAGGACTCAAAATAACATGTATTTCAAAGAATGAATGAGCACTGAAACTGCTATTAGAACTTAAATGTATGAGGATTAGGGTGTACCAATTGGATCTTTCTAGCTGATCACTGATCTTTTAATTAAGATTTTTGCCTGACACCAATTTTCTTTTTCTAAAATGTAGCTACAACAGTGTATTGACTATTGTCAGCTGTATACATGCAGATGTGACCTGGTGGGTGGGTCAGTCAGTCTCTCAAGGCAGAGTAATAGAGGACAGTGGCCGATTTTCAGATATACTGGCAAACCTGCAACTCTTGAGCAGCAATTCTGACACATCCTGTGCAGCTCTTTTATACTGAAATTTCTCACACTCCCTGAAGAAAGTGTGGAAAAGCATAAAATCTGCTTCCATGATAACAGCCTTCCTCAACACATCTCTGTATTTCTATTGGCTGCATTATTACAAGTCGGTGCACTTCACGCCACATCCAAGCTCAGAAGACCATGGTTCATTCCCACCAGCAAAAAAGATTATGCAAACATTATGTCAGAGTTTGTGCAGCAGGTTCTGGTGCCACTAAGAATCTGCCACTAAGAAAAGCAAACTGGTTCTGATCACAATAATGCAATCAATACTGTGAGCACTGCAGTGATGCGGAGAGTAGCAGGATCATGTACTTGAGATATGGAGCAATTGCTCCATATCTCCACACAAAAAGTAGAACAAAAGTGAGAAAAATCAGAAAGAAACAAAGACTCCTTTGAGAGTTTAAATGAATAATGATATTTATATGTGCGTCACACCTGCTGTGTTTATCCTTTGAATGAGTTTTAACTTAGTCACATTCAAAATATTCAAATGTATTATATTAAATGCCTTCTTAAGACTACCAAGCAGGTGTGTATCCAGGACGTTTTTAAAGAGGGCTAAATGGGTCCAGTGATGATCTTGGGATGTTACACCAAAATAATGTTTAAAACATTATTTTGTTTGTACAGTGTAAAATATGCAAACATTAGAGGTCACCACAATACCCTCAAATAGATACACATCTGAGCCATGTGAGTAAATTGCCCTACATGTTTCGCCCTGCGTGTCTGCCATTCGGCAGTTTGGCAGACAAATATTTTCTGTACATCTACGAATAAGTTTGTACTCTACTTAAACAAGTTAAGTCTAATCATTGTCCTGTTCTTGATAACATACATGAAAGTAGTTACAACAGAACACAAACCAAACCTGAAGACACTGGTAAAAAATAAAAACTTCCTTGCCTTCCACTAAAGGTGTAGGGAATAAGAAAAAAAACTGTTTCAGCAATTTGGTACAAAACTAATCTTGAAATTGCGATGTGGTTCTTTCTGGTGATGATGAGCTTAATTTGGCTCTTGATGCTGAACTGGCTCACCACCCCAGGCATAGACAGATAAGATCGGTTTGTCATACTAGTGTCGGTCAATTGCTCAAGATGAAGGAAATGGAGGCTGATTTTTCAGTGCACCTCTTAATAATGATGTATACCTGCACGCCCACTCTCTTGGTAGTAGTTCTCAACGGACTTGCTCATGGTGTGGTGGATAACAAACCTGACATCTGGTTTGTCAATGCCCATGCCAAACGCCACCGTGGCAACCACAACCTGAACGCCAATACAGATATTTCAGCAAAATGCTCTGTTATGACTCCCACAATCATATGGGTCATTGGACCTCTAAAATATTTAAAACAGATCAGCTAATTTATCCCAAAGAAACTGAATCACTCAATCAACAGGAACACTCAAAACACATATCAAAATTATAAAACATGCTTGTATTAGTATGTACATGTAATTAGTAAAACTACAGCGTTTTTGTAAGATCAATCAAGTTTATCACCTGGATTTTGTTTGAGGTCCATCTACAGTGAACTTGCGACTTGTCTTCTGGGTCCATATTGGCGTGATAAGGATATGCCAAGATGTCACGTTTTTTTAGTTCAGAAGACACCATCTCAGCATCCTTCTGAGAGAACACATACACAATGCCTGTGGAACATACATCATTGTCACAAAGTGGCTGCTCTCTATGTTAATATCTGAACTGAAAACATAACCACAGAAGAAATGACTCTAGCTTCAAAGCAAGCACATTGGTGTGTATTACCTGACTGGTTCTTGTATTTGCCTTTAATTAGAGAGGTAATGTCGCTCATTAAAGCATCACTATCAGAGTCTTTATTGCGAACCTAGGAATAAACAAAGCAAGCAAAGTGAATGCACTCTGGGATGTACTCAATTGAATGTATTCTTAATTTATTTATTCAATAACTGACAAGTTTCATTTGGTCTTTGTGATCAAAAGAAGAGAAAGAGAATTCCCAAGGAGTCAAAATGAATTTAGGCTTTTCTGACTGATCCTGCACACAAAGGACATTTATAAATATCATCCTGTTAAGAAAAAATAGACAAATCTTCAGCTATTTGTCTAATATATTGTTTCAAAAAATTTGACTTTGTGGATTTATATACTTTTTAAAAGGATCAACTTCTTTTGGCTGAATACAATAGGAAGTGTGGAATTAAAACAGACCAATCATGATGTATTGTTAGGGGTAAATAAATTGTGGGGATTTACTTTTGTAAAGTAAATTAGATAGCTTCTTAAATACTAAATGAGTGCTTTCATGTATTCCATGATTTTATTTTAATTGAGCAGTGCATATAATGCCATGCTAAAGTATTCATAGCATTTTAACTTTTTAATATTAATATTTTTTCACCTCATAACATAGCGGTTCTCAACGTGGGCGGTTCCGCCCCACAGGGGGCGTTCAGAAGACGGCAGGGGGCGCTGGCGGACATTTTTACAAAAGGGGGGCGCTGGGATGCCTTTGGGGGGCGTTTGGTCGAAGGTAAACTTTACACCTTAAATGCACAACAGTGCCAGTTTAGACTTTGAGCAACTTGGTAAAACTGTATTGTGTAACATTAAACCATGCTTGGCTGCAACTGTATCGATGGCAGCTCTTCTTCCATTCAGTGTTTGTTAGCTTCTGTTAGCTTCTTGGCGCAGCTCCGTTCTCCTGCTACTGGTAGCTAAAATCACGATACCCTCACTGTGTATCCCCCTGAAAAATGAACCCATTTAAATAAAGAAATAAAGAAATCCCTCCATGAGTGATACCACGATAGAGCGCGTTCATTTTATAGCGTTAACACCGGTGCTGTAAGTTGTCCGGTATGAAACGGGGGTGATAGAACAACACAGCACTTTTAAATTTCAATAATCAGAATGCAGAAATTGTTTCTGTTGTTTTAAAAGGTTTATGTCAGTCTGCCTTTTCCCCATCGATACTTTTCCCGACAGTCCTGCACCTTAGGGGGTTAAAAAAAAAAACGATGCGCACATTGCGTAAAACTCTGAAAAAGAAGCGGGACATAAAACGGAGAGACGAACTAGATGTGAATTATGGCATAAAAACAGAGAATCCGACGCTGAACAGTGAAAAATCAACACATGATGTGAAACACATCATGACGATCAGGCGCAGCAGGTGATGAGTGAATATTATTCATCTTATATTATTCGTCTTATAACGGATAAATTATCAAATAAATCTAGCAACAGGAAAGAAACTAAAGTGGACATAGCAATAAACCAAGAGAGGATAATACTAATCAAAGGAAACTAAATGGAAATAAATGAAGAACAAAATGCAAGAATAAACTAAGAAACTAAAGTAAATAGAGTGGAATAAACTGGTATGGCAAGACCTTTCGAGCAATAATTAATACAGAGTATTAATACAGTATGGCAAGAATAAACAGACACTATTTCCAGATAAAAGGTAAAATATATCTTACAGACCATAACAGTAAAGAACTGATCACTTATTTATGTTTTTAATTAGATTTGATATATTTATTTTTTCAATATTATTTTTCATGTCAGTGTTAATGTCATGAGACTGATGACTCCATGACACTTTCAATTTGACTCATTAGGACTTGATTAAGAACCAGATTTGTTCTTTGTAATTTCTGCCCAGTAAAACTATTAATCTATAAATGAATAGACAGCTCTATATAAAGATATAATCCATGTTTCTGTCTCATATTTGTATGGCATTAAAAGGACCTGGAACTTTTGTTTTTCCACTGAAAGCTCTGGTTTTCACAATAAATGCCATGTGGGTGAAGTTTTATGGATGATACTCTGATGTCCCATTCTCCTGAAGGCAGCACATCGCTGCACCATCAGAAACTGACAAACACTGAAGAGAAGAAGAGCTATGATTAATGTAGTTACAGTTCTATTCATGTTTTAATGTTGCAGAGCTCAGTCGCTTTGCAAATAGTTCAAAGTTTAAACTGACATTGCTGTACATCTTTTATCTGCTCATTTTGTGTAATATTTAACAACCAGAAAATGGCACAAAATAAGAATATTTTTTCCACTCTGATTGGCTGCTGTTAGGCCTACCGATTTTAACTTGAATGTTCATTGCATTTTTTGTAGACACCTGTGAAAATAATTTCTATTCCCATGGCATTTTTGTTCTCTGGGAAATTATTTTTGATGATAAATACAGAAACAAGCATAAAAATCAAAACATAGTGATAGTAATATTAATGATAAAATAATAGTCAGTGCAAAGTAGCCTGCAAAATCTTTGGTGGGGGGCAGTGAGGGACCTGGATAAAGGCTAGAGGGGCGTTGGCCCAAAAAAGGTTGAGAAACACTGTCATAACATAAGGTGAAACTCTTCCAGTCTGGCACTTGTCTTTACACGTTTATTCAGACTGTCAGGTTCCATTGTGCCCCACACAAAGAAACAACTCTAGATAAAACGTAAACTTGGAGAACTTCGATCATAATGTTCAGTTGAAAAACAATAAGTAAGAGCTTCATTGATCACTGTCAGCCTTAATCCCCCCTCCAGTACTTCTGCAATCACAGAAATTCATGCACAAAAAAAACTCAACAAATGGTCACATTTTTTCACACTAATGCACAGTTGTGAGTTCATTGCAAACTTTCTCCAAAAATTTTCCAAAACACTTTGTGCTTGTAGCTATCTGTTGTATACAATCCAAAAAATGTATAGTGAAGTTTGTGGTTGTAATGTAATATGTGTACACACGTTTATCATGCACTTATCTATAAAGCATATTGTTGAAAAATGTTAGCTGATACAGTCGTCATGGTTACCTCATAAAAGAGATTAGTTCGATTGAAAGAGGCAGTGATAGTGACTGGGTGTTCCACACACAGTATCTTCTCACAGTCCTTGAGGACACTACTGGTTGCTGTGGCTGTGAGGCCAAAGAGAGGCACAGACGGAAACTGTCTCTTTAAGATACCCAGGAGTTTATAATCTGTAAAGTAAACAAATAGATACGAGTTATTCGAATTCAAATTCAAAAATACTTTAATGATCCCAAAGGGAAATTAAATGTTGTTGTAATTCATTATAACAAACAATTAATTCAGATTCTTCAAAAGAGTTATTGTAGATACTGATGGCTGCTGGCAGGAAAGCTCTCTTGTAGCGTGTTACAGCAAGTCTGAAGAAGCCTCTGACTGAAGACACTCTGTTTTCTGAAGACAGTCTCAAGAAGAGGATGGTCAGGGTGGCTGATGATTTTCTTGGTTTTATGAAGAATCCTTTTTTTGCATCATCATCATCATCATCTCCCGAGGTTCCACAGTCATCCACAGAACAGAACTAGCCTTCTTTCTCAGGTTGGCTCTGATGCTGCTGGCCCGACAGATGACAGAGGAAGAGATAACGTTCTCAACAACAGACTTATAGAAGATCTGCAGCATCTTGCTGCAAACCTTGAAGGATCTTAGCTTCTTCAAGAAGTACAGTCTGCTCTGTCTCTGCTCATAGAGGGCTTCAATGTTTCGTCACCAGTCCAAGTCAGTTGGCAAAGCCAACACTGAGGTACTTATATTGCCCAACCACCTCGACTTCTTCTCTCATGATGGAAAGAGGGCCCTGTTCCTCCTAAAATCTACAATTATCTCCTTTGTTTTTTTGTTTACAGTCAAGACGAAATTATTGTTCCCACACCATGACACAAAGCGGTCCACCAGATCTCTGTACTTCCCTATCACTGATACACCCTACAACTGCAAAGTCTTCAGAGCATTTCTGTAGATGACAGAAGTTGGACTTCTGCTGGAAGTCTGAAATGTACAGAGTGAAAAGGAATGGCGACAGTACAGTGCCCTGTGTTGCTCCTAAGTTGCTGATCACTTGGTTAAACACACATGCTTTCATTATCACAAACTGTGGTTTGTTTGTGAGATAGTCATAGATCCAGGTGATTGTTGAGGCCTCTACCTGTGTCTTTTGGAGTTTATGACAAAGCAAATCAGTCTGAACTGTGTTAAAAATACTGAAGAAATCAAAGAACATTATCCTCTTAGTGCTGCTTGTTTTGTCCAGATGACAGTGGGTTTGTTGAAGCAGATGTATGATGGCATCTTCACTTCAACTGCACAATGATAAGCAAACTGCAGGGGTCTTGATATGAGCTTGCCTGCTTAGTCAGGTGGACCAACAAGAGTCTCTCCAGGACCTTCATTATGTGGGATGTCAGGGCAACAAGTCTATATTCATTAATGACTGATGGGTGAGTTTTCTTCAGTACCTGAACCAGGCAGGATGTCTTCCACAACATCGGAATGTTGTCTTGGGTCAAGCTAAGGCTGAAGAGGTGCTGCAGAATCCCTCAGAACTGCTCTGCGCAGACCTTCAGGACTCTGGAGCTGACACCATCTAGACATGCAGCCTTGTTCCAGTTCAGTCTTCACCTGACTTCTAGATACAGAAAAGTGGGAGGCGGAGGCAAAGGGATGAACAGCATGTCTTGATTTGGTTGAAGACAAGCTTGTGGAAGCAGAAGAGTCTATGACTGAGGTGGAAGATGAAACATCTGAGGTCTGACAGGAAACCTGTGGGTCAGAGGAGGGTGGGATGTCTGTTTGGCTGGGGACAGGAAAGGATGATGATGAGATTGTTCATGAACTGAACCTGTAGAAGTCTGTATCAAGTTCATTTGCTCTATCTGATTCTCCTTTTGCCTGAAGCCTGTAATCTTCATCCCTGACCACACATGTCTAATACTGTTCCTCTGCTGTTTATTCTCCAACTTCTTCCTGTACGTCTCCTTGCTGTGTCCAATCTTGATTTTGAGCTGCTTCTGTATACTCTTCAATAACCCCCCGTCTCGTTCCCTAAAGGCTCTTTTTTCTTGTTCAACAGTTCCTTTAGTTCACTTGTGATCCAGGGTTTGTTATTTGAGAAGCATCTCACTGTTCTGGTGGAAATGGTGCTGTCCATACAGAAGTTTATGTAGTCAGTCACTGTCACTTTGACCGGCGGAGGCTCTGCATTAGTAAGGAGGAAGTGAGGCGACAATATGTCTTTGAGGTGTTTTTATTCGGGAGCTCCAAGTTACACCAACACCCTCTTTTCTTTTGTGAAACAAAGCAGCTTACATTTATACCTGAGGCAAGTTCCACTTCCACCAGGTGAAGAGGTGATCAAAAAAGGACAAACAACAAACACTATTTACACAAACCTAACAACAATAAACGATCCAACAAATATTTACATGCATGCAAATTATTAAAACTAAACTATTCTAAGGTCAATCAAAAAGTAAAGGTAACAAAATAAATCCTCAGAGTGTTACCCCTCTTAATGGAACCTGGTATGTTCCAGGAGCATTTGTCTCCCTCTCTGCTCCACCTTGCTGAGACACACCCAGAAAGGCAAGTACTCAATTAACTCAAATTGACTAATCTAAATCAAAACAAACTGACATCCCCCCCCCACATTCTCTGAACAGGAAAGATGGCCAGTCTCCCTACCCAAAAAGAATGTTCACTAAATGTCAAAGTAACTGAAATAAAGAACTGATCCAAAACACATTTGAACTGAAAATAAATAACATAATATCAATAATCAACATGGGATGGAACCCCTGGTCTCCATCACAGTCACACACTCAGCCATGGACTGATATCTCCATGTGCAAAGAGCACTCCAATCAGTTCCTTCAAAACAACCCTGTAGGACTTCTTCAGCTTCCTTTGACCACTTCCAAACAGTCTTCTTCTTGACATATAGCTTTTACTACCTAACTAACGCTGGAACTAGCGATTATTTTAGTAATTGATTAATCTATCCAATTAATCTATTCTGATGATTAATCAGATTTTAAAAATGGTTCATTCCATAGATTCATTTAAGCCTTTACTACACAATATTATAAATAAATCAAAATACATAAACAAATAAATACTTAAATTCATTTTAAAATAAGAGAATAAATATTACATTACCTAAATTACAATAACAATGCATTCCTTTAGTATTTCTGAACCAGGTGAAGCTAAAACTGTCAATTGTGGAATTTTGGCTAAAATTTACTGGTAAGGTTGTTTTATCTTAGATTAGCGGTTCTCAACATGGGCAGTACCGCCCCCCAGGGGACGTTCAGAGGACGGTAGGGGGCCCTGGCAGAAGATTTTTACAAAAGGGGGGTGCTGGGATTCCTTTGGGGGGCGTTTGGTTGAAGGTAAACTTTAACCTTATATGCACAACATTACCAGTTTAGACTTTGAGGAACTCAAAGTCTAAACTGCTGTAAAATTGTATTGTGTAACATTAAAACATGCTTGGCTGCAACTGTATTGATGGCAGCTCTTCTTCTTCTATTCAGTGTTTGTTAGCTTTAGGCACCGCTCCGCTCCTGCTACTGGTAGCTTCACCGCATCAGTTCAAGGTTACACCGGCTGATGACGTTGCTGTGATTCACTTTGTCTGGTATTTATGTACATATGTTTTACATATGCACATATGTTTACAAAAGGGGGGCGCTGAGATTCCTTTGGGGGGCGTTTGGTTGAAGATAAACTTTACACCTTATATGCACAACAATACCAGTTTAGACTTTGAGCAACTCGGTAAAATTGTATTGTGTAACATATGTATTTATGTACATATGTTTTGGCAGTTCTGTGATCATGTCAAAGTAGCAAATTATATTAAAAAGTGTTTTATTTACGTTTGAAACTGCATGCTTCCATGGAAGGAGAACAGAAAATCGCTCTTATAAACATGTAATTACTAAAATCACAATACCCTCACTTTGTATCCCTCTGAAAAATAAACCCATTTAAATAAAGAAATCCCTCCTATAAAACGATAGAGAGCGTTTTATAGCGTTAACACCGGTGCTGTAAGTGGTCCGGTATGAAACGGGTGCGATAGAACAACGGTACCACAGCACTTTTAAATTTCAATAATCAGAATACCGAAATTGTTTCCGTTGTTTTGAAAGGTTTATGTCAGTCTGCCTTTTCCCCGTTGATATGCTTCCCGACCTCTGCACACCATAGGGGGTTAAAAAAGAAAAAAAAAAAAAAAACGACACGCACATTGCGCAAAACTCTGAAACAGGAGAAACGGGACATAAAACGGAGCGACGAACTAGATGTGAATTATGGCATAAAAACAGAAAATCCGATGCTGAACAGTGAAAAATCAATATATGATGTGAAACACATGACGATTAGGCGGCGCAGCAGGTGATGAGCGAAGATTACTGATGGTGAGCGTCAATAAACAATAAAATAAATCTAGCAACAGGAAAGAAACTAAAGTGGACATAGCAATAAACCAAGAGAGGACAATACTAATCAAAGAAAACTAAATGGAAATGAATGAAGAAGAAAATGCAAGAATAAACTAAGAAACTAAAGTAAATACAGAGGAATAAACTGGTATGGCAAGACCTTTCGAGCAATAATTAATACATAGGATTGTATGGCAAGAATAAACAAACACTATTTCCAGATGAGAGGTAAAATAATATTGCTGAAGTGCCATAGGTTTGTTGAGACAACATCTAATATGGAGAATAAATAAAAAGACCTGGATATAGGCCCGAAAAAATCGCTCTTATAAACATGTAAACTTTACACCTTAAAAGTTTAAGGTGTAAGACAGAAACACTGTCTTAGATGAAAAATGTATATATTTCTGTAGACTTTTCGCTTAATTATTGCTCGGAATATGTTTTTTATAAGCCAATGGCCTTTTTTGGATCTGTATACTCCAGTTAATAATTAATTGACTAGTAAGTTGGTTTGCGATTATTTCAATATTTGATTAGTCGTTTCAGTCCTAAATGTAATGAGACATTATATTCATTCATTATGTGAAATAGCTTCACCGAAAACAATATAACAAAATAATAATACTTTAATAGTTGGCTAACAAAAACAATAATCACCTGGTCTGAAGTCGTGTCCCCACTGGCTGCAGCAGTGCACCTCATCCACAACTATACGACTCAGCAGCTTGGCCTTATAGGCTTTCTCCAGGCGAGACATCAGCAGCTTGCTCTTAGCAACCTTCTCTGGAGTTACATACACCATCTTGAAGGGGACTTTCACATCTGTCATTCCAGCCATGATGAGCTTGGAATGCTCCTGCAGTTAAAGAAAAGCCATTTAAAATATGAAGAATCTGCCTGAATTTACTGTAGTTTTATTTTGCGTGTGAATTCCATTTTTGAGGTCAACAAAGTATGTGTGTCTCATACTGTAGTTAATTCTGTTGTGAAGCCTTCTGTTTAATAAAGATGAGAATTTACATTTTTCCTATAAATTAACAGGTTGCATGCAAATTATTAGTTTGATATTCATAATCCATCATTAGATCTGAAGAAGCCTGAGAAGTGAAACCTCAAAAAAAAGAGAGAGACAAACAGTCCAGGTGCCCTCTTAACATTTAGGCAAACTATTAACCATGCACATAACATCAGACAAATTCATGAACAAATGAGTCCAGAGTTTTCCATCCTTCTTGTAATAATAAAAACTAAACTTTTATATACATTTTTGTCAGATGCAGAAGTCTGGCATCTGCAAACTCTGTATACTGACTCACTCTGTGAGAGTGCCTGACAGCTTAAGCATCTCGGGCACAAAAGACATAAATCAGGTATGGAAATGCATGCATATTGTGAATGCATGTTACCTCTAATGTAATCTCCTACCAAAACACTGCATTCAAGCAGTCTTTTTCAATAACGTTGCATTAGATTACTACATCACACACATTCTGCAATCTCATATCACCCCTTACAGTTGGTTATGGATCTACACTGCTCAAAAAATAAAGGGAACACTCAAATAACACATCCTAGATCTGAATGAATGAAATATTCTCATTGAATACTTTGTCTGTACAAAACTGAATGTGCTGACAACAAAATCACACAAAAATCATCAATGGAAATCAAATGTATTAATCAATGGAGGCCTGGATTTGGAGCCACACACAAAATTAAAGTGAAAACACACTACAGGCTGATCCAAATTTAATGTAATGTCCTTACAACAAGTCAAAATGAGGCTCAGTATTGTGTGTGGCCTCCACATGCCTGTATGACCTCCCTACAACGCCTGGGCATGCTCCTGATGAGGTGGCGGATGGTCTCCTGAGGGATCTCCTCCCAGACCTGGACTAAAGCATCCGCCAACTCCTGGACAGTCTGTGGTGCAACGTGACGTTGGTGGATGGAGCGAGACATGATGTCCCAGATGTGCTCAATCAGATTCAGGTCTGGGGAACGGGCGGGCCAGTCCATAGCTTCAATGCCTTCATCTTGCAGGAACTGCTGACACACTCCAGCCACATGAGGTCTAGCATTGTCCTGCATTAGGAGGAACCCAGGTCGGTTTCTAACCGTTTGTGCAGACACATGCACATTTGTGGCCTGCTGGAGGTCATTCTGCAGGGCTCTGGCAGTGCTCCTCCTGTTCTTTCTTGCACAAAGGCAGAGGTAGCGGTCCTGCTGCTGGGTTGTTGCCCTCCTACGGCCTCCTCCATGTCTCCTGGTGTACTGACCTGTCTCCTGGTAGCGCCTCCAGCCTCTGGACACTACACTGACAGACACAGCAAACCTTCTTGCCACAGCTCGCATTGATGTGCCATCCTGGATGAGCTGCACTACCTGAGCCACTTGTGTGAGTTGTAGAGTCCGTCTCATGCTACCACGAGTGTGAAAGCACCACCAACATTCAAAACTGACCAAAACATCAGCCAGACAGCATAGGTACTGAGAAGTGGTCTGTGGTCCCCACCTGCAGAACCACTCCTTTATTGAGTGTGTCTTGCTAATTGCCAATAATTTCCATCTATTGTCTATTCCATTTGCTCAACAGCAGGGGAAATTGATTGTCAATCAGTGTTGCTTCCTAAGTGGACAGTTTGATTTCACAGAAGTTTGATTTACTTGGAGTTATATTGTGTTGTTTAAGTGTTCCCTTTATTTTTTTGAGCAGTGTATGACTGTGATGCAAGGTGGATCAGGGGCACAAGATTAGTGGAGTGCTCTGGATTGACTGAGACTCTACACCAACAGTTTGGCCAATTATCGTACAAAAAAAGTAAAGGCTCATGTGATGACCAACGATGCTCCAGTGACAGAACCAGTGATTGAGATATGACTACCAGTAGTTACCTTACTGCTCGATGCATTCAGCATGACTGCAGGAATACCAACAGACTTCAGGTGCATGATCTGGTCCTCCATCAGAGACACAAGTGGTGTGATAACCAATGTGAAACCTGCAAAATAATGACCAACCAGCCATTCTTAGCCATACAGGTGAATGAAAAAAGAAGATCCCTAGTGACGTAAACAACAGGGTGTGTTTAACTTCATCATTATTGTTATTATGAATTAATAATAATGTACAGTAAGTAACCCCTTAACTGTCACTTGGACATTGGTGTCCTCACCAACCCATTGAGTTCCATGCTGTTCGTGTTCTCACCAAAACCAGGAGGCTAGAGCACATCACCCCAGTTTTAAAGTCCCTACACTGGCTCCCTGATCAGAGAACAGACTTTAAAATACTGTTGTTAGTTTATAAATCACTGAACAGCTAAGCCCCAAAATACATTAAAGATCTGCTGCTGCTGTTGTATCAACCTTCCAGAACCTCTCAGGTCTTCTGGCTCTGGTCTGCTCTGCATCCAGAACCAGAGCCAAACATGGAGAAGCAGCATTCAGCTTCTATACACCACAAATATGGAATAAACTTTCAGAAAACAGCAAAACACACAAAGCACTGAGTGCCCTTAAATCTACCTGATTAGAGTTGCTTTTGAAACATCATAAATAAAACATTAATCAACATTCTGATGTGTAACAATGACACTAGCAAAATGTAATGTTTCAATTGTTGACTGTGTTCCATGACGTATTTTTGTGTATTTGTGATGTAAAACACTTTGAAATGCCTTGTTGCTGAAAGGTGCAATACAAATAAACTCAAATGATTGAAGTATTTTGTGGGTGTCAGTTAGGTAGCAACAGATTTGCCTTAAAAGAAAAAAGAAACCTAAAAGTCAGAAAGATCCAGAAGACAGCAGATTGTATGCACGTGTGTGTGCGTGTGTGTGTGTGCGTGCATGCGTGCGTGCGTGCGTGCGTGTACCCTTGGAGCAGACTGCAGGCAACTGGAAGCAGAGACTTTTTCCTCTTCCTGTAGGCATGACCAGAAACACATCGTTGCCTGCCATGGTTAGGTTGACAGCTCTGAGCTGCAAAGGTCTGAACTTAGAAAGACCAAAGGAGCTTTTCAGATGCTGTTCCACCTCTTTGGACCAGGGGAAATCTATCAAGAAGAGTCAACCAGGACTTATTCCACAACTCCATAATCAAAATGGGATCCAGACATGCACCTTGGTTTAAAAAGCTGCTGGTGAAACCATGACTGTCCGGTACCTGAGCCATCATAGCGCTGCAGCACCTGCCTGCTTATCGTCCACTCGGGAACTGAGGTCGTAGAGGACGAGGAACCAATGGCGTCGCAGGCCTCCTCCAGCTGCAGCAGCAGAGTGCTCTTGCGAGATGTCAGCTGGGCCTGCTTCTCCAGCAGCTCTGCAACCTGAAGCTCCACTTGCTCCAACTCAGCCTCCACCAAGTCCAACTCTGCCTGCACATCTGCACACAAACACCAACAATTACGATGCATTCATAGCACTCATTGAAACAAATTTAACAATAAAACCATGCGATTGACATAGAAATATAACATTTTATTTTTTTCCCAGCAGCTAGATGGACTACTTATTATCTGGGGTCTGTTTTTTTTCCACTGATCAAGTCACATGGCTATTGGAACATTCACATATACTGTCACACATAGGACTGTCATAAATTTTGATGGACAATGAATTGTCTCACAAGTTATTGCAAAAAAACAATAATTTTGTTGTTTTGATACCATTTTTAAAGGCATAATAATGCAAGAACACATTCTAAAGATCAATAAACTTTAAATTCTATTGAACATTAAACAGTGGAACTGGAAGACATTATAAATATTGAAAAGAAACACACAAAACAACAGAAACAACAAATGAAATGATTCATGAAGTCTTAAAAAAAGAATTAGTTGAAATCAGCGCACCAGACTGAACACTTTTGTCGTCCAATTTTTATGTACAAAGGGAGAAAAGACAAAAACGCTAAATCATGCAAATTTACATTTAGTTTCAAATTATCATGTGATAACTTCATTTATTGCTTACTGTGAGAGGCCTAGGCACACATCACATGTTTTCCTAATATAGTACAGCCCTTCTTTGCAATCTGTTCAGAATGTCACTAATAATTTCCCCTAATCTCTACAACACTTCGACTTAAAATGTCAGCAGCAAGAGTTAAATTCGTATTGCAGGGAAAATCTAGAAATTCTTAAGTTAAATTACAAAGATAAGTGTGTGATGCCTACAGTCAACATGATAGTGGGAATGCCATGGTTTGGGGCTGCATGAGTGCAGCAGGGGTTGGGTAGTTACATGTCATGAACTCCAATAGGGCAGGGCAGAGTTCCAGCATGATAATGACCCCAAACAACCCTCTAAGACGACAACTGACTAGGCTGAGGGTGAAGGTGATGGACTGGCCAAGCATGTCTCCAGACCTAAACCCAATAGAACATCTTTGGGACATCCTCAAGCAGAAGATGGAAGAGCACCAAGTCTTGAATATCTGCCAGCTCTGTGATGTCATCATGGAGGAGTGGAAAAGCATTCCAATGGCAACCTGTGACGCTTTGGTGAACACCATGCCCAGGACCTGGGAGTTCCATCCATCCATCCATTTTCTTCCGCTTATCCGGGGTCGGGTCGCGGGGGCAGCAGCTTCAGAAGGGAGGCCCAGACTTCCCTCTCCCCAGCCACTTCTTCCAGCTCCTCCGGGGGAATCCCAAGGCGTTCCCAGGCCAGCCGAGAGACGTAATCCCTCCAGCGTGTCCTGGGTCTTCCCCGAGGCCTCCTCCCGGTGGGACGTGCCCGGAACACCTCACCAGGGAGGCGTCCAGGAGGCATCCTTACCAGATGCCCGAGCCACCTCAACCGGCTCCTCTCGACGTGGAGGAGCAAGCGGCTCTACTCTGAGTCCCTCCCGGATGACCGAGCTTCTCACCCTATCTCTAAGGGAGAGCCCAGCCACCCTGCGGAGGAAACCCATTTCGGCCGCTTGTACCCGTGATCTCGTTCTTTCGGTCATGACCCAAAGCTCATGACCATAGATGAGGGTGGGAACGTAGATCGACCGGTAAATCGAGAGCTTGGCTTTTTGGCTCAGCTCTCTCTTCACCACGACGGACCGGTACAGCGCCCGCTTCACAGTAGACGTTGCCCCAATCCGCCTGTCGATCTCCCGTTCCCTTCTTCCCTCATTCGTGAACAAGATCCCCAGATACTTAAACTCCTCCACTTGAGGCAGGACGACCCCCCTGACCCGGAGAAGGCCCTCTACCCTTTTCTGGCTCAAGACCATGGCCTCGGATTTGGAGGCACTGAGCCTCATCCCGGCCGCTTCACACTCGGCTGTGAACCGCTCCAGTGAGAGCTGCAGATCACGTTCCGATGAAGCCAACAGGACCACATCATCCGCAAAAAGCAAAGATGCGATCCTAAGGCCACCAAAACGGATCCCCTCAACACCTCGGCTGCGCCTAGAAATTCTGTCCATAAAAGTAATGAACAGAATCGGTGACAAAGGGCAGCCTTGGCGGAGTCCAACTCTCACTGGAAACGAGCCCGACTTACTGCCGGCAATGCGGACCAGACTCTGACACCGGTCATACAGGGACCTGACAGCCCGTATCAAAGGGCCCGGTACCCCATACTCCCGGAGTACCCCCCACAGGGCCCCCCGAGGGACACGGTCAAACGCCTTCTCCAAGTCCACAAAACACATATAGACTGGTTGGGCGAACTCCCATGCACCCTCCAGGACCCCGCTGAGGGTGTAGAGCTGGTCCAGTGTTCCACAACCAGGACGAAAACCACACTGCTCTTCCTGAATCCGAGGTTCGACTATCCGACGGACCCTCCTCTCCAGGACCCCTGAATAGACCTTACCAGGGAGGCTTAAGAGTGTGATCCCCCTGTAATTGGAGCACACCCTCTGGTCCCCCTTTTTAAACAGGGGGACCACCACCCCAGTCTGCCAGTCCAGGGGAACTGCCCCCGATGTCCATGCGATATTGCAGAGTCGCGTTAGCCAACACGGATCTCATCCACCCCCGGGGCCCTGCCACCGAGGAGCTTTTTGACCACCTCATCCCCAGAGATTGGAGAGCCCAGCCCAGAGTCCCCATGCTCAGCTTCTTCAACAGAAGGCATGTTGGTGGGATTGAGGAGGTCTTCGAAGTATTCCGCCCACCGGCCCACAACGTCCCGAGTTGAGGTCAGCAGCGCACCATCCCCACTATAAACAGTGTTGGTGCTGCACTGCTTCCCCCTCCATGATGCCGGATGGTGGACCAGAATCGCCTCGAAGCCGTACGGAAGTCTGTCTCCATGGCCTCTCCAAACTCCTCCCACGCCCGAGTTTTTGCCTCAGCGACAACCCGAGCCGCATGCAGTTTCGCCCGCCGGTGCCCATCAGCTGCTTCTGGAGTCCCACAGGCCAAAAAGGCCCGGTAGGACTCCTTCTTCAGCTTGACAGCATCCCTCACCGAAGGTGTCCACCAACGGGTTCGAGGGTTGCCGCCGCGACAGGCACCAACAACCTTGCGGCCGCAGCTCCGATAGGCCGCCTCGGCAATGGAGGTACGGAACATGGTCCACTCAGACTCAATGTCCCCCACCTCCCCCGGAACGTGTTCGAAGTTCTGCCGGAGATGAGAGTTGAAGCTCCGTCTCACAGGGGACTCCGCCAGACGTTCCCAGCAGACCCTCACTACACGTTTGGGCCTGCCAGGTCTGACCGGCTTCCTCCCCCACCACCGGAGCCAACTCGTCACCAGGTAGTGGTCAGTGGACAGCTCCGCACCTCTCTTCACCCGAGTGTCCAAGACATACGGCCGCAAATCCGATGAGACGATGACAAAGTCAATCATCGAACTGCGGCCTAGGGCGTCCTGGTGCCAAGTGCACATATGGACGCCCTTATGCCTGTACATGGTGTTTGTGATGGACAATCCGTGACGAGCACAGAAGTCCAACAACAGAACACCGCTTGGGTTCAGATCGGGGGGGCCGTTCCTCCCAACCACGCCTCTTCAGGTCTCACTGTCATTGCCCACGTGAGCGTTGAAGTCTCCCAGTAGAACAAGGGAGTTCCCAGGAGGGGCACTCTCCAGTACCCCCTCTAAGGACTCCAAGAAGGGTGGGTAATCTGAACTGCCGTTCGGCCCGTAAGCACAAACAACAGTCAGAACCCGTCCCCCCACCCGTAGGCGGAGGGAGGCTACCCTCTCATTCACCGGGGTGAACCCCAACGTACAGGCGCCCAAATGGGGGGCAACAAGTATGCCCACTCCAGCCCGGCGCCTCTCACCGTGGGCAACTCCAGAGTGGAAGTACGTCCAGCCCCTCTCAAGGAGACTGGTTCCAGAACCAGAGCCATGCGTCGAGGTGAGGCCGACTATTTCTAGCCGGAACCTCTCAGCCTCGCACACTATCTCCGGCTCCTTCCCCACCAGAGAGGTGACGTTCCACGTCCCAAGAGCCAGCTTCTGCAGCCAAGGATCAGACTGCCAGGGTCCCCTCCCTTGGCTACCGCCCATAGCACAATGCACCCGACCCCTTTGGCCCCTCGGACAGGTGGTGAGCCCATCGGAAGGGGGACCCACGTCTCCTCTTCGGGCTGAGCCCGGCCGGGCTCCGTGGGTAAAAGCCCAGCCACCAGGCGCTCGCCATCGTGCCCCACCTCCAGGCCTGGCTCCAGAGTGGGGCCCCGGTGACCCGCGTCCGGGCGAGGGAAAACGCAGTCCAAAGTTTGTATTCATCATAGGGGTCTTCGGGCTGCACTTTGTCTGGTTCCTCACCTAGGACCTGTCTGCCTTGGGTGACCCTACCAGGGGCATAAAGCCCCAGACAGCATAGCTCCTAGGATCATTGGGACACTCAAACCCCTCCACTACGATAAGGTGGCAGCCCAAGGAGTTCACCTGTACATTATCCGATGTACAGGAGATGAAGAGGATTCCTATCCCTTCTGAAATCCACCTCCTTGGTCTTCACTGAAGCAGTTGTGATGTCTTGCCGAGCAGTCATACCATCACAATATTTTTGCTACCAACACAACTGTGAGCTATAATTGTAGCATGAATCTCTATCTTCAGTTAGGGGTCACTATTATAAAGAAACACTTACCTTTAGTTCCAACACCAGAATCCATCTTTCCAGTGGTGTTTCAATCTTCAGTCTGTTAAACCACAATCAAATTTCCCATTAGTTAAGCCTGTTTCAGAAGAAACATTTACCTTCATTCTAATTTTGCATAAATAATCTACAGTCAGTGTTTTAAAGTTGGTTTAATTTTGTTTTTATTATTCTAGTGTTAGAAGTTATTTGGTCTTTATGAGGTTTCTAATATTTAAATATAACCTCAAGTGCAGAAAAACACTCCGCACACTCAATAGTCATGATTTACACAGCAAATTGAAAACCTGTGTGAAGAGAAAAAGTAACAGCAAAGAGCAGCAAAATGATGATCGATTATCTGATCACCATCAGAGACTCTCTGTCTCCAAGCTCAGTGTTTCTGAGCTTGGAGAAACACTGAGCTTTTTTGGGCCAGTGCCCCCCTAGCCTTTATCCAGGTCCCTCACCGCCCCCCACCAAAGAATTTGCAAGCTACTTTGCACTGACCATTATTTTATCATTAATATTACTATCACTATTGTAGATGTTTTGATTTTATGCTGGTTTCTGTATTTATCATCAAAAATAATTTCCCAGAGAACAAAAAAGCCATGGGAATAGAAATTATTTTCACAGGTGTCTATGAAAAATGCAATGGACATTCAAGTTAAAATTGGTAGGCCTAAGAGCAGCCAATAAGAGTGCCATTTTCTAGTTGTTAAATATTACACAAAATGAGCAGATAAAAGATGTACAGCAATGCCAGTTTAAACTTTGAACTATTTGCAAACCGACTGAGCTCTGAAACATTAAAACATGGATAGAACTGTAATTACATTAATCATAGCTCTTCTTTTCAGTGTTTGTCAGTTTCTGGTGGTGCTTCTCAGTCAAGGGAGTCAGCTCTCTCACAGTCTTGCCTAAAAACACAGCCATGAATAAAGAATGGTACCAGAATGTCCTCCGAGATCAACTTCTCCCAACCGTCCAAGAGCAGTTTGGTGATGAACAATGCTTTTTCCAGCATGATGGAGCACCTTGCCATAAAGCAAAGGTGATAACTAACATTTGCTTTGTCATTCTCAAAATGAGAATGACACAAAAATTTGTGTCATGATGTAGCTTTGGCTACATGGCTGTATGGCCAAGTCTGTCTTTGCTGAGTGTGTTCAGGGTGCTGCGTCTCCTTTATAGCTTGAGAGAAGCTGTAGATGTTCTTGTCCTTCCTTCATACAAACTAAATATGTTGAGTTTTTTGATGCCTTGTGTCTGTTTTTATGAATGATCCATTATGAAATATATCTGTCTATACCTTAAATTTTATCCCTGTAGTACTGTCTACCCTGTTCCTTGGATAGACAGTACTACTTGATCATTATCCATCCATTTTCTATACACCCTTGTCCCTTAGTGGGTTTGGGAGGGTTGCTGGTGCCTATCTCCAGCTAACGTTCCGGGCGAGACAGGTCGCCGGTCTGTCGCAGGGCAACACAGAGACAGACAGGACAAACAAACATGCACGCGCACACACACACACACACACACACACACACCTAGGGACAATTTAGTGAAACCAATTAACCTGACAGTCATGTTTTTGGACTGTGAGACGAAGCCAGAGTACCCGGAGAAAACCCACGCAGGCACAGGGAGAACATGCAAACTCCATGCAGAAAAACCCCGGGCAGGGAATAGAACCCAGAACCTTCTTGCTGCAAGGTAACAGCTCTACCAACTGCGCCACTGTGCAGCCCGTACTTGATCATTAATGTTCTTTAAATCACACACAGATGGACTCAATTTAGTCATTAGGTGAATTGGTTGAACTAGATTTTATGTCTACAGAAGCTGAGATGCTACACTTTTCGGATTTTGAACAGTGCATTTTATTTGTATCATGTAAAGTGCTTCCACTTCACATGATACATTATGGGGTTTGTTGGTGTATCAGTAAATTCCAATGCTCAGTCACCGTGACGTCACAAATATGTAAAAGTGATTCTGTACTTTATGCAGACACATTTAAATATTTTTTACCACCAATAGCATTATACAAAAAAGTCAAGAAAAACTTATACTTACAGGTTTTAAGCTTTCTCAGCCTTATTTTTGCTCACTTTTAGCTCGCGAAGAATGGAAGACCTTAACTTCCATGAACGTCCAATAACGTAGAACATGTGAAGCCTGTTCCAGTTTCACAGACTGCACATGTAACAGAGGACGGTCAAGAAAGGCTCAATTAGAAAAGAAAACCAAGACTTTAATGATGAGGTGATGATAATTGATTTCTTCAGAAAATCAAGATACCAACCAAAAGTCCAAATGGTAGCTTTTCTCCTGGTCGAAACTATGTGCTAAGGATTGACTTAATAGTCTTTGCTTTCTTCATTCCAACAGCGAACTAACCAGTCAAAACCGTGGTCCAGACAGGAAAAGCAAAAGGACTGAAAGGAAAAACTATTCCCTGAATCTAGTCCGCTAGGTTAGTCATTAGATGAATTTGTTGAGCTGGACCTTAGAAAGGTAAGATAATCAAATATGTCACAGGTTCTTCAACTTGAGCGCTACGACGTGTACCTTTCAAACTAATATATTATAGTTTACATTTAACTATAATATATTATAAAGAGTAAGGTCTGGTCTGAAACAAACACTTTAAATTGTCCCGGCCACATTCGTACTGCCTGTCACACAATTCGCAGGGCATAGAGATCAAGAAACCTTCGTGTGTCGCATTCAAGAAACTTAATTTTATAGCGTGTTCGAATGGAGCCTTTTTGCTCATGTTCTGCCTTTTTTTTTTTTTTTTTTTGCTTTCAGACCTATGCAACAAAGCCTAATACATACGTTTATGTGGTTAATGACAAAAGTACCGTTAAAAAAAGTTAAGTGACGTTAAAAAAAGTTTGGTGTGTTGTAATGTAGCTCGCAAAGGTGTCCCGGAAGATTACCACCCTAGTATAACAAGTGTTTCCGGAAGACGTGGCTGTCGATTCTGTGGCAGCTGTCATCCAAGCCATTAGAAGGATTTAAAATATATTTTTATTATTATTTTTCGTTTGTATTGTTTTATACCTTACTTACTGTTTCAGGAGCAGGATGATTTCACTAACGGACTCTCAAAGTAAGACCTTAGTTGTTGAACAGAAATTGTAGCTAGTAGCCATGTCAAACTGGCACCATCTGAGCTGCAGAAGCTTTCAATCTACACTTTTCATGTCTTGAACAGTCTCACTTATAGGCTCAATCCTCAATCCTTATAAGCAACCCTCTTGCTTTCGCCACTATCTTGGTGTTTAGTGAATTGTAAGATACTTAAGTTAAAAGTAAAAATTAAGGTAAAGAAGTTTTCAAGCAGTCTTATTATTTTATTGCTTTGCAATGAAATTTTAGCAATGGTGGTACTAATATGACTGGCTTCATTTTGAACATGTTAAAATATAAAGTATAAAGAAACGACTAAATACAATAAAAATAAAGGAATAAAATTAATATATTATTGTTAATAATAATTTTAAAATACTAATAATAACTGTAAATGATCAGATGTAGAACGTTTTAGAAATAGGCATTATATTATCTAACTTACCATTTTTTTTACCAATAACAACTACAGTATATTTGATATGGAAATGTTGGTTACACAGTTACGAGAAGAGTGTTAGCTTTACAATCACTAATATCCTCCAAAAGGGTGATACGCCACACTAGGTTATTTTAAGAAGCTGCCAGTTCAGAGTGTTAGTACTATTCAGACACATTAATGGAGCGTTAAATGGAGAGAAAAAGTGTGGTGGAAAGAGGTGGTAGAAAGTTTGCATAAGACAGCTGCAAACTTACGTGAGTGAGAACACTCATATATTCTGTTTCTAAATTAACAGAAATAAACACTGTTATTTCTGTTCAAAAACTGAACTGGAATGAATCAGTTTTGAATTGAATTTTTGGAAGAAATGACCTTTTCCATCATATTTTTCAACCTTTATGTAACCTAGCAATCTAGTAAGAACAAGTTCTTATCTACAATAACAGCCTTAAAAAAATAAATATAAACACTTCTACTAGCCTGGTCATTAGCTTCCTGTACAATTCTACTCGACAAAAAGAATTTGCTTACAGCACAGTCTGGGCTTTCTCCCGTTGACTTGAATTGTCTCTGGTAGATTTTCTACCATACCAGTCAATGAACAGGAGAAGTGGTGAACAATGATGTCAATTTTCTGTGTGTAGTCTGCTTGTAGTTTTAGCAATGGCAGCAGAGGAAATTAACAATCCATTAAGTCTGTGTTGGCTAGGCTTCCTCAGTTGGCTCGGTACGTCTCTTTTGAGGATGTTTGGTTGCAGTGCAGGGAATTTCCGGTTAGTGACATATCTCAAGGGCAAACTTTAGCAATTGGATAAAATTTAAAACCTCAACATAGTCCACGCCTCTAAGAAGCGATCATTTCTCAACAGCCGAGAGCACAGACCCTCTGTACAAAGCAAATAGAGAAGGACAAGGGGCTGGTTTTTACCAGAATAATAATGTCTATATTATAGGAGAGAACGCCGAATCGGTGCCAGTTTATCCTCTTAGTACCTTTAAGTAACCATATTTTTTGGACTGCAACAGCTGAAAAGTAAAAAAATATATTGTTGAATAAACATCAGGCTGTTATAGCGATTTGAATGTGTGTGTGGATGTGTCTCTGTGTGTGTCTCTCTGTGTGCGTGGCGCGTGCATGCGTGTTTGTCAGAAATTGGAATGGGATTAACAGGTTTTGGCGTATTTTTCCTCTTCTTTGGGATGATCCTGTTCTTTGACAAAGCACTTTTGGCCATTGGAAATGTGAGTATTGCATTCTGTGATACACGTGTATGTCATGCTGCAAGATCTACATGTGTAGTGCCATCCATGGCGCAAAGCCATGGATGGCATTGGGCCATGGATGAATGAATGTATGTTCATTCTAGCATAATGCAGAATGACTTTGTTATAAGAGATGCACCAACCACTCAAACAATTCACCTAATTTTTTTGTAGTTCATCCAATTCTTCAAAACTAAAAACCCCCTTCCACTTTAATTCTGATAAACAGATCAGTCATCCATGCCGATCAGTCACACATGCACCTTAATGTACTTTTTGTTTCCAGTTAAAATCTAAAGATTAGTAGCTTGATGCATAATTCTTGTACTTCTCATTGTCTCTTGGGGAAAGAAGGAAGGGAAAATTGGCTAGATGGTTTTGATTTACAGTTTGAGTTCTTTAGAGATGTTCTGATTGAACAACAGGTGTTTCTTTGCAGCCTGACAAGTATTTTCATGGTAGAAATAAAAAAGGAAAAAGAAAAAAAAGAGTTCTTAAAAATATTTGTGTTTTTCCTCTTTACTCTCTGTCCCTTTATCTAAACATCCATCTATCCACTGAATTGCTGTATTTCTTATTTTAAAAATGACAACTCAAGAAATTTGAGCCTGGAAAGGTGTAAAAATTTAGACCCGGAAACAAATCTGTTCAAGGTTATTATCTATCATGTGGATCAGATGTTTTGTCCTCTGGTCTCAGTTTTCTGTATAAGATACAATGACTATTTTCTTCTCCGTAGATCTTGTTTGTCGCTGGCCTGGCTTTCGTCATTGGCTTGGAGCGAACGTTCCGCTTCTTCTTTCAGAAGCACAAATTAAAGGCCACTAGTTTCTTCCTGGGAGGAGTGTTTGTAGTCCTTATTGGTTGGCCCATCATTGGAGTTGTGCTGGAAATCTATGGATTTTTCCTCCTGTTTAGGTAAGAGGAAGTGAAGATAACTACAACTTCATTATGTACTCACAATCTCTTCTTCAGAACCCAGATCTCTACTCTGAATTTTCTTTATTTCTCTCTGCTTCTGGGTTTGTGTGCAGGGGCTTCTTCCCAGTTGTTGTTGGCTTCATCAGAAGAATACCAGTTCTTGGTTCTATCCTGAACCTGCCCTTCATCAGTGCTGTGAGTATTGACCACTGCTGCAGCAGTCTTTGGAGCTGTGTTATGTTCACATGCATGAATCATTTTATTGCTCATTGATCATTGCTCAAGTCTCTAAACAGCAGCTGATTGCCACAAAATAGTAACTGTCATCACAAAATTAAATCACAACATCCAAAATCTTCTGCACATTTAGGAGACTGCATTAATCCTTGTTCTGCAAACACATAGTTTAAGAAGACAGAGAGAAAATAATTCAGTTCTCCAAATACGTGTGGTGTTAGAATTAGTAACATCCCGGTGAGATGTTTTCTCCCTCTTGCCCACTGTTATGGAAATTTCATTATCAAGGAATGAGAATCTGTTTCAATAAGAGAAAGATTAATCTTTGTCTTTAAGTTTCTTTATTCAAAGGCAAAAGCGTTCGAAGACCCTTCTCACTGAGCGCAGTCAGTAGAAGAGCCCGGAGCAACACACATCACATTGTTATACAGTCACAGCAAGACAAAGGCCCTCCCAAAGTCTGATGGGAGGGCCTGGGAGGAGTGTTTGTAGTCCTTATCGTTTATTCGGTGTCTCTGTGGCCAGATGGCCAGATGGCCACAGAGAAACCCTGACCCCCTCCTCATGAACTATCTCTCACCTCTTGGAGGAGATTATTTTATGGCAGGAAAGACAGTTGATAAGGATTTCAGGAGGAACTTCTAACACTTCTTTGTCAGTTCATGGGTTCAGCTCAAACAGGGTACAAACTACATCCCACACATCAGTCCTTTAAGACAATCATTAGATCAAGCATTTTACCCAAGACGTCTTCAGGTCTCTTCTGCTTTCACGGCTGCGGATACATCTAAACATTATCTGCAAACTTATTTAATGGACAAACACATCTTGCAGAAATACAAAAACAAAGCAGATATTATCAGTAAATAAATGGTAAAAAGTATCATCAGTTCCTTCAAGAATGAATTAAGACTGAAAACGAAATTTTCTATTACACCACCCAGTGGCAAGTCAGGAAATGTGTGATTTATTTGCAATTTGGACACGAAATGGAATGGGTCTCCTCTGCTCTGCCTGTTGGTGAAGGTTTGGTGTTGAACGGATGACTGTGTGGCTGCAGTGCTGAGGAAAGTGGGAGAAGCTAATGGTGGCTAATGACTAGCTGCCATTAGCTTCTCTTGCTGCTCGCTCAGGACAGACAGGCTCCATGCAGTCGAGCTGCAGAGCGTTGTTGCCACAAAAGTCTCCAACAACAGAAAAGGAGTCACTAGAGTTTCAAAAACTAGTTGTTTCTGAAAGAACAACTAGTTGTTTTGACAAAGGTCACTGGAGGAGTCTGAAAAATTGATAAATATAGCGACTAAGTGGGTAAGTTGACAACAGTGCCATCCTCTTACACTCAGCCGTGTCTAGGCCCTGCCAATTTCATTGGAATTTTTCAAAATTTGCCAGTGTTGGGGTTATGCTTTCAGAAGGGGCTTAGTAACACTTTAAGTGACCAGTAAGTTTATGTACAATGGCACAGCCACAACTATAAAAAAAAACATAAAGGAACCAATAGATGTTTTTGCTGCTTGAGCAAGATACAATTTATTGCAACTTAATAAAGTCAGTTTAGCAGTGCATCAATATTCCATTTGCCCTGTTTTGCCAATAGGCTGGTTAACTTACAGGCCTAACCGTAACAATGGTTACGGTTAGGCTTTCGACCACAAACAACCAATCACAGCCACGAGACAGTGATTGGTTGGGGTTATGCTGACCTTTAGCAATGTCAGTCAACCTCCTGAACTCGCTGTTCAATGCTGAAAAAACAACTTACAGAAAAACCGTTCATCTGCTCTCATCGTTAGCCATGGTAACTAGCCTTAGCATTCACGATTGCTACAAGCTGTATGGTAGCAGAGAGCAAGGGGAAGAGGAGGTAGAGTGGCATGCACCCTACCTCTTGGTGCATGTCATTCTCGAATTGGTTCAGCTCGGATTGGTTGTGCACCCGGTGCATTGGAAGAAGGGTCCGTGTATTTTCAAGCAGTTCGTTTTTTCGTTTGAAATGAAAAATGAAAAAACGGAAATATACTCGTTTATTCGTTTTTCGTTAGAAAATCCGATTTCCAATTTTGGTTTAAAAAATGAAAAAACGAGTATTTTTTTTTTTCATTTTTCATTTCAAACGATAAAACGAACTGCCTGAAAATACACGGACCGAGAAGACAGAAGAGCTTGGATTTTTTTGTTGTTTTTTGTTTTGTTTCATAACACAATTTGTTATGAAACATAATGACAGTTTCAACAAATATGTAAAAAAAAATTTTACAAAAGTTACATGAAACAGATTTTCTGTGAGACTGTTTTAAAACGGTAGTTAAAATTTTCAAGCAGCAGGCCTGCTAAGCTACTTGCAACATGAGCAGATAGCTCCACTAAGTAGCTAATATCAGCTAATAAACCTCTGTATAATGAGCACTTGTAAACTACTATTAAATGTAACAATGTTTGTTCTATATTTTTGTTCAAATTGATGTACAGTGGGGCAAAAAAGTATTTAGTCAGCCACCAATTTTGCAAATTCTCCCACTTAAAAAGATGAGAGAGGCCTGTAATTTTCATCATAGATGTACCTCAACTATGAGAAACAAAAGGAAAAAAAAAATCCAGAAAATCACATTTTCTGATTTTTAAAGAATTTATTGGCACTATATGGTGGAAAATAAGTATTTGGTCAGCTACAAACAAACAAGATTTCAGGCTCTCACATCCGTGTAACTTCTTCTGTAAGAGGCTCCTCTGTCCTCCACTTGTTACCTGTATTAATGGCACCTATTTGAACTCGTTATCAGTATAAAACACACCTGTCCACAACCTCAAACAGTCACACTCTAAACTCCACCATGGCCAAAACTAGAGAGCTGTCAAAGGACACCCGAAACAAAATGATAAACCTGCACCTAGCTGGGAATACTGAATCTGCAATAGGTAAACAGCTTGGTGTAAAGAAATCAACTGTGGGATCAATTATTAGAAAATGGAACACATACAACAGTGTGTGAGAACCTTGTGAAGACTTACAGAAAACGTTTGATCTCTGTCATTGCCAACAAAGGGTATATAACAAAGTATTGAGATGAACTTTTGTTATTGACCAAATACTTATTTTCCACCATACTTTGCAAATAAATTCTTTAAAAATCAGAAAATGTGATTTTCTGGATTTTTTTTCTCCTTTTGTCTCTCATAGTTGAGGTACATCTATGATGAAAATTACAGGCCTCATCTTTTTAAGTGGGAGAACTTGCACAATTGGTGGCTGACTAAATACTTTTTTGCCCCACTGTATAAAAATCTAAATAAGCTTAAACAAATGTTAAATGTAAAAATTTTGCTTTACCAATCAAGCTGCTATATTATTTTGCAGCAATATTTTGCAGCAAGTTTATTTTAATTTATTTAAAATAAACTTGATCATATTTTCTTTCTTTTTCACTCAAACTCAAGTTATTATAAGAATCTCACACCAGCCCATGTCTAGTCAGCATCAACAAATAAGGCATCTTACATATCCTCATTCTTTAAATATAAATATGCTGTTTTTATGTTGTTGTGTGAGAATTAACAATTAAGGTTAATATCTGTGTCTCTTTTAACTGTTTGCTTTAAAGCCTTCCTAAGTTGGTTCTGAGGATACCCAGCAGCTGTGGTCAGTCACTGCAATTTTCCACTGCATGCTAAATCCCACCCAAACAATGGTTACCTCCTTATGTACATTGGGAAACGTTACAGTCTCTTATCTTAGATAAGAAAAGATTATCACTATTTTCCATGTACTTTTGTTTTTTACTTGCAATGTCTGTGAACCATCTCTTAATTATTTATCATGTCCTGCCAAGAAGCCAGAATTTCTTTAGCTGCTTTCTAATTTACACTAGGTGTTGACAAGAACAGAAATAATCCACACATACAAAGGAAAACAGGAATTCAGCTATGTGTAAAAGATTTAAACGATATCTGAAAGAAGTATTGAACACACTTCCATTTTGTTAATACTTTGTGAACAAGATTTGTGTTATGTTAAGGTGAACTTCAAGGTGTGTCTTTAATGGGGAAACTAGTCCCCATTATTGGATAGTAGCATGCACATGGTACTATACATCTGCATGGCGGTCTACTTCTGCAATGGCCTCTGGGCGGCAGAAGAAAGAATAAAAACACTTGCATACATTTCTTTACCACTTCCAACATGCTACTGTTTTTCTTCTGAGATTTTCAGCACATCAAGGACATTAATGATTCCTCGTCTACAACACAAAACCTGAAAGATTTTCCATGTTTAAAAGAAAAATCGTTTTTCTTTTCTAACACATGAACATTTTTAAGACTGTTGAATTACGGGTAAATTTAAGCTGTGCAGCCTCAGTCTTCTGTCAGCTGGTGATTTCCTCACAGTTTATCTTCCATACTTTCATCCGATCTACAGCCTGCATCTTTTGGCCTCATCTTGATCTGCACTTGATCTCTCCATTTGCATCTTGTAGCTGGCATAACAATGCTATTTTGGTTACTGAAATAACTTTCTTCAGTTACTAAAAGCAACTGAAGAAAGGAGAACTAAAGCAGGCACGTGCACAAGGGGGGACTAGGGGTGCTTGAGCACCTGCCCCTTTTGCTCCTTGCCCCCAAGTGCCCTTTGATCAAATTTTTTATTTTTTTATTTTCTTTATTTTTTTGGTATTATTACTTCCTGAGCCCTCTTCTGACACATAATAATATGTACTAAAATTACTTGTTTTTTTTTGTTGGGTTTTTTTTGTACAACATAATAAGCCGGTCACCTTGTTACCTTTGACCTTTTGCCCGTGACGCATGACACAATTGCTTCTCGCGCAGTGCGAAAGGGCAGCTAACTGCGGAGCTCAAAGTAGCGAACGTTCCAGATTACAGAACAGTTTTTGGTGAATTAAAAAAAATGGAAAAAAATTAAATAAAAAACGTTTTTGGTGAATAAATTGGAGTAGACTTGCTACTTGTCAGATGATGGAAATCGTTTCTGCTTCAGCACGGAATAGCGGTTTAAGCAGAGATAGTGAAATTCATCAGACACTGACAGGCCTCTGCGTCTGCCTTTCTCTGAAGAACTACTGAGCGGGAGGAGACAGGTGAGGAAAAACTGTTCTTATCTGTCGATTCAGTATTTTTATCAGACATACATTAGGCTGTTGTTGTGCTATTAGCTAGCTGCTAGCTACCAACTTTGCTAGCAACGCAAGATAACTGAAAAGCTTCTTCCCTGTATCGTTAATGATAGTAGTCATTCTTCAGTATTGCTTATGCAATAGGGGGCACATCACCTGTCCAAAACCTATCATCTCCATAATGGATATATGTCTTCTAATTTCCTTTGCTGCATAATATACATTGCATTTTTTCTAGAGTTAGGTAAATGTATCTTGAAGGAGAATAGCACTTAAATGAAAGTCCAACAAAAACATTAATTTAGAATTAAAAATAACTCACCCTGAACTACCATGATAGATATAATGTATGTAATAAAAGTGTCATTAATGAAGGGGATAAAACTCAACCCAGACTTTAAATAAGTTTAGGATCTGGTTCGCAGAGTATGAAGTAAAAATAGTTATTCAATGAAAAAAAAAAACCCTCAGTTAAGTAAAATAAAATTGTAATCAAAACTTTTGGAATTGTAATGATTTCTTTTTTTTTTTTTTTTAAACAAAAAGTTTTGTTTAAAACACTTTTTAAAAAAATTAAATAACTAATTTTTGTCTCGTGAACTTAAAAAGTTATTTGCCAAACAAACTTTTATTTGCACACATCAGAAATCTTTTGTTGTGATTTTGGGCACTGCCCACGATGTCATGTGAGAATCACAAGCAAAACTTTGAGTCACAAACAAAAACTTCATGAGACAAAAATGTGTGATTTAAATTTTTTTTATTTTTATTTTAAGCAAAACTCAGTAGGCTTTTCTCATGGTGACATGCATTAATAATTCAATATTTGCTTCTGGATTTTTTTCTGCAGTTCCACATTAAAGTTTGGTGCAGCTCTGCTTTCCTGAATGGGCCATCTTCATCTCCACTGCAAGTGTAGCAAACAGGCAGCTCTTTTTGTATAGATTACAGTCCACTAAAAGGTTGCATTGTGGCCTTGTTTATATTTTTGATAATGTAATTCTGTAAAGACAAAATATGTCTGGGGTTGCTCTGATTTACATACCTTGCTAAATTGCGGGTTTGAATATGGCAATACTTTCCTATAACAAAATAGACCCGCAGAAAGAAATTACTAATAAAATATATTCCATATGCATAGTTGCATGCTTTATAGAGATTTTCCTTAGCTTTGATTGTATATCTCACAATTTTGTTATTTATCATTGTTTATTAAACTCTGAAAGCTGTGTGGCTTTGTTAATATTCTGTCCTAGAATGTGCCCTTTTTTTTTGAGTACCTGCCTCTTTAGTGGTCTCTGCACGGCCCTGTGAATCTAGATCCCATCACACATAAAGCAGATAAATGCATCTAACTTCTTCTTCGTAGTGACACAAACTACTGACGGTGGCTCCAATAACTTACAATAAATTAAATTAAGCGACTCCACTTAAATTACCAGTACTTCACCTGCTGGAGTCTGAACGCACAGCTTCACAAATTCTTCCTGGTCGCATCTGCAGAGAAACCTGCGCTGGTTCATCGACAGTTGGATCTGTCTAAACCAAACCGAACAATTGAACTCTGCGAGATTTTTTTTCTATTTTTTGTTTTTAACTCTGTGCGCAGTTCGGGCATGCGTTTTTGCCAGGATTATTTATTTATTTAGTTATTTATTTATTTATTTATTTTTTTGCGTGGTTTTGCTCCTCCAAAACGAACAGATGTTACGTCTGCCGCGCTCCTTCTGAGCATCGCTCTCCTTCTGGGTGCGGGAGGGTAACATCTTCACCTCCATTTGTTAAAACTGCAGGGCGAGTTAAGTTCTTCGCAGCGGCGGAGCCGCGTCCGCATTGGTTGTGCAGCGCACTGCGCATGAATCTAATTAACTTCTGCCCCCTTATTTATTTCCTCAAATAAACTGCTGGCTCCTCTGTTTAGACTGTAAATGGATTAAAACAATGTTGCATTCTCTTTAGTTTTCTCTGTTCTGTACTGGAGACTGGAGTTAAAGGCGCCATTTCAACTAAAGATTTGCAATGAGCTCCTTAACCAAGGTGTCCTTTTCAAGAGTTATAGAACTCTTCAACATGCTGTCAGCTCCATTTAGCTCAGTGTCCATGAGATAATATTCAGAAAGGATTTTTTTTATTGATTGATTTTAGTTGCCTCTGTGATGAACTCTTTGCGTAAAGTCTGTCATGTCTCCATGTGCACCAGTCAAAGGTGTTAATTATAACCTGTCAAATGACAGAGGGGCTTAAAAAGAAATAACCAAATATTCAGTTTGGTTATTTTTTTAAATTATATATATATCGACTAGATAGATATATAGATGTGCGCACACAACACATTCTCACTCCCGACTCGTCATATATTGACGCTTGGGCAGGTTCCCTCAGCGTCACATGTTGATGCATCGGGTACCCCCTTTGCGTCAATAATTGACGAGAAGGGTTCTCTCATTGAATGCTGTCCGAAACTGACGATCTAGGAACGAATAAGTCTATTCTATTTTTTAAAAAAAAACTTTATTTACAATTTATGTGCTAGTTTGAACAGGATATTAAGAATATTTACTACAAATACATGTCAGACGTATTGGTCATAAGACTTTAATTCGGTATTTAAAAATAACTCAGTAAAATATAAAATCGGAGGGTTTTTGTTGTGGTTGTTGTTTAGCTTGATTTAAAAGCCCCTTTTTTTAAATTTGCCAACTATTTTTGAGTATGACACCAACGATTTACACCAAATAAATTTAAGAAAACTTAAGATGTATTTTCTTTTGTGATTGCATGCAAACTGTTCTGTATACGTTTTAATATTTTTGATTAAAATAATAAAAATAAGGACGGATCCCACAAAAACCCAAGAAGAAGAATAAGCTGACATCATCATATGCGACACTTACACTCCGGTGAGTAGAAACCTGCGTCTGTCAAAATGTTTTTGTACTCTAAAACCAAAAATAACTCCAAAGTGTTACGTTATAAAGTTACTGATGGTAGTTTTAGGACTTAATGGCAGTAGGATTGCGAGGCGAATGGTCGAAGACATGTTTGTAAAAAATGTTTTAGCCGGAAAATATACGGTGGAAGCTAGCTAAATTAGCCTCTCAGAGGCTAATTGTACCTGTAGACTGTACCTAAGCTTAATTCGTTTAATTAGCCATGATAGAGTCACATAATAGTGTCATGCTTGTTGTTGCCACTTTGTAAAATTGGAGGGTTTCTAAAGACATCAGTGCCCCTAGGTTGTGATGATCTTTAAAGTTTTGTTTATGAACCCTGTCTGAATACACTGATTGCAGCTAGGTTATTTTTTGAATTAAAAATGAACTTGCATCAGTACAGGCAAATTTCTTTCCTCCCTTCTATCCTTATTTATTGCTGTTGCAAGCCAGATGAAGAGAAGTAAAGAGCTGAGAACCTGATCTTTGAACAGACAGAGACCATATGTCAGGAGCAGCCTGGGATGCTTACTGAGGAGTATCCAATGATGATACCAGGAAGATACTGCGATAGTCCTTGATCTTGTTTCTGTTTCTCCTCCTGTTGTCCCATCCTCTCAGTCTTTTCAGAAGAAGAAAAGACCCAGAAGCACCTCTCCAGCTGCCTCTCCTCCCACTCTGTCATCTGTCTCCCCCCATAGATCAGCCACATCTGCATTCATGTCACCTGCTGACCATGCTGTCTCCTTAAGTCAGGGTGGCAGATAAGAAGAGAAAGCGTAAGTTTTCTTTTCTTTTCAACATGTCAACTTCTTTAGCACAATTTGTACCTGTGGAGATCCCAGTTAGAATTTGTGATTGTCCATCAGAGTGTTTGAGGATCAAACCACGACAGGCAGTCACTGTGGTCATGCTCAATGGTATGAATAACAATTTTTTGAATGACTCAAAACCAAAATATAAAAAATTATATTATCAAAATTTAAATAACTGTCTACTTTGGCTGTGTGAGTACTTTGACGTACATATGCGAGAAGGGCCATCTGACTCCATTCTTGAGTGGTTATGTTCTTCAACATTTTGGTGTAAACACACTTGAATCAAATGGCTGAGGTACCACCACGTGGCTGGGTCTTTCAGCAGGACGATGATCCCAAACACACCACCCGGGTAACGAAGAAGTGGCTTCGTAAGAAGCATTTCAAGGTCCTGGAGTGGCCTAGCCAGTCTCCAGATGTCAACCCCATAGAAAATCTGTGGAGGGAGTTGAAAGTCCGTGTTGTCCAACGACAGCCCCAGAACATCACAGCTCTAGAGAAGATCTGCATGGAGGAATGGGCCAAAATACCACCAACAGTGTGTGAGAACCTTGTGAAGACTTACAGAAAACGTTTGATCTCTGTCATTGCCAACAAAGGGTATATAACAAAGTATTGAGATGAAGTTTTGTTATTGACCAAATACTTATTTTCCACCATATAGTGCCAATAAATTCTTTAAAAATCAGAAAATGTGATTTTCTGGATTTTTTTTCTCCTTTTGTCTCTCATAGTTGAGGTACATCTATGATGAAAATTACAGGCCTCTCTCATCTTTTTAAGTGGGAGAACTTGCACAATTGGTGGCTGACTAAATACTTTTTTGCCCCACTGTATATATATATATATATATATATATATATATATATATATATATATATATATATATATATATATATATATAATCTGTGGATCTTTTCACAGATTATTTTTCTCATAACAAACTGTCATGATATGGTGACAGTTTTATTAAATATATGTAAAACAGACTCTTTTTAATTTTTTTTTAATAAAAGTGATATATATATATATATATATATATATATATATATATATATATATATATATATATATATATATATATATATATATAGTTTGCTCATAAGTCGCAAAGAGACACCTTACAATTTGTACTTGTGCTTTCATGTTTCCAAATGGGCATTGTTTGATCTTGTTGATTCTTTTTTTTAAATATACTGTGCCTTTATACTTTCTAAAAGGGCTTACTAGAGTTGTAATTACTTCCACAGGTATGTCATTGAGTGTGTTTCTTTTTCACTTATGTTTCTGCACATCTAGTGTATTTTCTCGGTAATAAGAGAAATTGTAGTGAATTTAATAGTCTGTTACTATTTTTACTTCAAGTGGAATAATAACACTTGTGCTTATGTTTAGCAGTTAAAAATGGCTACAACACTACATTAAGCAGTCCCAGTGATTCTGTAGTAACTAACATAACCAAGACATATTTTTGAATCTTCTACTTTTATTTTCTTTTTTATTAATATGTGCAGTTTTGACTTATTTCTTAATAATCCAAAGAATGCACAAAGTGTGTACTGGTGGAACAATGTCTTATCCTTGGTCAATTGAATGCAGTTCAGTTTGTCTGTCAATGTCTTTATTAAAAAGAAATAAGTAAAATAAAATGTCAGTACTTGTCAAAGTGATTTTTTAATGCGGTATGCAGGTATGATTTTAATGACATGTATTTATACAAAAATCATAAAGGCATGATTTTATAAACAAAACAGCATCTAATTTAGTGGATTCTTCATGACATGTTCTGTATCCATCAGCTGATGACAAGTCAGTAATGAAGCATATTAAAATGGACGAACAAGAAATGGTTTCAAGAAATTGTCAGGAGAAATAAGTTGTTCAGCTTTTAGGTACTATTTAAGGACATATGACAATTAGTTATAATTTCCTACATAGACCTAGCATTATTTAAGCATGTCTATGTTCAACAGTTGACAGGTGAAAACGGAAGCCGACTAAGGTTTGGTAGAAAAACTTGCTGTCTGTGTCACTTAGTTGAAATGCTTCAGATTTGGACATAACTTAGTGAAATAATCTTAATGAAATGTACAACGTTAACTTGGTATTTGAATGCATTTACAAACCAAAAGGGGGAGACCTTTATTTCACCTACAATAATTAGTTGGACACAATTTTAACTTAGATTCTCTTTAGGCCTTTTCTCTGCATGCTTATGAAATGATGAAATAAACCACAGAGGCCTGAGACACCATCAAGTAAATCATTCTTTTCCCACCAGAGCAGATTTAGAGTCGGGTTACAAAGCTCAATTCTAGAGAAATGCATCTTTAAACCAGTACTTTCATAAAGCATTTGAAGATTAAGCCATCTCTACCACTCAATTTGAGATTAGTGATGGAGTTAGGGTTAACTCTAACCCCAATCTAACCCTAGATTGTTTTTATACAGTTTAACATAGTGCTTTTCTCCTAGAGAAACACTATGTCAATCAAACAATTTAGATTACTATGCTAACATAGTTTAAATTACAATAGACTCAAACTGATTCAATATTAATTTACTAAACTGTAATGTTGTTCAATCTGGGTTTCCTTTCATACACAAAATAAGCTGCAAACTTTAACTTAAATAATTAACCTTACACATGCTATTCAAAATACTTCTCCATAAAACTTTTTTTATGTGTAAATACTGATCACACTGAATAAAACACATAGCGCAGTGGTAAATAACCTTTTTTGAGGTACCAAACCCCCAGTTGCATATGCGCATTCACCGAACCCTTCTTATTCCAACCCCCCACCCCATCCCCACCCCCCAATACACAAAATACTTTGTGGTATTCTGATTTAGTAATGTTCTTATATTAGCTGTGTAACCACCCACACACCACTAGAGGCAGTAGCAACCCCGAAACGATGCGACTAAGGAGCAGATTTAGACTATAGAATTTGGTAAAAACTGTGAGCTTTGCAGAAGTAATTAAAGACAAAAGTTCAAATCCATGCTGAGAGTGGAACTCCTTCAATAAGGGCTCCTTCGTAGCATTGATTAGCTAAACAATGTAGCGTGATCCTCGGCAGCAAGTGATGGCAAAGTGGGACTCGTCATCATGACTTTACACAAGTGTGTCTTTACCTCCGCTGCAGAGGCTCCGCCGAACCCCTGAGACCGACTCATCGAACCCCTGGGGTTCGATCGAACCCAGGTTAAGAACCACTGACATAGCAAATAGCTTCACACACTTCTACAAGGGTGCAGGAAACGAATCTGTTACACAGTTTAACCTTGCATCATGCCTTAAAGACCTTACACAGGGCAAACTTGACCAGTCTACAATGACGGCCTGCTTGTCAGGCAAAAAGTCTTTATAAATCCCATTATGATTCTTTCTGTATTAAACAAAGTTTCACTACATTTTGAAGTAACATTTCTGAGTGTATCGTTGACCTTGATCTTATTTGGCAACAGACAAATACGGTTGTCATCTTATTAAAAACCTTATTACCCCTCCAGCTCCCACAACGTGCTGATAGTTTTCCTTTCTTCTCTTAATCAGTCTGCCGTACGATGGCTACGTTCCATTTCAGATCCCCGCCGATCAGCCGTACAAGAATTTCTAAATGTCTAATGTCCAGCTTATATGAATTATAAAAGGCACAGTGTTAAATAATAAGTGTTGAATCACCTTTAAAAAGTCCAAATATCAAAATCAGAATTCCTTGCTGATAAACGGCCTAATTACGATATTTGGAGTTCTATCTATGTATTTCTATGTTACTGTGCACATGCTGACTTTTTTGTGTGAATTTGTTTCACCCAAAGATGTGACTTGTGTGGATTCCTGTTGTAATGCCCGTTTTTGTTCTCATAAAAAAATAAAAGACAAATATAAAGAAAGAAAATGATTCTGGTAGGTCAGTAATTAAACCCACAAAGTTTATGAGTAAACAACTGTGCTTATTTTTTGCAGACCACTGCACCCTTATAGCCCCTCCCCCCATCTACTCATCTTCACACGTGGCAATGTCTTTCAGTGTATCTTGGCATGTTTGCTGGAGTGGGGACATACTGTCACGGGTGGATTAGTTAAACTTTTAGTCTTACCGCATTAGTTCTACGCCCAGGGATTGATTTTGTGTACTACATTTCTACGAACCTAAATAACAAGAAAAGGAAAAAAAAATTTTAAAAACAAAATAAGAAATGAAGTCAAAGCGTGTACACCTGAAAACTGAAAACTAGTGTGGTGACTGTCATATTTTATAATCATGCTAAACTTCACTCTTTAGTGAATGTGTAAAAAATGTGTAAATGGATTTACACATTTTCTCAAATTAGTTTAACATATATTTTAACCACTTTAAAATGGCCAAATAAATGGAAACTAAGCCCAAAACAAGTTGTTTTTGCTTATAAACAGTCTAAATAGGTTTTCTGTTTCTGTGAGAATTTTGACATTTTAGGGCTGGACTTCTTAAGTTGCTAGTTGAGTTTTCTTCTGGGTTCGATTCCCGGCCCGGGGTCTTTCTGCATGGAGTTTGCATGTTCTCCCTGTGTATGGTGGGTTCTTTCCGGGTTCTCCGGCTTCCCTTCCTCCCACAGTTCAAAAAAATGACTATCAGATTAATTGGTTTCTCTAAATTCTCCCTAGGTGTGTGTGTGTGTGTGTGTGTGCGTGTGTGTGTGCGTGTGCGTGTGTGTGTGCGTGTGTGCGTGTGTGTGTGTGTGTGTGTGTGTGTGTGTGTGTGTGCGTGTGTGTGCGTGTGTGTGTGTGTGTGTGTGCGTGGTTGTGTGTCCTGTCTGTTTCTGTGTTGACCTGCGACAGACTGGCAACCTGTCCTGGGTGTACCCCAGCAACCCTCCTGACACTAGGGACAAGGGATGAATGTAAAGAAAACAAAACTTATGTCACCCTGACTTAAGGAGACGGCATGGTCAGCAGGCGACATGAATGCAGATGTGGCTGGTCTATGGGGGAGACAGATGACGGAGTGGGAGGAGAGGCAGCTGGAGAGGTGCTTCTTGGTCTTTTCTTCTTCTGAAAAGACTGAGAGGATGGGACAACAGGAGGAGAAACAAGAACAAGATCAAGCACTATCGCAGTATCTTCCTGGTTCTCTGGTATCATCATTGGATACTCTTCAAGAAGCATCCCAGGCTGCTCCTGACATATGGTCTTTGTCTGTTCAAAGATCAGGTTCTCAGCTCTTTACTTCTCTTCATCTGGCTTGCAACAGCAATAAATAACATAGACAGGAGGAAAGAAATTTGCCTGTACTGATGCAAGTAAATTTTTAATTCAAGTAAATGACCTAGTTGCAATCAGTGTATTCAGACAGGGTTCATAAACAAAACTTTAAAGATCATCACAGCCTAGGGGCACTGATGTTTTTAGAAACCCTCCAATTTTACAAAGTGGCAACAACAAGCATGACTATAAACACTATTATGTGACTCTATCATGACTAATTAAATGTATTAAGCATAGGTGCAGTCTACAGATACAATTACCTGTAGACTGGTAATTGTACCGAGAGGCTAATTTAGCTAGCTTCCACCGTATATTTTCCGGCAAAAAAAAATTTTACAAACGTGTCTTCAACCATTTGCCTCGCAATCCTACTGCCATTAAGTCCTAAAACTACCATCAGTAACTTTATATCGTAACACTTTGGAGTTATTTTTGGTTTTAGAGTACAAAAACATTTTGACAGATGCAGGTTTCTACTCACCGGAGTGTAAGTGTCGCATATGATGACGTCAGCTTATTCTTCTTCTTGGGTTTTTGTGGGATCCATCCTTATTTTTATTATTTTAATAAAAAATATTAAAACGCTTACAGAACAGTTTGCATACAATCACAAAAGAAAATACATCTTAAGTTTTCTTAAATTTATTTGGTGTAAATCATTGATATCATACTCAAAAATAGTTGGTAAATTAAAAAGGGGGCTTTTAAATCAAGCTAAACAACAACCACAACAAAAACCCTCCGGTTTTATATTTTACTGAGTTATTTTTAAATACTGAATTAAAGTCTTATGACCGATACATCTGACATGTATTTGTAGTAAATATTCTTAATATCCTGTTCAAACTAGCACATAAATTGTAAATAAAGGTTTTTAAAAAAATAGAATAGACTCGTCATCTTATTCGTTCCTAGATCGCCAGTTTTGGACGCTTAGGGAGCGGTACAGCATTCAATGAGAGAACCCTTCTCCTCAATTATTGACGCGAAGATGGTACCCGATGTGTCAACATGTGACGCTGAGGGAACCTGCCCAAGCGTCAACATATGACGAGTCGGGAGTGAGAATGTGTTGGCGCACACACATTTAAAATTTTGCCCCCTCAGAGGTAGTCCTGGCCCCCCCCTTCCCCCCCCAACTTTAAAAGTCTAGCTCCGCCACTGGACGCGCCCCACTTTGCCATCACTTCGTGCAGAGGATCACGTTACATTGCTTAGCTAATCAGTGCTGTGGAGGACCACTGATTGAAGGAGTTCAACTCTCAGCATGGATTTGAACTTGTGTCTTTAATTACTTCAGCAAAACTCACCGTTTTTACCAAATTCTGTAGCTTTCGGTGTGCTTCAAAATCTGCTCCTTAGTCGCATCTTTTCAGGATTGCTACTGCCTCTAGTGGCCCACGCCACTAGAGGCAGTGGCGTGGGCCACTGCCTCTAGTGGTAACTACTAATATAATTAGTAGTTACCACAACTAATTATATTAGTTGTGGTAACACAACTAATATAATTACATTACTATATCAGAATACCGCAAAATTTGTATTATTTCTTAGTAATTTTTCATTATCTTAAGAATATCTTAAGAGTAACAAGTATTCTGACATGTTACTATTTACAATCCAATAATCAGATTAAAGTTATGCAGAGTATAATGACCGTCATTCCAGGATGAACACTCACTTTAGAATTTGCCTCACAACTAGCAAGCTGCATACTCTGGTCCATTTTCTTTCACCCTTGTCCCTCAGTGGGGTCGGGAGGGTTGCTGGTGCCCATCTCCAGCTAACGTTCCAGGCGAGAGGCGGGGTACACCCTGGACAGGTCGCCAGTCTGTCGCAGGGCAACACAGAGACACACAGGACAAACAACCATGCACACACACTCTCACACCTAGGGACAATTTAGAGAGGCCTGACAGTCATGTTTTTGGACTGTGGGAGGAAACCGGAGTACCCGGAGAAAACCCACGCATGCACAAGGAGAACATGATTCCCGACCCCAGGCCGGGAATCGAACCCAGAACCTTCTTGCTGCAAGGCAACAGCTCTACCAACTGCGCCACTGTGCAGATCTGATATATTTTATTGGTCAAAAGACATTTGATTATTGGTCAAAATGCACTGATATAAATTGACTGCCAATTGAACTGGTTGTGCCTCTTTCTAAAACCAAAGTAGAAAACAGCTCATAAAATAGGACTCGACAGTTTTAAACTCAATATTGTCAATTATTGTTGTTGGTCAATTTTTGTTGACCAACAACAAAAATTGTTGTTGGTCAAACATTTTTTGTTGTTTGACCAACAAAAATAAAGTCTAAAAAACAAGTTTTGTTCTTCTTGAACAACTCTCTACATCAGTGCAACAGTTTGATCTACAACATAAATAAAAATGATACTTCTCATGTCTAACAGACACCTTAGCTCCTCACTGATAACTCAGTCTCACTTTTCAGCCCTGAATTCAGTAACTTACCAAACATGAGCCATAAAAACACTGAGGCAAAAAACCTAAATGTTTTTTTTCTCCTGTCATTTTCAGCCACAAACATTTAACTGACAGAAACACTGCCTCCCTCCCTGTTTCTGTCTCTGCCTCCCTCTGACTCTCTGAAGCCTGATGCTCCTGCATGGATTCATGGATTTACAACAGACACTACAGTAATGTACAGTGTCAGAATGTGAACTAAATATAAAAAGTATGTTTTTATCATACAGAATGAGAATTTAAACAACTTAATTTTCAGATGTATACATTGTTATACATCTCAACTCTATTTACTGTGTAGCAAAATCTTTCACAAATTTATTTTTAAACCTCTCCTCAAGCACTTTTTTTATTGTCTCCTAACCATTACCCTTATAGTGTGGAAATAATGAAAAAAATATTGAAATGTTGAAAGAAATCAACCTGACATCAGTCTCCACCTGTTTTCCTTTTTGGTTCTATTATAATTAATATGATTTTTATATCTTCACACTCTGAAACTCCACCTGGCTCTCCTATGTCTTCCCTGACCTGCTCCTCTCATAACAAAATAGTTTAGTTTATTTAAAAATTAAAAACAGTTAATACATATTTCAATAAACTAAATGAAGACCTCACCAGAGCTTCTTCACCTTTCTTCAACATAATTCTAGCACTGCTGTTTTCCTAAATATTTAAATAATATTATTTAGATATTTAGCTTAAATACATGTTGAGTGGTCAACTATGATAAGTTGTTGCTCACTTTGAATAATTTAAAGGATTATTTTGCTGCTGTTTTGCTACTGATGAAATAAAACATTGTGACTAGACTAGCTAACTTTTAAATAAAGTTAGCTGTAAAATTTTGGACATGTGACTATTCCAGAATTAAAACTGCTTAACCAAAAAGATTTAGTTCTATATATGAAAGTAAACTGACAACAAGATGTTATAAACGAGCGATATTCATGGCAAAATTCCTGACAGATCATTACCTCATTCAAACGGAATTTCTAACTCCGTCTGCTGATACTCTGAGCCTTCAGAGGGGGGAGAGGGAGGAAGCGCTCTGCTGAATGCGCTGTTGTGCGCCCTCAAAATAAAAGCATGCGAGTGGAAGATTTTAAAATTCTTCGCAACTGCTGTGAAATTATTGGGGGGGACGAATATGGCTCTCTCCAATATTGGGGGGGACATGTCCCCCTCGTCCCCCCGCTTCCTACGCCTATGCCTAAACGAGATCTTAAAGTGGTTCCAGTTTCTCTCGATGGCCAACCTGTTGAAACTCTGCCAAATTTTAAATACCTTGGGTCGTTCCTGAACAGTCAGCTCAACTTTGCTGAAAACACTGACTATATTTTGAAGAACTGTTCTCAGAGACTCTACCTTTAAGAAGACTTTGTGATCTTGGTGTGACCCAACTTGACTCTAGTTGGGTCACCCTTATGTCTTGAATTTGGGGGGAAAAAAATCATATTTTATTTATCACTACAGAAGGGTTCAGTGAATGCCAGGGTTTAAAGAGCTCCGGCCAGGGGCCGGATTTCCGGCTTTTGACCAAACGGTCCGCCTCAACCAAACTGCAGTCTCCGGGCTTAACCCTTCTAGACAGGAACGTGTCGGCGGCAACACATCTAAATTAGCAGTACCCTAATTCCGCCACACGTAGCGCTATCTAAAAAATTCCAATGGTTTCTGAAAGGGGAGACGTTGCACTTTCCAGCAAATATCGGGTTAATACGGCAACTTCACAGCTGCAGCTGCAGAGAGCGTAATTAATCCGGGGGGCACTCGTTTAATAGTTGGTAAATTGCGAAAATAACTTGCTGGATATTGAAAGTTCCGGTTGTTATCATCTCACAGGACATTTACAGAACTACTTACAAATAAATTAAGGAAGATTTATTTAGTCAGACGTTTGAAACTTAGGCATAAAGAGCTCTGTCTGGGGGCCAGACTTTCAAGCAAAGCGATCATTGGACCAAACGGCCCGCCTCAACTAAACTGTAGATAAGTAGCTTCACCACATCAGGTCAGCGTTACACCGGCTGATGACGTTGCTGTGATTCACTTTGTCTGGTGTCTGATTATATTTTATGTTTTATTGAGGATTTTTGTACATATTTTTTGGCACTTCTGTGATCATGTCAAAGCAGCAATTTATATTAAAAAGTGTTTTATTGTCCGTCTGGATGCTGCCCGCTTCCATGGAAGGACAACAGAAAATCGCTCTTATAAACACATGTAATTACTAAAATTACAATACCCTCACTTTGTATCCCTCTGAAAAATGAACCCATTTAAATAAAGAAATCCCTCCATGGGTGAAACCACGATAGAGAGCGTTCATTTTATAGCGTTAACACCGGTGCTGTAAGTGGTCCGGTATGAAACGGGTATGATAGAACAACACAGCACTTTTAAATTTCAATAATCAGAATACAGAAATTGTTTCCGTTGTTTTAAAAGGTTTATGTCAGTCTGCCTTTTCCCCATCGATACGCCCTGCACCTTAGGAGGTAAAAAAAAAACCAAGGCGCACATTGTGCAAAACTCTGAATCAGGAGAAGCTGGACATAAAACGAAGCGACGAACTAGATGTGAATTATGGCATAAAAACAGAATCCGACGCTGAACAGTGAAAAATCAACACATGATGTGAAAACATATGATACTCTGATGTCCCATTCTCCTGAAGGCAGCACAGAGCTGCACCACCAGAAACAGAAACAGTGATGAGAAGAAGAGCTATGATTAATGTAGTTACAGTTCTATCCATGTTTTAATGTTGCAGAGTTCAGTCATTTTGCAAATAGTTCAGTTTAAACTGGCATGTTGAACATCTTTTATCTGCTCATTTTGTGGAATATTGAACTAGAAAATGGCAAAGAACAAGAATATATTTTCCATTCTGATTGGCTGCTGTTGGCCTACAAATTTTAAGTTGAATGTTCATTAAATTTTTCATAGACACTTGTAAAAATAATTTCTAATCCCATGTCTTTTTTGTTCTCTGGGAAATTATCTTGATGATAAATACAGAAGCAAGCATAAAAATCAAAACATATACAATAGTGAGTAATATTAATAATAAAATAATAGTCACTGCAAAGTAGCCTACAAATTCTTTGTTGGGGGGCGGTGAGGGACCTGGATAAAGGCTAGAGGGGCACTGGCCCAAAAAAGGTTGAGAAACACTGATTTCGTTGGTAATGTTGCACGTTTTAAATTACTTGCTAAAACATTGACTGAAAGGACTCTTATTTAATATTGAGGAATTCTTGCCTGTAAGGCTAACCTTTAGGGCACAGACATTTTACATTTTGTTTTGAGTTGAAATGTACTGAAGTCTTATTTAAGTTTGAGTGTTTAACTTGTTAATTGTATTGTTAGAAGCAATTGTTCACTATTCAAAGACACCTTTTATTAAACTGTGGCAATAGCAACGCTATAGTAAATTTCTATCATAACTAAGTTTCAGGCTCAGGATTTTTTTTTACTTTAAGCCCTGGAATGCGCATATGAAACTGGTGAGTTCGGTACCTCAAAAAAGGCTTTAGTAAAAGTAGGGAATTAATGTTTTCAGATGTGAAAATGTTTTCAGATAAATCAAGTACAACAACCCATACTGCAAATTACTGCAAAATTCCGTCTTTTCACCATTCTGCTGGTTTGAAAGCACTTTGAATTGCCTTCTTGCTGAAAATGTGCTATATAAATAAAATTACCTTACCTTACCTTTTAGAGTAAACAAGCAGAAAAAAATGATATTTAGTCAGGTGGTGGTCAGTTAGTCAGCTGCTGCTAGTCCCCAACTCTAAGTTTTACAGCAGCAAAGCACTGATGCTTCCTTAATAAAATGGTTTGTGATCCTTTAAAATTTCCTGCCAAACTTATTTTAAGCAAAAGGAAAATTCAAAAGCTGAGTAGCAGTGCTTTGCACAGTGCTTTGCAAAAACTCCAGTCAGGCATCAGCTATGAATAGAAGGGCTTCTGGGATGGTGCAACTATGAATATAACTTAGAAATAATGAGAGCATAACTTTGTAAAATGTCTGTGTGCCTTGATGGTGGCGATAGGGCCCATCAATACCATCAAGATTACGATGGTATTGATCGTAATCAATACCATCATATTTTTATAATAATAAAAATATGCATTGTTTATTATTATGTAGTCTTTTATTATTTATTTATTACTATGTAGTCTTTTCACATTAATGACACTGACTTTCCTCTCCTTCCTTTTAGTACATGGACAAGGCGACTGAGGGCAACACCATGGTATGACTGTTTGGACCCAGTTCCACCGCAGCAGCTTTTCTAACCCTGTTCCTTCTGATCCTGAATGAGAGCGAATGGTCAGACTCTCCTTTCCTCCAGACAAACACTGCTTCCTTTTTGTAATGTCACCGGCCGATACCACCAATCTCTGGCACCTCAGCTCTGAATCACTGATGTGTCAAGTATGGATTCATTAATGTTATCATAAATCCTATCAATCCTTCCTCTGAGTGATTCGTTTGAGAATGCTGGAAGTATAAATTATCAGCCTTATTGATCATCAAAAGCATACCAGATGCGTTCATACAGGAGTTAGTCCTCAGCTTGCCAAATTTGATTTTTGTGCCACAGCATTAGGCTCATATGAATAAGTATTCTTTCTTTTTTGCAGTAATTCTATTATGTCACTATTTCTGCCTTTAAGCTGTCTGATTTGTTTCATGTTATGGTTGACAGATACTGCTTAAGGATAAATTATTTTTTAAAAAGATGAGTGTACCAATTTATTTTACTTAGTTTTGTTCATTCCAAACCTGTGTCAAATTGGGTTTTCCAACCAGGTGGTGTGGCTTAGTCAAATGCTAAAAGTGCTAAAAGCTTGAGGTCACGGGTGCATCTAAAAATATTAGAATATGGTGAAAAATGTTTAATATTTTGTAACTCATTTTAGAGAGTGAATCCATTTCAGGCACACTGAATAAAAATACTTATTCCCCTCTCTCTGAAGTAAAACCAGACCAAACATCTTTTGTTTGTTAGAATTACAAAAATTATTTGCCTAAAAGCCACTGTAATGACAGAATATGTCAGAGATTAATTTAATAATGTATTCTAATCAGAAGTTTACATTCTTTTCCTCAGTATTTGCTAGCACTCCCTTTGAACTGCCTTGGTCAAACATTTTGGGTTTCCTTCCTCAAGCTTTTCCCAAGTTCAATCCACTCCTCCTGACAGAGGAGTGGAACTTGGTCAGTCAACGTTATCATTAACTTTTTTGACAGTCAGTGTTGCTGACTGTTAACAACAAATGTTGATAACATTTGTTGTTAATGTATGTATGTTCTCATACATACAATATGGTGTATGTGTGTGTGTGTGTACGCAGTTAAAAAACTGCAAGAATTTGCATTTTGCACTATTGGATCTTAAGAAGGTTCTAAGTCGAGCTTCACAATGTGAAAAGAAGAAATCAGCGTAAGAGACAAAAACTTTTGAGCGGGGAATTAATTGAAAACTGCATTTACACTCACTCAAACATATTTTTTTCAGGTTTTCAAAAGTTTAAGACCGTAGCTCGAAAAACCCCCAAAACAGAAATCAAAGTGTCAAAAAAAAGGACTCCGTAATGCAGAGGTTCCCAAACTTATATATATCAGTGATATATGTATATATATCACAGATCACTGCCACCTGGATTGGCTGTTAATTTTTTTGCTTTAGGTATAAATGATACCATGTTATCTGGCAATAAATTAAACTAATTTAAACATAATAGACATATTTAATACTTATCTAAAATATTTTGTTTTTAAGTTGCATGCTGCAGCTTTAAGCAGACGTTCGGTTTGAGAGTTCACTGCCTGGTGGAGGTTGAGCGGCGCTCCGTCTGTGAAATATTACTACCAGTATTGCGTAGCAGCAGTCCAAGAACGAGAGCAGATCCCAGCATCTTACATTGTCGGCTCCAGGGCTGTGCCCCTGCACCTTTGGAGTGGCGGAGGCTCAAAGTTAAAAAGGGGCACATTGAACAAGATCTTCAAACACCGTACAACATAGCAACAACCCATTTTAATCAAGAATCTAATATTTAATTGGATCATACTCCATCATTGTCATCATGTGGGGCAATGCAAAGCAAATAAAGTACTTTTCCCCAACAGGCATAGAGTTGCTGTTTCTTTCTGCTGTCAAACCTGAAGGGCTGTGTTGATCTGAGACTGTAGCTGTTAAGCAGACCATAGGAGAAACGTTTGCTGGTTATGAAGTATGTTATGAAATAAACAAATGTTATGCTATTTTACTAAATAAGCCCTACTACTTCTGTTTAACCTCTAACAACTCGGCTGGAGACAGCTTTAAAGATAAAAAAAAAAGTTCAGACAGGTTAACTACATAATTTTTTTATGTTAACACAGATCTAGAATTGTAAGACTGAGTTATCAAGGAAAAGAAAACTGAGTAGATGATGGTAGGGCCCCCAGACTTTCAGAAATGGTTGAATTGTAGCACAGACCATAGATCTAAACCAGCATTAATTTATTGAAAATTACAATGCTATTAAATTTTCTTTAATGCATTCAACAGAGAAAAAACAATAGGATTTGTTAGGAAGTTTACTTTGTAAAAATTTAAAGAGTCATCTTGATAAGTTTGATTGTTGTTTTTACTATAGCTACTATGGTGTAATCTTTGTATTTGAGCTGGGTTTGTTCACAAATGCATCACAGCAAATAGTAAAAAAAAAAGAAAAAAAAAGCAGTGATTGATTTTAAATTTGGCCAATTAATCTGGGCTCACTATCATATCACTAAATCTATATTTAAAAACAGTTAGTGATGCTGAGATTCTTTGGATTTAATCAAAATGTCCCCAAAGCATCAGCGACCTGGCATAGGAGCCATTGGGGGATTTCTGGTAGATTCCAGAGTTACGCATCGCAGCAGCTGTACATGCAGGGCCGGACCAAGGTAATATGGGGCCTTAGACAGAACCCTCCTGCCCCCCCAAAACCCTTCTACTAAGAACCTCAGCATCACTAACATGTTTAAATATAGAGAAGGTGAAGTCTGTGAGAGGGAGACCCGGTTTATTGGCCGAGTTTAATTGATTATTACTGATTATTGGTTGTTTGCTGTGATGTATTGGTGAACAAACCCCACTCAAACACAAAGATTACACCATATTGTAGCCATGGTAAGACAACAATCAAACTATCAAGATGATTCTTTAAATTTTTACAAAGTAAACTTTCCTAATTAAATCCTAAATGTAATTTTTTTTTCTCAGGTGAATGCATTAAATAAAAGTCAATAACACAGTCATTCTCTATAAATGAATGCTACAGGTTTAGATCTACGGTCTGTGTTACAATTAAACCATTTCTAGCAGGGCCGTGCAGAGGCCACTAAAGGGGCAGGTGCTCAAAAACAAAAAAAGGGCACTTCATTCTAGGACAGAATATTAACAAAGCCACACAGCTTTCAGAGTTTAATAAGCAATGAAAAATTACAAAATTGTGAGATATACAATCAAAGCTAAGGGAAATCTCTATACAGAGCATACAACTATGCATATGTAAGATATTTTATTAGTAATTTCTTTCTGCAGGTCTATTTTGTTATAGGAAAGTATTGCAATATTCAAACCCGCAATTTAGCAAGGTATGTAAATCAGAGCTAGACCACCAGACATATTTTGAATTTACAGAATTACACTATTTAGAATATAAACAAGGGCACAATGCAACCTTTTAGTGGACTGTAATCTATAAACAAAGAGCTGCCTGTTTGCTGCAGTGGAGATGAAGATGGTCTGTTCAGGAAAGCAGAGCTGCATCAAACTTTAACGTGGAACTGGAGAAAAAAGAAAAAAACAAAAGCAAAAATTGAATTGTTAATGCATGTCATCATGAGAAAAGCCTACTGTTTTGCTTAAAAAAAACTTTTTTAAACATTTAAATCACACATTTGTCTCATGAAGTAAATTTTTTTTGCAAAACAAACTTATTTGTGCATCTCAAAGTTTTGCTTGTGATTCTCACATGACGTCGTGGGCAGGGCCCAAAATTGCAACAAAAGATTTCTGATGTGTGAAAATAAGAGTTTATGTTTTGCAAACTTTTATGTTCACAAGACAAAAATTTGCTATTTAATTTTAAAAAGTTTTTTAAACAAAACGATTTATTAAAAAAAAAAGAAATCATTAGAATTCCAAAAGTTTTGATTACAATTTTATTTTACTTAACTGAGGTTAGTTTTTTTACCCCCCCATCGAATAATTGGGAGAAAAAAAATTTAACTGCATGCTCTGCGAACCTTAAATTTACCTTTAAATTCTCTTACAATACATGACATATTTCCCCAGTAACAATTAGGAGTAAATCATTTGTAGGGAGCTCCAAAAATATTATACAGCTCAACTCAACCCAACTTAAAGTTTGGGTTGAGTTTTTTCCCCTTCATTAATGACACACTTTTATTACATACATTATATCTATCATGGTAATTCACGGTGAGTTATTTTTAATTCTAAATTAATATCCTTGTTGGAGTTTTATTTAAGTGTTATTCTCATTCAGATACATTTACGTAACGCTAGAATAAATGCAATGTACATTATGCAGCAAGGAAATTAGAAGATCGGACATATATCCATTATGGAGATGATCAGTTTTGGACGGGCGATGTGCCTCGTATTGCATAAGCGATACTGAAGTGAAGAATGACTGATTTCATTAACGGTACAGGGAAGAAGCTTTTTAGTTATTTTGCTTTGCTGGCAAAGTCGTTAGCTAGCAGCTAATGGCACAACAACAGTCTAATGTCTGTATGATAGAAATACTGAATGGATAGATAAGAACAGTTTCTCCTCACCTGGCTGTCTCCTCCCGCTCACCAGTTCTTCAGAGAAAGGCAGACGCAGAGGCCTGTCAGTGTCTGTTGTATTTCATTACCTCTCTGCTTAAACCGCGACTCCGAGCTGAAGCAGAAACGATACAACGTTTTCCGTCATCCGTCATCACCAAAACCGTTTTTTTTTATTCACCAAAAACTGTTCTGTAATCTGGAACGTTCGCTACGTTGAGTATCTCACTGAGCGAGAGGCAACTGCGTCATGCGTCACGGGCAAAAGGTAACAAGGTAACCGGAGGGCTTACTATGTTGTATAAAAATAATAAATAAATAAATAATAATTTTAGTACATGTTATGTGTCAGAAGAGGGCTTAGAACAGGGGTGCCCAAACTTTTTGTGATCAAGATCTACTTTTTCTCTCACCAGCTGCCTGAGATCTACCTCACGACACAAAGACATAAAAATAGCAAATTAAACTCTATTGACTTATTTTATATGCGAATATACATCAGTTATAGCAGAAATAATAAAGTGACAGAAAACCTAATCCAGTTTCTTCCTCAGTGAGATTCTGACACTGGGAGCAGCTTACTGGTTTCTCAGTCAGAAGCTGGTTGCAAACCTGACGCCAGCAGGTGTCAGTCAGTCATGGTGGATCTGAAATTTGGTTTTTCTCAATATGAGAAACTACAGACTCTCATAGTTTCAATAAAGGGCTCTCTGGAGCCCAATAAAGGTAAAGGTAAATCTTCTGAAGTCGGGATATAATTAATTTAATTTCACATAATTATGGCGGTAGAATTTGTTAAAACTTAATGAAATATATTTGTCCTATTTGATGTTGTGACGTAAGCTCACAAACGAACGAGGTAATTAGTACAAGTTTGTCGTTTATTGAACGTTCAGAAACTACAGCAGATGTAATGAGCCACAGCAAAGGTAAAAAAAGATAAAACAATCCGAAAAGACGATCAACTCAAAATCACTACTACACTCTTTATCCCCCCCCCCCTCTCTCTTTGTCGTTTAAGCACACCCGTTGCCGTGGCAACCACCTGCGCTTAAGCCGAGCAAAGATTATATTCTTCTTCTGAGTTTGTCACCTGCCGAGATCCACTCAAAACCTTTCCGCGATCGACGTATTGAGCACCCCTGGCTTAGAAAATAATAATACAAAAAAATAAAAAATAAAAAAATAAAAATTGACCAAGAGGGCACTTGGGGGCAAGGAGCAAAAAGGGCAGGTGCTCAAGCACCCTCAACTCCCCCCTCTGCACGTGCCTGATTTCTAGGGGCTCCTGAATGTCAGGAGGGCCTTACCAGGACCTTACTGAGTTTTATTTGCCTTGATATCCCAGTCTTACAATTGATCTAGATATCAGAGGTGCTAACATAAAAAAATTATGTAGAGGGAACCCCTTTGAGCTTTTAAGATCTATAAAGCAGTCTGCAGCCAAGTTGCTGTAGAGGTTAAATAGATATTATTAGGGTGTAATTAGTAAAATGGCAGCAAATTTGCTTATTTCATAACTTCATTACCTTTGACCTTCTCTCCGATGGTCTGTTTAACAGCTACAGTCTCAGTTCAACTCAGCCCTCCAGGATTGTCAGCAGCAAAAACAGTAACATTATACAGTGGGGCAAAAAAGTATTTAGTCAGCCACCAATTGTGCAAGTTCTCCAACTTAAAAAGATGAGAGAGGCCTGTAATTTTCATCATAGATATATACCTCACCTATGAGAGACAAAAGGAGAAAAAAAATCCAGAAAATCACATTTTCTGATTTTTAAAGAATTTATTGCCAATATATGGTGGAAAATAAGTATTTGGTCAGCTACAAACAAGCAAGATTTCAGGCTCTCACAGTAGTGTAACTTCTTCTGTAAGAGGCTCCTCTGTCCTCCACTGTATTAATGAACTCGTTATCAGTATAAAACACACCTGTCCACAACCTCAAACAGTCACACTCTAAACTCCACCATGGCCAAAACTAGAGAGCTGTCAAAGGACACCCGAAACAAAATGATAAACCTGCACCTAGCTGGGAATACTGAATCTGCAGTAGGTAAACAGCTTGGTGTAAAGAAATCAACTGTGGGATCAATTATTAGAAAATGGAACACATACAAGACCACTGATAATCTCTCTCGATCTGGGGCTCCACGCAAGATCACACCCCGTGGGGTCAAAATGATCACAAGAACGGTGAGCAAAAATCCAGAACCACATGGGGGAACCTAGTGAATGACCTGCAGAGAGCTGGGACCAAAGTAACAAAGGCTACCATCAGTAACACACTACGCCGCCAGGGACTCAAACCTGCAGTGCCAGACGTGTCCCCCTGCTTAAGCCAGTACATGTCAAGGCCCGTCTCAAGTTTGCTAGAGAGCATTTGGATGATCCAGAAGATGACTGAGAGAATATCATATGGTCATATGAAACCAAAGTAGAACTTTTTGGTCAAAACTCTACTCGTTGTGTTTGGAGGAGAATGAATGCTGAGTTGCATCCAAAGAACACCATGCCTACTGTGAAGCATGGGGGTGAAAACATCATGCTTTAGGGCTGTTTTTCTGCTAAGGGACCAGGAAGACTGATCCGTGTAAAGCAGGGGTGTCAAACTCCAGTCCTGAAGGGTCGCCGTCCTGCAGTTTTTAGATGTGCCACAGGTACAAAACACCTGAATCAAATGGCTTAATTACCTCTGATCCGACTGATCCGTGTAAAGGAAAGAATGAATGGGGCCATGTATCGTCACATTTTGAGTGAAAACTTCCTTCCATCAACAAGGGCATTGAAGGTGAAACGTGGCTGGGTCTTTCAGCAGGACGATGATCCCAAACACATCACCCGGGTAACGAAGGAGTGGCTTCGTAAGAAGCATTTCAAGGTCCTGGAGTGGCCTAGCCAGTTTCCAGATGTCAACCCCATAGAAAATCTGTGGAAGGAGTCGAAAGTCCGTGTTGTCCAGCGACAGCCCCAGAACATCACAGCTCTAGAGAAGATCTGCATGGAGGAATGGGCCAAAATACCACCAACAGTGTGTGAGAACCTTGTTGAAGTATTGAGATGAACTTTTGTTATTGACCAAATACTTATTTTCCACCATATTTTGCAAATAAATTCTTTAAAAATCAGAAAATGTGATTTTCTGGATTTTTTTTCTCCTTTTGTCTCTCATAGTTGAGGTACATCTATGATGAAAATTACAGGCCTCTCTCATCTTTTTAAGTGGGAGAACTTGCACAATTGGTGGCTGACTAAATACTTTTTTGCCCCACTGTACCTGTTGGAGAAAACATACTGCATTTGCTTTGCATTGTCCACATGATGGCAATGATATAGTAGGATCCAATAAAATTAAATTATTGATTAATATGGGTTGTTGCTATGTTGTTGTATGGTGTTTATATCTGTTGGTGGTTCCGACTCAGGCTGCCTGGAGCGAACCACTGGGGCAGAATGATAAAGTTAAAGTTCCAAGTTTTCTCTGTAGCTGAACCATTTCTGTGATTGAAAGAGAGGAGGGTTTCTTCCCGCTATTGCGAGAACAAATACGAAAAATAAATATAAACAGTTTTTCTAACATCAACATCAGGCCTATGTTCTTGCCATAATTTGATAGAGCACGGAAACGCCCCCCTCATCCTCACCATGGACCTGGTGTCTGAACAACATGGAGGCAGAGAAACTGAGTAATTATTAGACTGAGAGCAGCCAGACTGATTTATTTTGCTACATTATTATACTAAATAATAATTACCTAAATACCCTAAGTCACAAGCAGACTTCTTGACACCCAAATTAAAGAAAAATTGAGAAGAAAAAAAAACTCAAAAAGGGCACTAGGGCCATCAAGGATAAAAGAGGCAGGGGCTCAAGCCCCCTCTGCATGTGGCTGGTCAGTTTGAAGACTAAATTGATTTATATTTCGGGTTATTTGTTTAGCTTTCTGACCGTAATGCTAATCCAGGTGAGTGTTGGTGCGCTGTTTTACCTGCTAACTAGCTGCTTTTTTTTCCTGCAGTGAGCCTTGATAAAGCCAAACTATAGCCAGACAGTTTAAGTTTAAAATTTCAATAAAAATATTTTGGTAAACAAACAAAAAGCATAATTTCAACCAAACTTTGGAATGCGCTTCTGAACCAGATGTGCTTCAAAACACTCCAGGATGGCAAGATGCATATAGTTCAGTGTCCATGATATTCAGAAATAATTTTTTTATTGATTGATTTTAGTTGCCTTTGCGGTGTAACATCTATGTCTGCCCAAGTGCACCAGTCAAAGGTGTAATTATAATGAAGGACGGGCTTAAAATTTTTCCATCATTTAAAAAAGGACTGGTCAAATGCGAAAGTATTCCATTAACGCGATCTCTGAGCTGTACAGACATTGCAGAGGACCGAACAGAGAAACAAAGGAAAACAACAGAAAAATAACAGGAAAAAAACTGCTGAGACAGCTAATGTTGAAAACAAAACATCTCACATTTCAATTTTCTGTTTTGAATAAAACTTAGTTCAAAGAATGCGTTTCAAGAAATTCTAAATATAATTACAGTGGGGCAAAAAAGTATTTAGTCAGCCACCAATTGTGCAAGTTCTCCCACTTAAAAAGATGAGAGAGGCCTGTAATTTTCATCATAGATGTACCTCAACTATGAAAATCACAAAATCACATTTTCTGATTTTTAAAGAATTTATTTGCAAAATATGGTGGAAAATAAGTATTTGGTCAATAACAAAAGTTCATCTCAATACTTTGTTATATACCCTTTGTTGGCAATGACAGAGATCAAACATTTTCTGTAAGTCTTCACAAGGTTCTCACACACTGTTGGTGGTATTTTGGCCCATTCCTCCATGCAGATCTTCTCTAGAGCTGTGATGTTCTGGGGCTGTTGCTGGACAACACGGACTTTCAACTCCCTCCACAGATTTTCTATGGGGTTGACATCTGGAGACTGGCTAGGCCACTCCAGGACCTTGAAATAATTCTTACGAAGCCACTCCTTCGTTACCTGGGTGGTGTGTCCTGCTGAAAGACCCAGCCACGTTTCACTAAATACTTTTTTGCCCCACTGTATCTGATATTCCCAAGTCAGTTTTGTAATCTGTATGAACTAATTATTAATTTCCTATGTAATCTTAAATCTGGTTTTAAGTCTAAATATTTTACAACAAGAAGTACAGCACCAACACTAATGGTGGATAGTGTGCTGTTGACTTCGACTCAGGACGATGTGAACCAGTGGGCAGAATACTTTGAAAACCTCCTCAATCCCACCAACATGCCTTAAATTAATGAAATGGAGACTGGGGACCAGGGCTTAAAGTAAAAAACATCCTGAGCCTGAAACTTATAGTGATGATAGAAATTAACTATACCGTTGCTATTGCCACAGTTTAATAAAAAGCGTCTTTAAATAGTGCAAACAATTGCTTCTAACAATACAATTAACAAGCTAAACACTCAAACTTAAATAAGACTTCAGTACATTTCAACTCAAAACAAAATGTAAAATGTCTGTGCCCTAAAGGTTAGCCTTAAAGGCAAAAATCCCTCAACATTAAATAAGAGTCCTTTCAGTCAATGTTTGTGCAAGTAATTTAGAACATGCAACATTACCAACTAAATCAGTGTTTCTCAACCTTTTTTGGGCCAGCAAAGGCCTTTATCCAGGTCCCTCACTGCCCCCCAACAAAGAATTTGTAGGCTACTTTGCACTATTATTTTATTATTAATATTACCATCACTATTGTAGATGTTTTGATTTTTATGCTTGTTTCTGTATTTATCATCAAGATAATTTCCCAGAGAACAAAAAAGACATGGGATTAGAAATTATTTTCACAGGTGTCAACGAAAAATGCAATGAACATTCAAGTTAAAATTTATAGGCCTAAGAGCAGCCAGTCAGAGTGCAAAAAATATTCTTGTTCTTTGCCATTTTCTAGTTATTAAATATTCCACAAAAGGACCAGATAAAAGATGTACAACAATGGCAGTTTAAACTTTGATCTATTTGCAAAACAACTGAGCTCTGCAAAATTAAAACATGGATAGAACTGTAACTACATTAATCATAGCTCTTCTTCTCAGCTCTGTGCTGCCTTCAGGAGAATGGGACATCAGAGTATCAACCATAAAATTTCACCCAGATGGCATTTATTGTGCAAACCAGAGCTTTCAGTGGAAAAACAAAAGTTCCATACCCTTTTAATGCCATACAAATATGAGATGTATTGCATCTTTATATAGACCTGTCTATTGATTTATAGATTAACAGTTTTACTGGACAGAAATTACAAAGAACAAATCTGGTTCTTAATCAAATCCTACTGAGTCAAATTCTAAGTGTCATGGAGTCACTGAACAGCCTCATGACATTAACACTGACATGAAAATTAATATTGAAGAAATAAATATGTCAAATCTAATTAAAAACATAAATAAGTGATAAGTTATTTACCGTTATGGTCTGTAAGATATTTATTCTCAGTACTAGATATGGTCTCAACAAACCCATGACATTTCAACAATATTATTTTACCTTTTATCTGGAAATAGTGTGTTTATTATTGCCATACAGTACTCTGCATTAAGTATTGCTCGAAAGGTCTTGCCATACCAGTTTATTCCTCTGTATTTACTGTGGTTTCTTAGTTTATTCTTGCATTTTGTTCTTAATTCATTTCCATTCAGTTTCCTTTGATTAGTATTGTCCTCTCTTGGTTTATTGCTATGTCCACTTTAGTTTCTTTCCTGTTGCTAGATTTATTTTATCGTTTATTGACGCTCACCATCAGTAATCTTCACTCATCACCTGCTGCGCCGCCTAATCGTCATGTGCTTCACATCATGTATTGATTTTTCACTGTTCAGCGTCGGATTTTCTGTTTTTATGCCATAATTCACATGTAGTTCGTCGCTCCGTTTTATGTCCCGCTTCTCATGTCTCAGAGTTTTGCGCAATATGTGCGCATTTTTTTTCTTTTTAACCCCCTAAAGTGCAGGGCGGTCGGTCGGGGAAAAGGCGGACTGACATAAACCTTTTAAAACAATGGAAACAATTTTGGTATTTTGATTATCGAAATTTAAAAGAGCTGTGTTGTTCTATCGCACCCGTTTCATACCGGACCACTTACAGCACCGGTGTTAACGCTATAAAATGAACGCCCTCTATCTTGGTATCACACATGTAGGGATTTCTTTATTTAAATGGGTTCATTTTTCAGAGGGATACAAAATGAGGGTATCGTGATTTTAGCAATTACATGTTTATAAGATTTTATGTTGTCCTTCCATGGAAGCGGGCAGCATCCAGACAGACAATAAAACACTTTTTAATATAAGTTGCTGCTTTGAAATGATCATATGATCAAATGATCATATATGCCAAAACATATGTACAAAAATCCTCAATAAAGCATAAAATATTTGAAAATCAGGCACCAGATAAAGTGAATCTCAGCAACGGCTTCAGTCGGTGTAACGCTGAACTGATGCGGTGAAGCTACTAGCAGGAGTGGAGCTGCGCCAAAAGCTACAAACACTGAATAGAAGGAGAGCTGCCATTGATAGAGTTGTAGCCAGGCATGATTTAATGTTACGAAATACAGTTTTAGCAAGTTGCTCAAAGTATTGTTGTGATTGTAAGGTGTAAAGTTTACCTTCGACCAAACGCCCCCCAAAGGAATCCCAGTTCCACCAACTTCCCGTCTTGTCCCCTTTCCTCTAGCCATGCCCAGCGCCACTTGTTTTTAATTCCTTTCTCAAGTAAACGTGTTTCTTTACCGGGGTCAGACAAACTCCATCTTCTTTCATATCGCATTTGATTTAACCGCCGAACTGAACGCATGCGCTTCTTTTCTACAAACCGTTTTACAGTCATTGGTTAAGAACACGGGAGCTAGAATTCTGATTGGCAGACATCTTTGTCTATTATCTACAGTTTAGTTGAGGCGAGCCGATTGGTCCAATGCTCGCTTTGCTTGAAAGTCTGGCCCCCAGATGGAGTTCTTAAAGCCCGGAGACTGCAGTTTGGTTGAGGCGGACCGTTTGGTCAATAGCCGGAAATCCGGCCCCCGGCCGGAGCTCTTTAAGCCCTGCTGGGTACTCTTTGTCGGGCTCTCCAATCTCTGGGGAGAGAGAGATTGTGACCCCTCTGTAATTTGAACACACCCTCTGGTCCCCATTTTTGAACAGAGGGACCACCACCCCAGTCTGCAAATCCAGGGACACTTCCCCCAATGTGTGTGTGTGTGCGTGTGTGTGTGTGTGTGTGTGCGTGCGTGTGCGTGTGTGTGTGGATGTACATATACACATGTGTATGTGACCTCACAAATGTGCTTCTGGAGGAATGGTCAAAAATCACCATGAAAACAATTCTAATGTGGACAACCTTCCCAGAAGAATTGGGAAGGCTAGCTGTTCTGGCTCTAACATCATATTGAACCCTATGGATTAGGAATGGGATGTCACTTAAGCTCATATGTGAGTCAAGGCAGGTATGCAAATACTTTTGGCAATTAGTGTATGTATATAGTGGCAATATAGTGTACATACATATGAACATTGTATGTATCTCTCTATGTAGAGAGAGAAAAGTGTATAAATAAAACAGTAGTGGGGTGTTTTATTCTGCTTTTATTCAGGTAACAGCTGAGGTCCAGTCCTACTTTCACAATACAAACTTGCTCAATTCTGCAAAGCAACACAACTTAAACGCAGACATACTGAGCAACAGACACAGCAATCACACACACATCTTGAAACAGTTTTAAAGGAACAAAATGGTACTCTTGTATCATAGGTTCATAGGGAAGAGTGCAGTCACAATAACAGAGGGAGAAAAGCGCAGCCAGCACCCAAAGAGAACCACCACAGTACGTACATGTTGACTCTGCCCTTTAGACTTAGCTGAATTTCCAAATCATAAGTGATTTTCACATATAGTGAAAATCACTTATGTATGAGTGAATCTCCAATAGGAACCTTTAGAAATGTTCTCAGTTAAACATGGAATATTTTTGAAAAAACTAACTTAAAGGACCAGAATGTTTAACTGACAGCTGACTCATTTGGACTATATCTGTTTTCAGAGTTCCAGTATTTTGTACATTCTCCTAAATAAAACTATCCTGCGAATTAGAACTGCCAAAAGTAACTGCTCATTTTGATATCCTTATGAAAAACTCAGAGGATCCAACGCAGAGAGGACTGGTCAGGTTTTACCTGAAACAAGCAAAATGAACTTTAATCATAACAGTTTTCTCTTATATAAATCATGTTTTGAGAATAAAATAACACTCGTTTGTTGGAGAACAAACACTGCTTTCTGAAATACATCATCACATTAACGGCCATTATCAGGCTGCTGGTGTCTCTCTCTCTATATCAGTGGTTCTTAACCTTTTTTGAGGTACCGAACCCCCCAGTTGCCATATGCGCATTCACCGAACCCTTCTTAAGACACTGTTCCCCCCACTTAACACAGGGGGAACAGTGTCTGATAGATCACACACCGTTCCCCGTGTGTCAGAAAGTCTAAAGTCTGCAGAGTTACACGCTTGCTTATGTTAACTGTACTTTTAAAAGGTTTCACCTTAAAAGGGTAATGGGCGGTGCTTCTTTACTTTCTATTCTGGTTTTCCCTCAATGACTTTCCAGAAAGCTGACTTTTTCATCTTGAAAATAAAATGAAATGAGGATGGGAGGGAGAGACGATCACTCATGAAATGTCTCTAGCATTTATTACAGAGAATTAAACTCTAAGAGAAGGGCTGCACAGTGGTGCAGCTGATAGCACTGTTGCCTTATAGCTAGAAGGTGCTGGGTTCGATTCCTGGCCTGGGCTCTTTCTGCATGGAGTTTGCATGTTCTCCCTGTGCCTGCATGAGTTCTCTCAAAGTACTCCAGCTTCATTCCACAGTCCAAAAACATGACTGTCACGTTAACTGACTGTCAGGTGTGAGTGTTTGCATGCATGGTGGTTTGTCCAGTTTTGCCCTTCGATGGAGTGCAACCTGTCCAGGGTGTACCCCGCGTCTCGTCCGAAATGTCTCACTGGACACATCCAGCACCCCTCCCAACTCCACTAGGGACAAGGGTGTAAGAACATGGATGGAAGGATGAAAACCATGGTACAATGGAACACCTCCTATTCAGTTTTTGAGGATTCACCTATTTGCAGATTTTCCAATTCCAAAATTTGCTGATTTCTTCATAGAGTGCATATCTAAAATATACAAAAGAAACTGTAGTTTGAGAAATTCATATACCTAAATGCAATGCCACTTAAACTAATGATATAGTTCATTAAATATACATTTTAGTGGGGGTCTCAAGTATTTGTTTTCAGCAATTCGTAGGTGGATCCCTGACCCCCATGAATACAGAGTTCACTATCATGAGGCCTGTAACTCAGGCGTGAACCACTGTATACCATGTCAATTGTTATGAAAGAGGCTCTAGATAAGTGTGATGGATCGAGTGGATTTATTACATAAAATCATTTAACCTCTTTATAATCTTCTAAAATTGTGCACTGACCATACTCTAAAGGTCAAATGTGATAAATCTTCCAGAAATCCAGTTCTACTGCTGTGCTAAAGTTCCAGTTATTTGTGTCTAAGTTATAACCATGAATTAAAAAGCTGGACACTGTACAAATTTATTCTGATTTTCACTTCTCCCTGTAGCAGAAACCAGGGGTATATATGATTTAAAAAACAAAAAAACACTGTAGCGAAGAACCTTCCACTTTTTGAAAATTTTTAAAAATAAAATTCCAAATCCACATCTCAGTTAGTTGAAATGAGACCATGATTATTATTACTTTAATGCAAGCAGGAAAAAAATACAACATGTTTTGGCTCATATTTCATGTTGGTTCAGCTTCAGCATTCAGCTGAGCAGCTAGCCTGGCCTGGGTAAAAACTAGAGGTGTGCCGATCGATCGGTCACCGATCATAATCAGGCCGATTTTCGTGAAAAAGTGCATGATCGGCAATCATTGGCTCTTGTTGCCGATACCGATTACCTGCATCTCATTTCGCAGCCTGCCTGTGCAGCTGGTCTCCTCTTTCCTTTACATTGCGCAAACGCGCAGCAACAAATCCTAAGCGATGTTGAACTATAACGCACTGAGTGAATGGGGACGTTTGCGTGTTGCGGCGGAAAATTGAAGCACGTGGGGTGCAGCACGTCAAAATGCATCTCCACAACGTAGCTAATACGACATAAAAACAATGGCATACTTGACGGAGTTTGGCTACATCGAGGCTCACTGCAGTAGCAAAGACGGAGGATCAGATAGCAGGTAAAGCAGCGCACAGCTACAAACACTCACCCGGATTATTAGCATGACGGTCAGAAAGCTAAACAAATAACCTGCAAAATTATTTAAGTCTTCGAGCTGCGATGTAAGACGCTGGTTCTGTTCTCGCTGTTGAACCGCTGCTACGCGCTACAGGTAGTAATATTTCACAAACGGAGCGCCGCTTCTGCTCCACCTGGTAGTGACTCTCACACCGAACCTCTGCTTAAAGCATCTAACTTTAAAAAATACATTTTACATACATATTAAAACTTTCGCTGTCCTAACATGAGACAGATAATCTCTAAAAAAATTATTGATCTCCTCCCTGCTCTGCATAATTACTCTGCTCAGTCAGAAACAGCCACTCAGAACTAGCAGTAATCAGCTAGCCGCCATGCTATCAGGAAGTTTTCATTCAGTAACTCAGGATTGTTTATTGTAATGGAACCTGTATTTGCCTTTGAATGCTAAATTTTATACTTGAATTTTTTTGGCAATGTTGAGAGGTTTTATTTTGGCTCTTTGCATTATTTAGTCTCTTCAGAGCCTTCATATGTTATCAGTCTGTTAAAGATAGTATTACCGATAGCAGTAGAGTTTGCACAATGCCTGTTTTGTTTAGTTTTCTTCTTGGAAAAAGTTCTTATAAATAAGTTTTTGTCTAAATTAAGGTGAATTCATGGTTCCTTTTTCCACATAATGTAACTGGTAGTGTTTATGATAAAAAATAATAACAATTATGTGATCGGTATCGGTGATCGGCCCTCATGGGTGATCGGTATCGGCGGGAAAAAACCTGATCGGCACATCTCTAGTAAAAACCAATTTCTTCTATTATACAGAGGGTCTGGGCTCTTGGCTGTTGAGAAATGATTGCTTCCTGGAGGAGTGGACTGTACTAAGGTTTTAAATTTCATCCAATCGCTAACGTTTGTGTATGTAATGCTCTCAGTTTGACACCAAGAAGCTAACCGGAAACTGCCGACAACAGCCATTGACCACTGTGAAGAGAGACGTGCCGATCCAAATGATTCGGCTGTTAATGTTCATTCAGTATTTGAAATTGTGGCCAATAACGGCCTTCTTCACTTCCTCTGCTGCCATTGCTAAAACTACAATTATAAAACATCACTGAAAATCGGCATTATTGATTTTGTGGTGGACTTCTTCTGTTCGACTCTAGTCAAAAATCGACCAGGTTCAAGTCAAGGGGAGCAAGACTAGACTGTGCTGGAAGTGAGAACTTTTTTGAGCAGAAATGCACAGGAACCAGTCTAGTTAAAACCATAAAACGGCCATCTTTATGAGGTCAGTTTATAATGGTGGCGCCTCACAGCATGGTGAAGAGAAGAAAACACTAATCTCTGATTCAAAATGAGAGAGAGAAAAAAAAACAGAGATTTCTGATCAATTGGGACATATTTCCTGCTTTGCTTCATCTGGCCTTCTATCAGTTAAACTGTGGTGGTTTCTTCAGCTACTCTCCTTCTGAGGCTCTTTCCTAAGCTCTGTCCTGAAGGAAAGATACACACACTCACAATATCATTTTACAGCCACAAAATTTGTCAATGGTCTTACAAATGTGATAAGACATTAATTCTCTCCTCTTCTTTCCGAGTGCATGATGGACTGCACAGTTGGCCCACACAGTCTCTCACCACAAAAGAGCTATTATCAGTACAATCCTCAATCATCACTTCTACTCACACAGAATGATACAATATGATGTCAATGTTGCTCAGGCTAAAATCTTCTTTTAAAGTCTCAGGTTCTGAAGTCTTACAAAATCTAAAGGGCCCAATTCAAGTAATTCAAATGTGTGTTTAACTTTCCTACTCCATGAACATTTTGAGTAGTTCTGCTCCAGAGGACTTTGAGCCTAGAGTGCTGACTAGCTGTTATTTTCAGCTGTCATGTACTTAAGAGCAGCAAAGCCAAAACGACGAGACATGTTCTGCTGAAACTCCTCCTTCAGGGTCTTAAGGCAGACCCGGTACTGCTTATTGGAGCGAAACTTTGTGATGTCGAAGCTGGGAGCATGGGGCATATGGATCATATATGCATTTGGCAGGACCACAAACTCGTACTCCTGGAGAGAGAGAGAGAAAAAACACTACAGTAACTGTAAATATCACTGGCAAAACCTGGTTGAGTCAAAACATTTCAGAATGAAATGGTACATCAACTGAAGAAAACACTTAAATTCTTGAGAGGTTTATTGGATATAAGCAGGGGTGAAAGCAGGCGGGTACGATAGGGTAATGCGTACCCCTAAAAGATTTAGCGGGGGTAAGCAGTACCTGCAAGAGAGAGGAGCAGCTGTCAGCTGTAGAAAAATCAATGGGTTCACTGTGCAGCCGTGAGTGATTAGTTTTCCAAGAACAATATAAAACACGACTTAATCAGTTAATAAATAACTTTTTTCCCATTTTATATTGTTTCTGAACTGTTCGTGCTGAACTAGAGCAGGGGTGCAATACATCGATAGCGGAAGGTTTTGAGTCGATCTCGGCATTTGGAGACAAACTGAACGCAGCCAGGACGCTGAGACCAGAACGTCCTCTGACACGCTTAAAACGTTCGTAACGTTATTAAAGAACAAAAAAAATCAACAAAACGTGTTCAAATTAATGACCCAACAACAATAATAATCTCAGTGATTATTGTTTCAACAAGGTGTTGCGCAATTCTGTGCCTTTCGCTTCCATTACCAAAATAACTAGCAGAGCAGAAGTTTAAAATCAACTTATCAACCACCGCTGTGTTCAGGGGAGCGCTTATTAATATTGCAAAATTACGGTGGCCGATAGGTGCAAACGCGCAGCAAACAGAGAAACGCAAACAAAAAAGACTACAACCACAAATAAAATGCAGCAAACAAAAAGACATACAAACAAAAAACGAGACGCAAACAAAAAGCGAATGCAGCAAACAAAAACAGATGCAAACAGAAAGTGATGAAAACGGAAGTGCTCCAGGCCACTAGGGGGAGTCTAACAAAAAACAGCTGTATCCGAATTTAGGCTCTGCATCCTTTAAAGCGGGTGTTCAGAAAAGCACCAATGGCGACAAAAGTTTTGCTGTAGTACACTTAAAATTACACAAAATATTGCTCCGACGTTTTCGGAGATGTCTGCTCCCCTCGCCTACTGTCAGCTGGCCGGGAGCTCCATATTTGGTACACCAAGAGAGAACACATGTCTCTAGACAAATCGTTAGAAAAACTCCCGCTAGTTTTCCCCTATGAGTGGAGTTGGAACACAGATATTAAGTCAGGTAGTAGTAAAATTTTTTGGTTTACTAAAGTATTTAATTTATTCCTGAGCAAATGGGTTTGACTGATTAAAGTTAAGCCTTCAAACATAATAGTTTTATTTAACTGTAATGTCTTACTACCTGAGATTTGGAGAGCATTTGAAAATGAATATCCCTTGTATACATTAAACATTTTAGAATCAGGCAGATTTCCTTTTTACTATGAAACAACCTTTATTACAAAAGGTGAAGAATAATACAGAAATAAAGAGTAAAAAAACAACTTTGAGTCAGTTTTTTTCCTTCGCCGCTCTGTGCTTCGCGTAGTCACGGTTGCTAAGCAACATAACACCGAAATGTAGGCTAGGCAGCTAGCCGGAGGCTACCGCTTCTCTTCTGGTCGTCCATATTAGTGGTCTTCGAAGGACCCGTCTTCCGTAGATCGGGCCGTTTCTCACATAGACATAATAAAAGGACAGGCGCCTAATGAACCGCTCTTGTCTTATCAATACATATTTATATAAATATATAAACATACATAATGATTAATACTGAATACATTAGGTTATACATGTTTATGCACACACACACAGGAAGCAAAACTTCACAGCCGCGCTGTGAAGCCGGAAAAAAGCGATTGATCATCAATTGACATTTCATCATTTTTAAAGCAGGTGAACCACGAGTAAACTTGAGCTTGACACATAGCGTCATCCTTGTAAGCGGTCTTCAACATTTGAACGGTTTCCGATGCTTTTTTCCCGAGCAGGAAGCAAAGCTTCAGCCTCGCGCTGCTCATAGAATTTCTCCATGAAGAAAAACGACGGCTGGACAAAACAGCTCTTACAAGAAAAATCACTGCGGGTAGACGAAACCTTCCACATCAACGCCGCTTGGCACACTGATTGAGAAGGCGTGGTGGAACAAATAACTAGCGGCAGAATCGTGTACTACGAAAACTGCGCGTGCAGCAGCGTCATTCTGGAAACTTGGGTACCCCCTCGTAGCTAGCATTAGCTGGTATTTCACCAGTGGACATAAATACAGTATAGTAATATTCTAATCACAAAAAATACACAGTAATATGTCCATCTTACTTGTGAAAAGTCTGTCGAGCCCTCACGTCAGTAGTCCGTTGATCTGATCAACAATATTCCGCAGTGCTGAGACATCTTCTGCTGTTTTGGTTGAGCAAAGCAGGAGGGACGACCGCTCCAAGACCGCATTTGCGCCGGAGCAGTCAATCGGGGAGGGTGTGGGGGTCTACTCTTTTATTATGTCTATGCTTCGAAGAATCAGTTTCTCAGTGCCCTTGAAAGGATCCATCCATCCATTTTCTTTACACCCTTGTCCCTAGTAGGGTCGGGAGGGTTCCCTTGAAAGGATGCAGAGCCTAAATTCGGACAGAACTGTTTTTTGTTAGACTCCCCCTAGTCGTCTGGAGCACTTCGGTTTTTAAGGCTTTTGTTTGCATCTCTCTTTTTGTTTGGTGCATTTTATTTGTGGTTGCAGTCTTTTTTGTTTGCGTCTTTTTTTGTTTGCATCTTTTCTCTGTTGCTGCGCGTTTGCACCTGTCGGCCACCGTACAAAATAAATATCAAGCCTGCAAACCTAATATCTTAAAAACATAACATTCAGTCCGTTAACGTTTTTAAGAAAACGGTACGTATCTGAAACGTACCGTTTTCCGTTGTCGTGTAAACCTAGAAAACGGATCTTTTCTTCCAGAGAATCCCCAGCTCATGCATAGTATGACGCAAAACATAGCTGCTTCCTACAATCCACAGAAGAGAAAAAAAACTACTCACAATGCTGGTGTTACCGTTTCCCCATCACATACGGTTCCCCCAGCGTCTGTCCACCACTCCGCACCGCCCAGGTGGCAAAATACACGGATGCTTGTTCAGCGCTCTTATCTAGAGAACTATGGACCAGGACCAGCCCCGGCTCCAGACGAGTTTAACAAGCTTATTTAACGTAGACTTATTTTGGGGGGGCAAAATAAGTCTACGTAGCTGAACATAGACAACAACATCAGTAGTTGTCTACTTGTTAACAAGCTTAACGTGCTGTATTGATATTAGCTAGTCATCTTTTAGCTATCATCACCTGCATCCAAGAGCTTTACTCAACTCAGTCGGTTAGTTTGGGGAAAAAAACTGCAGTTATTTACATTTTGCTGGTTTGCTGCCATGATTGTAACACACACATGCGCAGCAGCAGTAGGTCTACTTTACTGCCTCACAGGTATAAACCAGCGAGCATCTCTAACGCAACATGAAAGATGTTGCGTTTGAAGGCGGCTCGGAAAAACTCCTCTATTTTATCAAATTGATATAGGAATACCATTCCAAGGTAAAAACAATAAACAGCTTCCAGTCCGGGGCTCGCTACGGACACCGTGAAAGTTCAAACAAGGTGTTTCAGCAAAGTTATCCCACTTTTTCCAACTGCATGCGCCCTAATCAGACGCACACAATGCGTGTTTTCTCTCAATCTATAGGAGAACAGTACCTGATGGGGAAACACGAATCCACATGACTTCAAGTACAACTTTTTTTTTAAACACATGTGCACTTTCAAACTTTCAAAGAACCTACCACCAACTAGGCGCCGCTTGAGCATTACACGTTTTCGATGTGTACCATTACTGTGTAAACACAGATCGTAATTGGAACGTTTTCGTGTAAACGATCCAACAAAAACGGAACAAAACTTCAGTTTTTGTTGGATCGTTGTCGTGTAAATGCCCCCACCCGTAATCCCTGATCGGCTTGTGGAGCGCAGGAGGTTGCCATAGAAACGGGTGTGCTTAAATGACATGGAGATAGTAAAAAGGTGCAGTGGCTTAAGAGTTGATCAAGGTAAAACAACCCAAACAGGTGTTCGGGTTGTTTTACCTTGTTGAAACAATAATTACTCAGATTATTATTGTTGTTGGGTCATTAATTTTAACACATTTTGTTGATTTTTTGTTGTTGTACTTTAATAAAGTTACGAACGTTTTAAGCGAGTCAGAGGAGGATGTGCTGGTCTCAGCATCCGGGCGGCGTTCAGTTTGTCACCTAATGCCGAGATCGACTCAAAACCTTCTGCGATCGACATATTGCCCCTCTTCTCTAATAAAGCACGAACAGTTCGGAAACAATATGAAATGGGAAAAACATTATTTATTAACTGATTAAGTCATGTTTTAGATTGTTCTTGAAAAACTAATCACGGCTGCACAGTGAACCCATTGTTGTTGTTTTTACAGCTGACAGTCGCTCCTCTCTCTTGAAGGTACTGCGTACCCCCGCTAAATCTTTTAGAGGTATGCAGTACCCTATCCTACTTTCACCCCTGATGATGCCAAAAGAAAAAAATATGCATGAGGTTGGTGAAATAATCATTTTAGAACAATACTTGAGAATGCTGTATCCTGCATTACACATATGGATTACAGAACATAACCCAATGTCTGCTACACAACTGCACAGTTAGCTGATGTGTTTGTGGCTGCACAGAAAACAGGACAACAAAAGGTGTGTTGATGAAAGTGTGTGCTGAGTCAAATTGTATCATCGTGATTAGTTTATTCAGGATCACCAAAACTTCCAGCATGGGCATCCACATAGCAATCAGCGTCACTTGGACTATCTGAGCATGGCGCTCTTTTATGATGTCATCACAGGTGGCCATTTGTAGTTTTCAACCATGCATATTCATGCATATTATTATTTTATTATTATTATTATTATTATTATTATTATTTCCTTTATTTAACCAGGTACAAGTCTGCAGTGCACAGCAACCTGGTTACAAAACAAAATTGATTAATACATATACACAAGTATAAAACAGTATAAAGCAATTTAAAAACAGTGACACTGTTTAAAAGAATCTCGTTGCCTGTTTTTAAGAATCACTCGAAATGAGTCCAGTGAAATTAATTCTGACATCTTGAGTTCAGACTGGAGCTGATTCCAGGCTGAAGGAGCCATCACACTGAAAGCTTGCTTTCCTTTTTCAGTTCGGCAACGTGGAGCATGCAAAAGAAAAATGTTTTTGGAGCGTAAAGAATGGGAATTAATAGATCTATGTAAAAGAGAGCTTAAATATGCTGGAGCGAAACCGAATAGAGATTTATAAATCAGGATCACCAGGTGATTGTTTCTCTGTACGCTTAAAGGAGGCCATTCAGCTTTTGCATACAACTCACAATGATGCGTGAGACGTCTGCTACCAGTTACAAACCTTAAAGCACAATGATACACAGTATTTAGTGATTGAAGGCATTTGGTCGAAGCATTCATATATAAAACATCTCCATAATCCAGGAGTGGCAGGAATGTTGCAGCTACCAATTTACTTCTAGCTTTAAGAGAGAAACAAGATCCATTTCTGTAATAAAACCTAATCTTCATTTTCAGTGTTCGTAGCAAATTTGCTATGTGATTTTTAAAAGAAAGCTCTTTATCTAAAATAAAGCCAAGATATTTATAATTACTGACAAACTCAATTTGTGTCCCTGCAGCAGTGGTAAGCAATGGAGGGTGTCATGTCCTTTACCTCCATCGCCTTGGTGCAGTCGACATTCAGATAACTCCTCTCCAAAATGACCACAAGACAAGAGGGCGTACGTTGACTCTTTAATGAAGCCAGTTGAAGTAGGGTAAAACAACAGTGCTTTCAAAAACCGACTTAATTGAAGCTGCAGCGCCACTGAGAGAAAACCATGCCCAGCACTCTCCTGCCCTGTCCCCTGCCTATGACATCATCAAACGGCAGACTCCCAAAATGCAGCACCCAATTCCGCCACTAGATGGCAACAACTGAACGCCTCTGCAGTACAAACCTGCGAAATGTCAAACAAATTGACACAACAACACACTCCCCGTCTGAAACTACAAGTGTTTCACCATCAACAACATTCTCAAACATTACTCTGCAGAAGAAATAAGCAAAACTACTTCACTTGCAGGTCGTAAGAACAACTTTACGCCATCTGCTTTTGCCACTCTAACCTGAACCTTCCGAACAAGTCCATCTTTACTGGGGTACACCTCAGCAATGATGCCCATAGGCCAGACATTGCGTTTCACTGCATTGTCTCTCAGGAGTACAACATCTCCTGGTTTTAAGCTTCTGTGTACAGATGTCCACTTTTTGCGAGGTTGTAGAGTAGATAAATACTGCTTGCGCCATCTGTCCCAGAATGTGTCTGACAGACTTTGGACTCTGCGCCACTGTTGTCGGGACAAGTCTTTGTCGTCAAAGTCTCCTACAGGTGCCGGACAAAGACCCACTTTCTGCGTTAACAATGTTGCCGGTGTAAGAATGAATGGATCCATAGGGTCATTGGAGACAGGAATCAATGGTCTGTTGTTCACAATGGCGGTGACCTCTGCCATAAAGGTTACGAGCACCTCGTGTGTGAGTTTGGAAGACCCCATCTGAAGAAACATTGAGTCCAAAATGCGGCGTCCAATCATCCGTTCCCACACTCCACCCATATGGGAAGAGTGTGGGCTGTTGAAGGTCCAAGTTACAGTCATGATCTGAAAGAAATCGTTTCACAGATTCCCCATCAATGTTTGATGGTATTCCTAGGACCTTTGAGGCTCCAATGAAATTAGTTCCTCTATCAGAGCTGATGTACTTCACTGGTCCACGAATTGCCAGGAACCTTCTCAATCCATTTATGAAACTGGAGGTATCCAGAGATTCAATGACCTCGATATGGATGGCTCTAACACTTAAACAGGTGAATAGAATAGCCCATCTTTTGCTCTCCGCATAACCTCCTCTTGTACGTCGGGCAGTTACAGGCCAGGGGCCAAAAACATCTAGGCCAATATTCGAAAATGGCGGTTCAATGCTGAGCCTGTCGGCTGGGAGATCTGCCATTTTTTTGAACTTCACACCTTCCTCTGAGCCTTTTACATGTGATGCACTCAAAGATGAGCTTACTCACACACCGTTTGCAACCGAGGATCCAAAAACCTGCAGATGGTTTGGACAAAAAGGCTGGACCAGTGAACCATATTGTATTTCTTAAAAGTTCTACTGGGACAGGTCGTGTTGCAATGTCTGCAGGGTTGTGCTCCGTGTGCACATACTGCCATTGCTGTGGCAGTGTTCTGCGTCTGATTCTGTGGACTCGGTTGTGAACAAACACATGAAATCTCCTTTTCTCATTGTAAATGTAACCCAGAACAACTTTACTGTCTGAATAAAAAGTGATCGTTGTGAAATGGATGTCAATTTCAGACACAATGGTTTCCGACAAATTCACTGCCATAACTGCGGCACAAAGTTCCAGTCTGGGTATAGTATATCCAGGCCGTGGAGCAAGTCTTACCTTACTTGCTATCAAACCTGTATAGCATTTTCCATGTCCATCCACAGTCTTTAAATAAGCAGCTGCTGCCACTGCTCTCTCCGAGGCATCTGAGAACACACATAGTTCTGTGCGCTTAGCAGCAGATGGTGGCACATGTGTGTACAATCTAGGAATCTTAAAATGCTCCAACTCTTTAAGAGTGTTTCTCCAGCTCTCCCACGACTTCTCCTTTTCTGGGGATAGGGGAGCATCCCAGTCTGGGGAATCTATGGTGAGTTCCCGAAGAAGTGCTTTACCCTGAATGGGTCCAAGTGGGTCATACAGACTGTTTACAGTAGAGAGGATTCCACGCCGGGTGAACGCCTTTTTCTCATCTTGAACTTGATAAGTGAAACTGTCTGAATCCAAGTCCCACAGCAAACCCAAACTGCGCTGCACAGGTAGATTATCAGAATCAATCAAGATCCAGGTCCTTCAGGTTTGTAGCATGATCCTCACAGGAAAAGGCTTCCATCACCTTTTTATTGTTAGAAGCCAGCGTATGTAGCCTGAGATTTGAACAAGCTAGCATTTTCTGCGTCCTTTTCAGAAGGCTGATGGCATCCTCTGGAGAAGGAAGAGATTTCAGGCCATCGTCCATATAGAAGTCGCGGACAACAAACTGTCTAGCATCCTCTCCAAAATCCTTTTGACCGGTCTCTGCTGCTCTTCTGAGGCAGTAAATAGCTACTTCAGGGGAAGGGCTATTTCGGAAAACATGTACCTTCATGCGGTATTCTGTTAACTCTCCATCAGGGTCATTATTCTTGAACCAGAGAAACCGGAGAAAATTGCGGTCTTCTGGTTTGACTGTGAAACAGTAAAACATTTGTTGTATGTCTACTGAAAAGGCGATTGGTTCCTTTCTGAACCTCAGAAGAACCCCGATGAGGCTATTATTGAGGTCAGGCCCTGTCAAAAGTACCTGGTTTAAGGAAAGTCCGTTATACTGCGCACTAGAGTCGAAGACAACTCTTATTTGAGATGGTTTTTTTGGCTGAAAAACCCCAAAGGAAGGTAAATACCAATGCTCTTCTCCAGGTTTCAATGAAGGTGCTTCTTCTGCATGCCCATTTTTAAAGATCTTTTCCATGAAATCAAAAAACTGCTGTTTCATCTCAGGTTTCTTTCTGAAATTTTGCTGCAGTGAGTGGAGTCGCTTAAGTGCCTGTAAGCGGTTGTCTGGCAGCTGAGGGCGCGATGTCCTGAAAGGTAGAGGAGCCACCCAGTTCTCTTCATCCTGGTGTACTTCTCTGTTCATGACTGTAAGGAACTGAATGTCCTCTATTGAAGGAGCCTCCAAGTCATCATCCTTTGTTTGGTGAAAGACATCAGCATCAGATCCTTCACAAGTGACAACGCCTTTGTTAAAAGAAGAAACTGAGATAGGGTCATCATAGCAGTATCGCTCTTTAACTGTGAAACTCTGTGGGCATGGCTCAAATAGAGAGGGGCGTCCATTTTTTAAGATGTTGGTGGTCACCACAGCAGGAGGTCACCACAGATGGCTTATGGACATCTCCAATGCATACATCACCAACAATAACCCAACCCAAATCCAGTTTTTGGGCATATGGTGCATTATGCGGGCCGTTTACTTGTTTTCTAACCTTATGTACTCTGATAATGTCTCTGCCTAATAAGAGCACAATAGGTGCTTGTTCCTCAAGCTTAGGGAAATACCTTGCAAGAGGTTTCAGATGGTTATGGTTCAATGCCACTTCGGGTGTGGGGATTTCCGAACGATTATTTGGGATCTTGTTGCATTCAATTAATGTTGGTAAAGAGAGCTGAATGCTGCCATCATTAGCCTCGACCATGAAGCCATGGGCCTGTCTCCCTTCTGTTTCCATAGTTCCTGCACAGGGTTTCAGGAAATATGGTGTGGCTATCCCTGATACATTGAACAGATCAAAAAATTCTGACCGTGCAAGTGATCTATTACTTTGATCATCTAATATTGCATACATCTTAACTGCAGCGTCAGGACGGCCAGCAGGAAATACTTTCACAAGACTTATTTTAGAACAGGAACGTCCTGAGATTTCCTTGCCACAGATTTTGGTGCATGTCGTGGAAACAGCCGCTTCCTTGCTGTCATTTATTCCCTCCCCGCCGTTCTCTGATATAGGAGAATCTGGGGTATTTGACCATGGTGCAGTCCCTGGGTGTAGGACTGTAACATGCCTTTTACTTCCACACTCTGTACAGGTTATCTCTTCTTCACAGTTCCTTGCCAAATGTAGAGCTTTGCAACACTTATAACAAATCCCATATTTCTTCAGAATTGCTTTTCTTTCGTCAATGAGCATTCCCCTGAAGGTTCTACATTTAGAAAGAGGATGAGGTTTGTTGTGTAGCACACAGTGTTTGGCTGGATCATCTGTTGAGGCAGGTCTACTTGCAGATGGAATACTGCTTTGAACAGAGCCACAGGGCTGTCCAGGTAATGTCTTAGGAGAGACCCCGGTTTTCAGTACAGCGAGATGCTTATGACCATCAGTTCTCGGGACTTGCCTATGGTGCTCAGTTGAATCATTATTCAAAGTTGTCAGCATAAAACTGGGGTCGGTTCTCATTTTAGCTTGATTACACACAAAATTCACAAAGAAGCTGAATGGAGGATAGACAACCCTGTGTTCCTCTTTGTATTGAAAATCTGATGTTAGCCACTTTTCTTGTAGATAGAATGGCAACTTCTGCACAACAGGGTTAATGCCACGAGGCGTATCTAAGTAACTTAAACCTAGTAGATCACCATCAGCCTTGGCTGCCTCTATCTCCATTAGCAAATCTCCGAGTTCTCTTATTTTGCGGTGGTCTTTATTAGAGATTTTGGGAAAACTCTCCAACCTTTTGAACAAGGAGTTCTCAACCACCTCTGTAGCCCCGTAACATTCATTTAGTCTGTCCCAAACTGTCCTGAGTCCGTACTCGGGGTAATTCACATGCACTGTCCTTATACGTCTAGCATGTTCTGCTGAGTCTTTCCCTAGCCATTTTACTAAAAGATCTAACTGTTGGTTGGCTGAGAGGTTTACATCTCTGATAGCACTCAAAAATGATGCTCTCCAGGCCCTAAAGCACTCAGGACGGTCATTGAACTGTGTGAGACCAGTGGACACTAACTCTCGTCGTGCAATGAATCTAACAAGGTCTGACATACATTTACTTTCTTCCCCTTGACTCATTTGTGGACCATTATTTGTGTAACTAGCATTCTGTAACAGAGGCGAGTTCTCAGTTCTGTTTCTGTAGTCTGTCCTACTGTAGAAAGTGTCTATCGGATTCTCAAAAGAATTTGTGTTTTGCTCAACCCTTGGCATAGATTTTCCATTTAATCTTGACTGTTTCACAAGATGGTTATCAGATCCAACTGTCATGGTTAGCTTCTGATCCTGTGATGCTATGGTAGGTTCTGATTTTGGCTGCACTGGCATGGCCATTTCTGATGCATAGATTCTTTTATCAGAGTCATGTATATATTCATGTTGGGTTGGTTTCAGGTCTGTATCACATGAATAAGTTTTTATTTTAGGCATGCCAAAGGTGCCTTCACTTTGGATAGCTCCCTCTACATATTCCTTTGTGCGTGATTCTGGATCCTCCTTTGGAACGTCAATTTCACTGAATGTTTCACCATGCTGTTCCGCAGCTGACTCCAAAACTTCTGCTTTAGCTTCTGCAGCTGCAGCCTTTTTCTGTGAACGAACTTTATCCAGCGAAGCTTCTAAATGTGTTTTTTGAAGCTGTGTTGAGGCCTCAAGCTCTGCTTGTTGTATCCTCAGTCTAACCTCTTTCTCTACAAATGCTGCTTCGGCTTTCGCTGCTTCTGCTTCTGCACGTGCCAATGCTGCAGCTACCTTGCTGGCTGCCGAACTTGTAGACTGCTTAGACGAGCCTGAGATGCGTGATCTTGTTTTAACTGATCCTGATATGGAGCTTTTCCTTGACATGATGAAGATTAAAGCGTTTGCTTACTTTTATGAACGGGTCTTTTCCAGTTGACTAGTTCTTCCGATGTAGAAGGTGGTCTGCGAGAAAGTGTTGTTTTACTGTCATGTCCTTTACCTCCATCGCCTTGGTGCAGTCGACATTCAGATAACTCCTCTCCAAAATGACCACAAGACAAGAGGGCGTACGTTGACTCTTTAATAAAGCCAGTTGAAGTAGGGTAAAACAACAGTGCTTTCAAAAACCGACTGAATTGAAGCTGCAGCGCCACTGAGAGAAAACCATGCCCAGCACTCTCCTGCCCTGTCCCCTGCCTATGACATCATCAAACGGCAGGCTCCCAAAATGCAGCACCCAATTCCGCCACTAGATGGCAACAACTGAACGCCTCTGCAGTACAAACCTGCGAAATGTCAAACAAATTGACACAACAACACAGAGGGATCTCTGATAGTTTCTTACCAACTTCAGAGTTTGTAAACGAGCTTGAACTATAGTAAAAGCAGACTGCAATTACTGAATTGCCTGTACAAGTGAGGAAGAATAGCAGTAAATTACTAAATCATCTGCATAAAATGATAAGAAGCATTTGACAGATTTTCACACAAGCTGTTTATATAAATAGAAAATAAAAGTGGGCCAAGAACGGAGCCCTGTGGGACACCATTCCGCATAACATGGCGGAAGAAGGGAGGAGGCGGAAGGAGACAAACGAAGGAGGTATTGAAACAAACGAAGGAGGTATTGATTTTGGCGGATTGCATAAACTGTACATTGACTGTAGCAACATGGCTTCTACATCAGGAGGAAATAGTGGAAATGAAATGGAATGGATGATATCAAGATCAGCAAGAATGAAAATAGCACTTAGGAAGAGACAAGAAAGGGCAAGAAGTTAGTCGGAAGAAAGTGAAGCAAGAGAAGAATCTAACAAAAACACAAAAACATACGACAGGGCGAGTTCAAGAGAACAGAATGACTTTACTTTAGAAGTAGAATTTAAAGTCATAGTAGAATTCAAGCAAGAAGGAGAATTTATCCACCCGATAAAGTTGACCAGAGCAATAGAGGAAGAAATAGGGAAAATTAAAACGGCTAGAATCATGAATAACAGAAGAGTGCTAATATATGCTATCAGTGAACCACAACAACAAAAGATAATCGGAATGAAAAACTTGATGGGGGAAAGAATTAAAACATATATTCCAGGGTCTTTAGCAAGGCTGAGAGGAGTAATATTAGGAGTTCCAATGGAAATGACAATGGAGAATTTGAAAAAAGAAATCAAAGGAGGGAAGACGCCACCAGGATTAAAAGTAAAAGAGATGGGGAACTTAAAGACACAATGGCAGTAATTCTACAATTTGAAAACGTTATTGCCAGAAAATATCCAGCTAGGATACATGAACTACAGAGTTAGAGAGTACATACCCAAGCCCCTCAGATGTTTTACTTACCAAAGAATGGGACACATTGCAAAGGATTGTAAAGGAAAACTTAGATGTGCAAGATGTGGAGGTCCATATGAATATGGAAAGTGCGATAAAGATGCTAAAATCAAATGTTGTAACTGCAGTTAAAACAGCAGTTAAATGGCTGTAAAATACAAAGGGAAGCCAGAGAAGCTCCAAGAATCAAAATAACAGAATTTCATATGCTGAAGCTTTAAAAAGAGTAAGGAAAGATAATTCAAGAGAAATGAGGTTGGGAGAAACAGGTCAAAGAAACACAACTTGGAATGCAAATCAAGAGCAGAATGATCAGAGACAAATGTTGGTACCAACAACAAATATACAAAAAGCATGTTCGTATAAATGTAGAGTGGATGAAAATTCAATAGTGGTGAAAAAAGAAAACTTTGTAGCATTTATGTACCATATTATCAATGTTACAGTACAAATGAAGAAGAAAAGTGATAAAATAAAAGCAATTGTAACAGCAGCAGGAAGATTTTTAGATATTAAAGAAATCCAAGCAGATCAGATCCATACCATTTTGAGTGCCACTGAAACAACAGAAAATACTCAGGATTAGGATTCAAGCTTTTATAATGGTCCTAGCATTCAATGGAATGCTAGAAGATTAATAGCCAATGGACAAGAATTTAAACGTTTATTTATGATTTAGAAACAATCCCAGATATAATATGTGTTCAAGAAACATGGTTGAAACCTAACCTAGATTTTAAAATTCCTGAATAAGAAAGACAGGATATAAGTTATGGTTGTGGAGGTGGATGTGCCACTTTAATTAAGGATGGAATAAGAAAAACACAACGAATAAGGAATTAGAATGTGTTAATATAGAAATATTTAATATATTTAATAAATATTTAATAAAGAAAATAAGGAAATATTAATAGTGAAATGTTTAAGGAAATAGCAGGAACATTACATAGAACAGAATTATGGTGTGGTGACTTTAATGCACACAGTCTATGGGGTAGCAAGAAGACAGATCATAATGGTATCATAGTTGAAGAAATAATGGATAAAGGTTATTAGTTTGTCTTAATAATGGAAAAGGTACAAGAGTAAATATACATAAAAGTACAGTTTCATATATAGATGTTACATAAATAACTGATTGTCTTGTTAGTTCATGTGAATGGCATATTAACAGTGAGTCTACATTAGGGAGTGATCACTTTCCAGTGAGTACAATAATTAATGACAGTATAAATAGGCAGCAAGATTTCATATTAACCAGATGGTGTTTCAATAAAGCTAATTGGAAAAAATGTAAAATAAATTGTGAGGAAACCAGTCATATGGTTACATTAAAAGGCAACATTGAAGAATGTACAAAACAGATAACAGAACACATTTTAAATGCTGTAAATTCTAGTATTCCAAAAACAAAAGTTAAATGTAAGAAAAAAGTAGTTCCTTTTTTCTTGGTGGAATGATGAATGTAGTAGAGCAATTAAAGAATTCAACAAGGCAATTAAAATACTACAGAAAAATTTAACAAGCGAAAACCTTATTGAATATAAAAAGAAAAGAGCAATGACTTGCAAAATTAGTAAAGAAGCAAAAAAGAAAACATGGAGAGAGTATTGTTCCTCAATAGGTTCAGAAATAAAATTGCAGAACATTTGGTCAATGTTTAGGAAAATCACTGGGAAAAGGAATAATGTTAAAATGCCAGCCTTAGTCAGAGGGCAGGAAATATTAGTTTTAAATAAAGATAAGGCAGATTTATTAGGGGAGACCATTTGCTGCAGTTCATATTGGTGAACATCTTACAGACATTCATAGACAACAGGAAATACAAAAACTTAGAAATCATAAGAATTTATTGGAAAAATGTCAAAAATGCATGTCAATATTAGACATGAATATAACCATGAAAGAAATGAAAACAGTATTGAAAGGGACAGGATACTCAGCTCCAGGGGAGGATCAATTATGTTATGCTATGTTTCGACAGATTCCAGAAGTAACATTGAAATTAATATTAAAATTATTTAATAAAATATGGAAAGAAGGTTTAATAACAAATAGCTGGAAAAAGGCAACAATACTTCAGTTTAATAAACCAGGAAAATATCCATACCATACCATACCAACTTTATTTATAAAGCACGTTAAAACAACCATAGCTGATACAAAGTGTACATTAAAACACAACATAACAAAAAAATTAAAAAATTAAAAATAAAAACTCTTACAGTTTAAAAACCAACAAACATACAATTTAAAACTAGATCCTGCTGGAGTTGAAAGCCAAATAAAATAGATGGGTTTTAAGATGAGCTTTAAAAGTGGACAGTGAAGGGGCCTCTCTAACCTGCAATGGCATGTCATTCCATAACTTAGGACCCATGACAGAGAAAGCCCTGTCCCCTCTGAGCTTCCTTCTGGATCTCGGAACCTCCAAGAGCAGTTGATCTGCGGACCTGAGAGACCAATAGGGTATGTAGGGATGAAGAAGCTCAGAGAGGTAAGCTGGGGCAAGATTATGCAGTGATTTAAAAACAAACATATGAATTTTCAAATGAATCCTAAAATATACAGGCCAGTGGTCATATGTTCCCTCTTTCGAGTTCCTGTCAAAAGTCGTGCAGCAGCATTCTGAACTAGCTGCAGATGTGAGAGCAGCGACTGACTGACTCCCAGATAAAGTGAGTTGCAGTAATCTAGTCGAGTCAAAATAAAAGCGTGGATCACCGTTTCAAAATGCTACCTGGAAAGAAAAGATTTCACTGACGCCAATCGCCTTAAATGATAAAAACTGGACTTAACCACGGCTCTGATTTGGCTGTCCAATTTAAAATCACTGTCCACCTTAAAACCAAGATCTGTAATAACAGGTTTAAAATATACCTCCAAGGGTCCCAGGTACCGGGCCCTTTGATATGGGCTGTCAGGTTCCTGTATGACCGGTGTCAGAGTCTGGTCCGCATTGGCGGCAGTAAGTCGGGCTCGTTTCAGGTGAGAGTTGGACTCCGCCAAGACTGCCCTTTGTCACCGATTCTGTTCATTACTTTCATGGACAGAATTTCTTGGCGCAGCCGAGGTGTTGAGGGGATCCGTTTTGGTGGCCTTAGGATCACATCTCTGCTTTTTGCGGATGATGTGGCTTCATCAGACCGTGATCTGCAGCTCTCCCTGGAGCAGTTCGTGGCCGAGTGTGAAGCGACCGGGATGAGGCTCAGTGTCTCCAAATCCGAGGCCATGGTCTTGAGCCAGAAAAGGGTAGAGTGCCTTCTCCTGGTCAGGGGGGTCGTCCTGCATCAAGTGGAAGAGTTTAAGTATCTGGGGATCTTGTTCACGAATGAGGGAAGAAGGAAGCGGGAGATTGACAGGATTGGGGTAACGTCTGCCGTGAAGCAGGCGCTGTACCGGTCCGTTGTGGTGAAGAGAGAGCTGAGTCAAAAAGCGAAGCTCTCGATTTACCGTTCGATCTACGTTCCCACTCTCATCTATGGTCATGAGTTTTTTGGGTCATGACCGTAAGAACGAAATCACGGATACAAGCGGCCGAAATGGGTTTCCTCCGCAGGGTGGCTGGGCTCTCCCTTAGAGATAGGGTGAGAAGCTCTGTCATCCGGGAGGGACTCAGAGTAGAGCCGCTGCTCCTCCACGTCCTCACCCTATCTCTAAGGGAGAGCCCAGCCACCCTGCGGAGGAAGCCCATTTCGGCCGCTTGTACCCGTGATCTCGTTCTTTCGGTCATGACCCAAAGCTCATGACCATAGATGAGGGTGGGAACGTAGATCGACTGGTAAATCGAGAGCTTCGCTTTTTGGCTCAGCTCTCTCTTCACCACGACGGACCGGTACAGTGCCCGCTTCACAGTAGACGCTGCCCCAATCCGCCTGTCGATCTCCCGCTCCCTTCTTGCCTCATTCGTGAACAAGATCCCCAGATACTTGAGGCAGGACGACCCCAGGACGACTGTCCGAGGGGCCAAAGGGGTCGGGTGCATTGTGCTATGGGCGGCAGCCGAGCGAGGGGACCCTGGCGGTCTGATCCTCAGCTGCAGAAGCTGGCTCTTGGGACGTCTCAGTCACACACAGAAAATCCAGGTTTTGGTAACTGAAAAAGTCCCGAAGAATAAAAGTTTTATTCGCAAGCGACCTGGCGTTTATCAGGCCAATCCTGACAGGAACTGGATCATGGGCTTCAACAGGTTGGGAAACCCGGTACAGTGGTCTCAGGTTTTGGAGACACTGTCGGCGCATGTTGAGCCGGGAAGGGCAAGGGCGGCGGTGTAGAGGGGCTTCAACGCCGACTACGTAGGCCTGTCACAATAACAAATTTTGCTTAGTGGTTAATTGTCCAAAAAATTATTGTGATAAACGATAATATTGTTTCAAGACCTTTTGATACTGATTTAATGGAAATGATGTAATAATGCATGCAATTTCCTGCCATAGATAGATGCACTTTATTTTCAAAGGAACACATAACACTGGAACTGATAAACAACCAAAAACAAAAATAAAATTGATTCTCAGTCTCCATTAACAAAAAACGTACTTGAATAAAAACAAAACAATATAAAGCCAAAGTAGAAATAAATGCTGCATTCAACCAAAAGAGTGCAGATTATAAAGTCTGTATTGCCCTTCAGTAATCACTATTTTTAAATAGAGAAGATGGGCACATCCGACTACCTGATGCAATAGTTCACACTACACGATTTTTTGCCCCTATTTTCTCCTTATGACAACGTTGGGCGTTCCAAGATTGTCGCTGGTGATTTCGTAACCCATCATCCTGCAGTGTGTGGTGTGTTACAGTAGGTCGTCGTGGCCGCTCCGATCTAAATCAGGGGTTTTCCCCGACTGGGAGCTTTGACACTGAATGTGACAGGTAGTCAATCAGAAAGCACGGATTCTCCTCCGTGCTTTCTGAGGGGAAATTACGGAGGGGAATCCCTAAAGGCTGACACAGCGCGAACCCGAAGTCCAGTGGACATTGGAGATTATGTGTGGAAACAGCATTAATGTTTAATCAACATTTTGTGCAAAGAATATAGAAATGACAAGAGGAGGAATTGGAGTCAAATTGCTACCGCAGTTGATTAACCCGGTAACTTTTCAGCTGTTCTTCGTTAACGTGACATAAATAGGTTATAATGATTTTCATTCAGTCAGGACTTTATGCAGACTCTAGCCACATGCATCACAGGTAGATTCTAGTAAAGCATTGATTAATTCCTGTGATTAATGCCTGATTTTAAAGCTTAGTTAACTGGATTTGTAGCCATTATTTTGTGCCCATGTGGCTGGACACCACACGGCACGACGAACCCGATCGAACCGTTATACCTAGGATTTCTGTCGGCTCATGTGTGGTCTGTCAGGTTTTGAAAACAGGCCGACAATCGGCCGACAACTCGTGTAGTGTGCGCTGGACATTACACTGAGGAAGGGAGGGTCAGTGGAGAGCTTTTTAGAGCCTTTTTTTCATTCAGTGTCATCAATAGAAAGAAAAAAAAGGCAGGAGGAGACGATAAAGCTGATAATTAAAATGAGGTCGATAGGTTTAATTTATCGTGCGATTAATTGATTTATCGTTTATCGCGACAGGCCTACGACCACGTGCACCAAGCAGACATCAATGGGATCCAATAAACGCTGAGGCACCCAAGAGCCTATAAATGATCCATGCGATGATCGGGTAAAAGGAGAACAGTGCGTCAGATAAAACTTCAGCTTCACCAGCCAGCCGCTTTGTCTACCGCGACGACGACGACGACGTCTCCGCCGTGAAAGCAGCGCAGGAACCCGGAGCAGGTGACTCGGAATCTCCGACAGAAGCGGGGGCAAAGATTGTTGGCCAGCAACATCAAATAACTCCATATCCTGGGCCAAAGGTTGGAGGTCTAGTAGTGTGTTGCAATCATACACCAGCAGAGACTCAGTTCCATAGATGACACAGGTCAGAAACAGTATAAACATAAGCAAACATGAGAATGACAGAAGAGCAGCCACACACACCGGCGCCATCTTGTTTTTTCCTATCAGTCCAAATAATTATAGACCAATAGCTTTAACTTCTCATTTAAGTAAATGGATGGAGAAAATAATAGTCAGTAGATTAGGTTTTGTTCTTGAGCATAAGAAACTAATGAATGGATACCAGTGTGGCTTTAGAGTAAGTAATGACAGAGAAACCTTTAAAAATGAAGGAGGCAATGATTATAGTATTTTTTGATATAGAAAAAGCATATGATTCACTGTGGAGAGAAGGACTACTTCTAAAAATTTATCAGATGGAAATTAGTGGAAAGATGTATAACTGGATAGCAAATTTTTTGCTGGATAGAAAAATAAGAGTTAAGATCGGGAATGATTATTCAAAAGAATTTAATGTTGAAAATGGGATACCTCAAGGTAGTGTAATCAGTCCAATCTGATTTAATATAATGATTGATATTTTTTCGGATACCGATAAATGTATAAATTCTGCACTGTATGCAGATGATGGGGCCATATGGATGAGGGGAAAGAATATAAAAAAATGTAGTAGGAAATATTAAGAAGGTAATTAATAAAGTAGAAAATGGTCTTATGAATTGGGTTTTAAATGATCAGCAAGCAAGTCTTGTTTTATGGTTGTTACAAATAAGAGAAACATTGATACAGGAACAATAATACTATATGGACAGCCCTATTTAAAGAATTTAAATATCTAGGATTATGGTTAGATTATTATAGTTCTTATTCATGGAAAACACATATAGATAACTTAGAAACTAAATGTCAGAAAGTTTTAAATCAGTAGATTTAAATCGGAAATAACTGGGGTGCAGATAGACGGTCATTATTAAACATATATAGGGCTCTTATGAGTTCAATAATTGATTATGGCAGTTTTATATATGGAGCAGCAGCTATAATATAATTACCTCAAAATTTATTCAGATGGTTCTAAAAATCTCAAAGGATGTGTGGGAATAGGAATATATATATACCAGAGTTTTAAATTCCCATATCTAAAAGATTATCAGATCACCTATCTGTTTTCACAGCAGAAATGTTGGCAGTTATATTAAGCTTACAGTGGGTAGAGGAGGTTCGACCAGACAGGGTGGTGATATGCACAGATTCTAAAGCAGTCTTAGAAAGTATTAAGGGAGAAGAAAATAATAGGAAAGATTTAGTATTAGAAATTCAGCATTGTTTATTTAGATTATATAGAGGTGACATTGATGTTTGGTTCTGCTGGGTACCAGCTCATGAAGGGGTAAAAGGAAATGAAAAGGCAGATACCGTATTTTCCGCACTATAAGGCGCCCGGGATTATAAGGCACACTTTCAATGAATGGCCTATTTTAAAACTTTTTTCATATATAAGGCACACCGCACTATAAGGTGCATAGAATAGATGCTACAGTTAGGGTTGCCACCCGTCCCGTATTGTACCTATACGGAACGCGATTTGTTCCGTTCTCTACAATGGGTAATAATAAAGAAGTGGCCCCTCAGTACTTTACATAGTAGGCTGCCCCAGTCATTGTTTCACTCACAGTGTTGGTGTTGCGATATTGTGCCCAACTGCTTTCTGGGTGACACAGACCAACCGACACGCTGCCGCCGCAGTCTCTGTCTCTCTTCCCCCGCCCCCGCCTGGTCACCCTTCTCTGTTTGCGCACAGCATGTTCGTGGAGAAAGTGGTGCTAAATGACCTGCAAACGACCTGATCATTGACGGTCTGTAGGTAGATAGGTAAGTCAAACTTTATTAACAAACCAGCGTTCTGACAACTATCCCAGCATGCACCACGCACTTCTTCTTCTACGGGCGAAAATGAAGTCGGCGGCTGCTTACCGTAGTTGCTAGACCTGTTGTGGCTCAATATTGGTCCACATATACCACATGTGAAGGGGTGGGACTTTTGTAGGTACTTTTTTCTAATTCATAAAAATGGCATTCATCAGTAATAACACGTTTTATGGGAAGAGACAAAGTAAGTGCATAAAACATTTTATTACCTTACAAAGACTGTGGGATTAAAAAAAAATGTTGATTGGACAATATCTTTTTTCCTGGTAGTCAGGAGGATATTAATGAGAGAAACAGAAGGGAAGAAATAATAATGATCAGATTAAGAGTAGGTCATACCTATTTGAATTATATTTTATATTTAATAGGGAGGAAAAATAATGATAAATGTGAAGGATGTGGAGAGAAAGAAAATGTAGAACATGTATTAATGAACTTTAGAACATATGAATCTGAAAGGGAGAATTTGAAAAGAATGGTTGGAAGGACAGGTCAAGAATGGAGTCTGAAAGGAATGTTAGAAAATGAAGGAAACATAATGGATATTTATAGATTAAATGTATATAGCATTATTTATTTTTCTTCAAAAAACAAGATTAATAAATAGAATTTAATAGATGTAAAGAAATGTTGCTACACACTCGTGTACAGTAGGTGGCGGTATGCACCTTAAAGTTGCTTGCGATCCACCATAATAGAAGAGAAGAAGAACAACACCACACATGGAGTCACACAGCATGGAATATGAGGGATGTTTCAAAAACCTGTTTCCCACTACCAAAAGGCAGGGTGAGTAAACCTCCAAAGAGCTAGTCACTAAATGTGCCATCAAGATCCCCAGCCAAGACTGTGATTTGTTATTTGTCTGGGATGGAAGGTCACACAAAACCAATGTGCCCAAATAATTCTACAAAAATAACCCAGACAAAGTGTGGAATCTAAAAGGGAGTTTGAGTCAAAGACAACCTCAACTGAAATTGAGGGTCTTTTATTATTTATCAACTTTATTTCAGCCGGGGCACCTCTGGCTTCCATAAGGTACTGTTCCATAATAAACAATAAAAGGCCCTCATTGATTCAAACTATTGTGCAGAGAATTTTTGTTCCAGCAAAGGTTAATATGAAAAGAATCCCTGTTTTTGCCATTCATGGACATGAGCTACCATATTTAACAGCAGACCTTGACATTAAAAGTACACGGACATCTTTACCTCTTCAATATTTGTGTTGCTGAGAATCTACCATTTCCAACAGTGCTGGGTCAAGATCTGCCTGTGTTGTGTGACTTGTTGAACTCCAGCAACATATGCAACATTGCATAAACCAGATCTCAGACTAGAGAGAGAGAGAGGGGTTTTTGCAACCACTCTATGCCTTGACCTATTATCCGGACCAGGAGACTAAGAGGAGATTACAAGCTGTAAATGTTGTCTTTTATGTTGACCAGATACAGAAATGACTGGAAAAAATGACAGCATTGGCCCAAGCTTATAAGGGAGCTTGTAAGCTTCATCAAAAAGCCTGATATGACCAATTAGCCTGCCAGAGATCGTTCAGTCCTTGCCAGAAAGTGTTGGATAGGACTGCTTACTGTCCAAGTGCAGACAGTATGCTGTTAACAAAATGGCAAGGGTCATGTGAAATCCAAAGCAAACTGGACAAACAATCTAAAAGATTACCATTCCAGATCAGCCTCACTTTAGGAGAGTACTCCATGTGAACCTGCTTAAAGAATGGGTGGACAGACCAGAAGGCAGATGATTCAGGAGGTTTCAGAGGAGGAGGAACAGGATAATCAACACCTGCCAAAAAGCTGTTTCTGGATCTGGACCACGTTTCTGAAGAAAAACCAGCTCAGGTCAGAAATTTGTGCAAATTAAATATGTTCCAGGAAAATCCTGCTGGAACAGACATTGTAGAACATGACATTGTATGTGAGTAGAATGATTTACATAATACTTGAGCGCTTGCTGGATTCACTGTACATGTAGTTGTGGTAAAGTCATGTCATGGAGTCAAGCTATGTCATGCGTGTTGTCTTCAGTGGTCGGAAGTCTCCTGAAGAAGTCTTTGTGAGGGGTCTGCATAAATGGCTGGTTGGGGTCTTAATTCAGAGCTGATATACAAGCCCTTTTTTTGTCTGGCCCAGTTTCTGCCAATGATCCAAGAACCATAAGGTGCTAATCAATGCACCAGCACTAGGAATCCAATATGTCTGATGCAGCTTTGAGAGTATGTGATTCCTACCACTATGACCCATCCCTTTATGACACCAAAAAGGAGTCATGTCATAATGGCAGGTGGTGATCTTATTCTTATTATAGAGTAAGATCTGCAATGTGAAGATTTTTTTAGCAATAATGACAGGAAGTTTGGAATCTTCAGACATGACAGGCTGCTGAGGCGCCTTCCAACATCATCGTTCAGAACAGGATTCAAACTTGTATATGTGGCTGCTTCGTTTCACATTCTCTCCCTTTTGGAGACAGGAGATTTCTTCAGCATATCATTTCCTCTGACAGAACTTGATTATTTGAATTTCAGCATCCTCAATATCTCCAGTATGGAGCTCAACCTCAAACTGATGAGCGCCTTCAGACTGAGTTGAATCAGATGGAGGATAGAAGCCTGTCTCTTCTCCTTTGCAATGCAAGAGCAATGTTTTGAGCCTCGAAATTCAACCCATCACCCTGACAAGTCCGGGATGAAGCACAGTGGGTCAAAAGAGCCAAAGAATCATCATCTTGTGCAGGTGAAACATCAAAAGGACTTTGACTTCAGGATCTTCATGTGGAAGTTCCTCCATGAGACAGAGACAGAGACTATGTAAGGAATGCAGGACCAGATAGCCATGTAGTGTCATGTAGAAAAAGTTCTGCCATCACACCTGTGGAGACAAGGTCTTTCATGAAGGCAGTGCTGTCTTTGTGGAAGTATTTATCTCTGATTAATCTTTTCTTCAGGCTGAAGGCATGTTGTTCAGCAATCACACAGTTATCAGGAATTCTGTCTGTGAACAGAATTCTTTCAAAGGCAAGGCAATGCTGTAGTGTCCATCATTCCAGATTACTGCCCAACTCCAGAAACTTGGAATCTTCTTTTGACAGCCCTCAGAAGCCCTCAGGCAAGAACAGCTGTTCATGCTGTTCTCAGGGAAGTCCATGTTGAATTGTCTTTTCTGTAGCTTATCCAGTGTTACAGCATAAATTCTGTTGCTGGTGACTGTTGATAGATGTTGTGACTAGAGATGTGCCGATCAGGTTTTTTCCTGCAGATACCGATACCGATCACCCATGAGGGCCGATCACCAATACCGATCACCGATACCGATCACATAATTATTTATTTTTTTATCATAAACACTACCGGTTACATTATGTGGAAAAAGGAACCATGAATTCACCTTAATTTAGACAAAAACTTGTTTTTAATAACTTTTTCCAAGAAGAAAACTAAACAAAACAGGCATTCTGCAAATTGTACTGCTATCGGTAATACTATCTTTAACAGACTGATAACATTTGAAGGATCTGAAGAGGCTAAATAATGCAAAGAGCCAAAATAAAACCTCTCAACATTGCCAAAAAAATTCAAGTATAAAACTTAGCATTCAAAGGCAAATACAGGTTCCATTACAATAAACAATCCTGAGTTACAGAATAAAAACTTCCTGATAGCATGGTGGCTAGCTGATTACTGCTAGTTCTGAGTGGCTGTTTCTGACTGAGCGGAGTAATTATGCAGAACAGGGAGGAGATCGATTATTTTTTAGAGATTATCTGTCTCATGTTAGGACAGCGAAAGTTTTAATACGTATGTAAAATGTATTTTTTTAAGTTAGATGCTGCAGCTTTACACAGAGGTTCGGTGTGAGAGTCACTGCCAGGTGGAGCAGAAGCGGCGCTCCATCTGTGAAATATTACTACCTGTAGCGCGTAGCAGCGGTTCAACAGCGAGAACAGAACCAGCGTCTTATATCGCAGCTCGAAGATTTAAATAATTTTGCGGGTTATTTGTTTAGCTTTCTGACCGTCATGCTAATAATCCGGATGAGTGTTTGTAGCTGTGTGCTGCTTTACCTGCTATCTGATCCTCCGTCTTTTTTACTCATCTGAACCATTCAAGGTCACAGGTCACAGTTAAGACCACTAGTCTGAACTGTGACAGGAATATTCCCTGCCTCAGCATCAAAATTGAACTGGTGGATATCGAGTATACTTGCATGTCTGAAGATTTTACATGCATTTTCTACATTCCTTGCTAATGTGTCCTGTATGCAGGCAACCAAATCAGACACCATCCTTCCTTAGAAATGAAATTTTCTTATTATGAAGTCTTTTTTCAAGCAGAGAGCATAACTCCAGTGTGTGTCCACCTTTGCAAAACAAATCTTCACAGCAAACTGATGGTCTTGAGGCTCCATTGCTGCTCTTGGCTGATAAATTTGTTGATGGAGCATCAGATAGGCTTCCAAAGACAAGATCTGTAGTAATTTTAACTTGAGGCTCAATGAAGAAAACAATGCCAATACATGTAGCTCTGTGATGCTGCTTCTCCTAGATGTCACATGCTATTATTTGGCATTTACCTTAGCATTTAATATGGCAATCTTCTAATCAGAGCAAGCAAGTGTGTTTAATTCAGAAATATCATGAATTTCCTCCATCACATTGCAACATCTACGTAAGAACAAACAGTATGCCTGAAGAGCTTTTCATGAGTGAACTGTATTCAGATAAGCAGATGCAATAACATGTCCATTTCCAAAGTGCTCATACAGCACAGTCTTTGCTTTTACATATTCAGCACCATATGTTGAGAACTTTTGACAAGTTCATTGGGCTGCCCACTGGAGTACTGTGTGGATGCAATCATCAGAATTACCAGTCTTTGCTTTGACAATCGGTTCAAATGTGCACATAAAGGCTTGAAAATGGAGAGGATCACAATCAAAATGTTAAATTTCACTTTTGGCTAGCAAACAGAGACTTTGCTGAAGGGCCAATAAGAAGAGGGGCAGGCTTTCTTCTTTGTCACACTCTGGTGCTCTGCATTGTCATTAACAGTGTTTCTCTTCTGTGATAGAGAAACACTATAACAGAAGAGTGTTTCTGTTATAACTTTTGTTTGTGGAACAAACTTTTGTTTGTTCCACAGACTTTTGTGTCTGTGGAACAAAAGTCTTTGCATCTGCTTTAAGAATCTCAAGAGGATTTCATTATGTTTTAAAATATGACTCCATTCTATTGGATTTTCGTGAAGTGATTTGAATCCAGTTTCCTTTACTTTTGTAGCAGTTGCAGCTATTTTTATTGTCTCTAATTGTTAGTCCTTACTGAATCAGTTCTGAGTCAGTTATTTTATACACTGAGCCTAGTTGTTTGTTAGCTAGCCATTACCTGTTTATTGTTGCTGTGTCCCATCTTTCTCACTCATTTGATTTTAGTCGGTGTTTGTTGTTTGAAGTGGTGATCTTATCCCCCTTTTCACGCTTTACATTGGTAGATTTACTTACTCGCTAAGTACTCGGGTTCAACCATTCAACCAGGATCGCTCTTGCTATGTGGCCATCTTGATGGTGGTCTGACCTGAAAGCCTCCCATCTTAATAAAATGACTACCCCCTCCTGGATCTGCGTCAGTTTGCCTACAAAGCTAGCAGGTCTGTAGATGATGCCAACAATTTGGCTCTTCATTTCTAATTGCAACATCTGGACTCACCAAGAGCTAACAACAGGATCCTGTTTGTAGACTTCAGTTCTACGTTCAGTGCAATCTTGCCAGATCTACTCCAAGTCAAGTTCTCTCAGCTCAATGTTCCCGACACCATCACCAACTTCCTGATGGATCAGAGGCTGTATGTGCAGCTAGGAACGAACATCTAAGAGACTCAGATCACAGACCCACTATCCCCTCTTTTCTCAAGGACCTTTCCTTCTTCTTCGTGGACTCCTCTTCCTGAGCACCACCATCACCAGTACCTCAAGTAGGAGCCGAATCAGTTCGACAGAGATTGATGTCGTTCATGAAGACCCAATGTATTTGTCCAACAACTTAAATTCAAAAATCAAAAAACTCAAAACTCAAAGGTGACCAAAACAAAAGCGAATCCAAGTCAAATAGTCACTTGATGCACAGTGGATTCTGGTTTACGCAGCACAAAGGATCAAAAAGGTCAAAATATAGTTCTTTGGTTTTATTTTACAGTTCAGGCAAAAAGGTTACAGGCTTCTGCTTCTGCTCTGATTCCTGTACCTGTTCTCTGACTGACAACTAGTGAGACTGATGTGACTGATGAGACTAATTCCATAGGCTGGTAAAAAACTTTATGACCAATGTTATTACGCAATAGTCAGCCACACACCTACCTCCTCTCAGACTCCTCCTGACCGACTATTGGCCAGCTCTTCGTCTAACGAGTCCGCGAAGCCTCTACCTCCTGAGTATTACCACAGATGAGTGTATAGAGGGCATTCTATTTAAGCTGGAAGCTAGAAAGATGCGTCTAGACTCTAACCACCTTCAGATCCTGAGATTATGACCTTTTACAGTTAATGGATCAAACATCCAAATAGCCCGTAGTAGCCTGACTCCAGAAACCACCCCAGTTAACGGCAGCTCTTTCTCTATTAATAACGTGCACTTGTTGCAGTCTAGATAACTTCAGAGACTCGGCACGAGTCCCAAGGTCATTATTTATCATAACTAAAGAAACGTCTGAAGCCCCCCAATTCACTAGGATCATGAACATTGATTTTATATTAACCAGAAGAATAATTGTTCCTATGACTTAATTAATTTAACTGTCCACAACATGAAGTAGACTTTAATATTTTATTAGCAAGCTTTAGCAGGGGAAAATGACATACAGCTATTCCAATCAAAAACCATAAGATCAAAATATAAAAGAATTTCAAAAAACACACTTCCCTTCTAGTCCCTATACTGTGTCACTGAACCTTAAGAGAGGCTTTGGGATGCAGTTCCACTCTTTCCCAGATGCTGAGTTGATCTTGGCAGCAGAAAACTCTAAATTCCATGGTCAGGGACCCATCTTGCTGTAGCAGAGTCCTTTTTCAGAATAAATCCAAAGTTGAACTGGTGAATGTTCTTCATGAGCTCAGTTCTTTATCCATAGGTGATCATGAACTGGTTCTTCATTCACCAGTTCATGAAGAACTGGTGAATGTTCTTCATGAGCTCAGTTCTTTATCCATAGGTGATCTTTGTCTATCCCCCATGTCTACTGCAGCATCGTTGAGATGTTTCTTGGGTTGAGAGAACCCCGGGTTTTTAGAGCAGCGCGAAGTCTTCACCTTCCCGTGGTTTCAAAGTATAGCCCCAATCTTGATCCTGCATCTTCTTATGGTCTTGCCTCGATCGCTGCTGGAACAAAGAACCCCGTTCTTCTCCTTGCCTCTACTTTTTATACCCTCGGTATTTCAGCCGTGTGCACATCTGTGACTTACACAACTATCTAATTCTGCATCTTGGTTGTGCTTGCACAATCTCCCATTGCACCATTTCGTCAGCCACTTTGGCTAACTTCCTCTTTTAACATCTGGTGCTTTAGCTTATTTCACAATCCCACTCCCTGGTTTTTCCATTCTCACATCTCTTGCTCTCACGCAACCTCTTACATTGTGACACAGTGTTAAGACATCTCATCTAACTTTAATAAGATCCTTCATTTATGATTTCTCACATTTACTCTTTAGTAAATGCTTTTTTCCGGAGCAGGAAGCAAAACTTCACAGCCACGCTGTGAAGCCGGAAAAAAGCGGTTGATCATCAATTGACATTTCACCATTTTCAAAGCAGGTGAACCACGAGAAAACTTGAGCTTGACAAATAGCATCATCCTTGTAAGCGGTATTCAACATTTGAATGGTTTCCGATGCTTTTTTCCCGAGCAGGAAGCAAAGCTTCAGCCATGCGCTGCTCATAGAACTCCTCCATGAAGAAAAACGACGGCTGGACAAAACAGCTCTTACAAGAAGATTCACTGTGGGTAGACGAAACCTTCCACATCAACGCCGCTTGGCACACTGATTGAGAAGGCGTGGTTGAACAAATACCTAGCGGCAGAATCGTGTACTACGAAAACTGCGCATGCAGCAGCGTCATTCTGGAAACTTTTGGGTACCCCCTTGTATATATAGATTACCTGTATTATCTTCCGCTTATCCGGGGTCGGGCCGCAGGGGCAGTAGCTTCAGAAGGGAGGCCCAGACTTCCCTCTCCCCAGCCACTTCTTCCAGCTCCTCTGGGGGAATCCCAAGGCATTCCTAGCCCAGTCGAGAGGCATATTTCCTCCAGCATCTCCTAGGTCCTCCCCGGGGCCTCCTCCCAGTGGGACGTGCCCAGAACACCTCACCAGGGAGGCATCTAGGAGGCATCCTGACAAGATGCCCGAGCCACCTCAACTGGCTCCTCTCGATGTGAAGGAGCAGCGGCTCTACTCCGAGTCCTTTCCGGATGACTGAGCTTCTCACCCTATCTCTAAGGGAGAGCCCAGCCACCTTGCGGAGAAAACCCATTTCGGCCGCTTGTATCTGTGATCTTGTTCTTTTGGTCATGACCCAAAGCTCATGACTATAGATGAGAGTAGGAATGTAGATCGAACGGTAAATTCCAGCTCAAGACCATGGCCTTGGATTTGGAGGCAGAAACTACTAAGCTAAAAACAAATCACAAAGTGGATGCCACCAGTCGCTCCAATATCCAAACTTTGCATTAATTTTGTGATCTCCCTGTATTTGCCGCAACTCCGTTCGCGCCACTACACTGTTCCGCTTGTCTTTCACGGTTACTTGCACAACTTTACTTTGTTTCTTAGCAACAAAACACAGCCCATCGTTATTTATTGAACATCTGTGATTTCCAAAAACAAAAGAATCTAATGTTGCGTTTCATTTTTTACGTTTGGAAGCTCATTCCCTGCCACATAAGCGGAAAAGCCGGTTTTTGACATTTCTCTGACATTCGGAAAAATTAAGCCAAGCTAACTTAATTTAGCATAACTCCGGTTTTACTTGGCCTATCAATCGTGGGCCCCCTGACGAAAAATTTGTCTGGACCCCCCCTGTGCAGCTGCTGTTACAATTTTTTTTGTCTATTTGACCCATAAAAAGCATCATAATTTTAAAGGCTTGCAAATGCCTTGCTTTCTTTGGTTCAATACTGATAATTAGCAAAATATTTACTGCTCATGAATTTAACATCAAACAGTCCACATCCAGTATGCAAGTAGGTTGCTTAATTTTTTTCTTAGTTTTTCGATTACTGAAATGTCTCTCCCCATGAGCAACAGTCAAAAGTTACATGCAAAATACACATAAAGCAAAATGCTATGTAGTTGCATTTTATTCAAGCTGCAGTACATAACTTTAATAAAAAATGTTTTCTCCATATTTGTTAAAGCTGTCATGATGTCGTAGGAGTTTGTTATGAGACAGATAATCTGTGAAAACAATCAATCTCCTCCATGTCCTTCCTGAACTACTATTTCTCGCTAAAGTAATGCACTGTTCTAACCAAAACAACCAATCAGAACTAGTAGGACGCTCTTAGCGCTGTCAATCATGCTCATTCACTCACTGCTAAACGTGCTAATGGTGGAGAAACAACTTATTACAAGAAACCGTTTATCTGCCTTCATTGGTAGCTATGCTAACTAAACTGAGCATACACAGTTTGAATCTGCAAAGCTCTGTGCTATGCTAGCTGCAGCACGGCACAAATCGAGGGGGAGGAAGGATGAGCAGCACTACATGAGATTGTGATTGACACCACTAAAGCTCTCCTGCCACTTTGGAGGAGAGCTTTAGAGGAGGAGTGCTGGTTGTTTCTAGCACTGGGAGAAGGCAAAGAAAATAGATTTTTAACAGATTACCTCTCTTACCATACTGTCACAACATAATGACAGTTTTAACAAATATGTGAAAAATATATATTTTTATAAAAGTTACATACTGCAGCTTTAATTTCACTCAGGTTAGAACTGCTGCTGACTGACTCATCTGTTAAGTGGTAAAAGGAACAAGGACAAGTTAAATATATGAATATGTTGGTAATTTTTTTCTTTAATTCATTAAATGCTAGTGAAAAAGAGGCAAACAGTAGTTTGTAGCTAAGCTAATTATGCTAAATGGTTGATAATCTCACACAGTCTACTCACCGCTTGGAGAAAAACTGGGTTATAAATTAACACTCTTGCCTTTTTCTCTGTCTCCCTCTCTATTTTTTTTTTGAAAACCTGATTTTATAACTTTTCTTAGCAGCATAGTAACTGCCACAATTGTTCTTGTTTCCTACTGTTTGCTGCTAACAGTGTCATTCTCAAGCACTCTAAGCAGTAATGAACCATTTAACGCAGATAGGGGGGTGTTCAGGACAAATATGGATGTGTGTTTTTTGGTCTGGGAGTGGGAACATGAATTTTTTTACTGCTAAAAACAACCTTTGAAAATACAATATGATTAATTTTTAATTGACAGGGCCCCAATTTATTTTTATTATTATTATTATTTCTTTGAACAATAAATAAATATATTGTGGAGGGCCCCCTGTTGGTCAAGGCCCCTAAAATTGTCCTCACTTTTCCCCACTCTACCGGCCCCTGTGGCCTATTAACACAATTTAAAAACTGGTTTATAATGTGCACTTTAAGCACAAGTTGAAAGTGAGACTGGGGGAGGCAGAGTCTTGCTGCCACGCCGTCACAAATCAGACATGTAAAAAAGACGTACAGGCCTATGGACCCCTATAGTTTAACGTATCGATACTGGTGGATGAAAAATCAATATCTTCCGAGGGGGGAAAAATTAATAAATATTGCAGAATCTATATAATTATACAGCCCTACTTTTTAGTTTAAGTAAAAAAAGAAGAAAGTATAACCTGTGCATCAAGCTCCATGATATGAGCCACCTTGTTCCAGCCAAAGCCCACAAAACGACGGTCATACTCAGGGCTGTCTCTCTTCACCATCACATAGGGCTCAAAGTCAGCCTCCCACAGCACTTTGTAAGGTGTGGTGGCTGTCCGCCATTTGGCAAAGTTAGTTGGCGCATGGCCTTTGGTCCACACGTGGTATCTATAAGGATCAGAGAATGAAAAGAGGAGAAATTAAACAATGCAATGAGCTGCAATAAACAATTTTTAGTAACATTTTTTGGACAGGTTGTGAATAATACTGTCATGACACCGTCATAAACATGACATAACACCTGTCATTAACATGAGTAAGTCTTCATGAATATTTGACTGTTGTCGTAAAGTGTCATTCGGTAAATCATGACCTTTAATTGTTGACATTATTCAAAATGTCTGTTATGACAACTTGACATTAACCAAGAAATCATGATCTGACATAAATTTGTTTTAAAAGCATTACTGATTACACTTTAAAAATTATGTAGCTTTATGTTATTAAAGCTAAAGTTTAATCAGTAATACTTTTATGACAAATTTATGTCAGATCATGATTTCTTGGTTAATATTTATTAAAAGCCCAAGTTGCAATATTGCACCACAGAAGAGGTGCAGTGTAGTGCATCTCTTCTATGGTGCACTACATTGATGCTATGGTGGCACACTGGCTCAATACTTTTCCTTGTGTTTTGGAAGCACTAACATGGATTGATTCACTTTGCTTTGGGTGAACCACCTCTAGACTAAACATGAATCACCACTACAGTAAACTTGCTCTTCTAAGAATTGTTTTTTGCTACGAATGGAATGTACTCTGATGAAAATATAGTATGCATTAGAATACTTAAATATATTTTAAATATCCAGTATTTTCTGAAGAACACTTTTAATATGTTATCAAATACACTTTACATGAATTTGTTTAAAAGTATATTTTAAATATACATTTTAAAAATATATTACAATGTATGCAAACAATACTTTTCTGAAGTTGTACTTTTGGTAGTATTTTCAAATATCTTAGTGTGTATCTTAGTAAACCTTAATAAATCTCAAAATAAATACATTTCAATAATATTTGTAAGTACTTTGTAAATAGTGTCGAATAATTAGACTAATTATATTTCAATAAAATACTTTCAGTGTTTTCATATGCTATTAAGTATGCCTTTCTGGGTGCCTTAATAATCTTTTAGTATTTGCTTAAAAAGGCAAAATAAATAAACAATCCTTATGGTGGAACTTACAGTAAGGTTGTTTAACAAAGTAATAAATATTTTGTTCATGCCTCAAAACATCAAACGTTGACAGTTTAATGACAGAAAAACATTACTTGTCCTTATCACTAAATGTAGGATGTATCTTCAGTTTCACATCTCTCCGAATACGATCTGCTTTTCTCAGTTCTTTAACGAAAACACGGAAGTTATCTTTACCCAATTCATTTTCAGACGTAAATTCAATCAGTGAATGGCATTAGCTCCAGTTCACACTCCAAACCAGATGGTGGCGGTAATGTACACTTTCAGTTTTTTTGAAAACCGCCATAAAAAGAAGAAAGATCACAGTGAAAGAGAAGAAATGCTCTGCTCTTCAAATTCACCATATTTGCACATATTGCCTTGAAGGTAGAGAGGACCTTGATAATAGTTAGTGGTTTTTGTCATTTCAATCTGGTGACCTCTTATTCCGAGTTAGATGATAACACAACAGGACAAGGACTGGATGGAAATTATTCTATTCAGGTGTGGTGCAGCAGAGGCACTTCTAAAAGTTGCAGGACACCGGCCCTCGAGGACTGGAGTTTGACACCCCTGACCTAAAGGATTGGTGGCCTCATCTCATCCAGGGCAAGATGACTCCACCTCCCCACACACTCCTTCATTGCCTAATGGGAACAAAGACTCTTCTCTAAAGACCTCATCTCATCAAGACATGGGCAGCTCATCAGAAATCTCATCACCTGAATTGAGTTTTCTTAACTTCAGTGAGAAACTGAAATGGGTTCTCTCCTGAGCACCCAAAAAGCATGTTTCCTGGATACAATTACTTATTTTCTTAGTGCTCAAAGGGCAAAACTACCTGACTCTGATTCCCCAGAGTACCCTCCAATTGTTTTCTGTAGTCTGAGATTGGGTGCCAGACACATCCTTACACATTTCTTCAAGAATGTGTCTAACCCACCAGCACTACAAAACAGGACAGTACCTGTCTGGGTCACTAAAAGAAAACTTACAAAAATACAGTCTCCTGAAATCAAACATTAGACCCATCCCCTGCCTAAAGGAACCTGAATCTCAAAAACCATCTCTCACTAACTCACTCAAACTGGCTCTTTTATTAACACCAAAAGATTTACTAATTAATGACTTCATCACCCAGCATAATAATGATGTTGTATTCCGGACAGAAACATGACAATACTGAATTACCTTTACTAACTGAATTAGAACCTCAGAATTACATTTTTTCAAATGAGAATAGAAAACATTTAAAAAAAAAATTGAAAATACCATAAATTGTAACTAAATCTATTTGGGTACTTTTACCTCTTTTGAAAATCTGAGTATTGAGGTAAAAGGCCATAAACTAACTACAGTATTTTTCAGACTATAAGCCGCACCGGACTATAAACTGCAGATATCTCTTCCGCTCTAGGTTTCCCACAACGATGCAGCACGCAGCAGAGGGGGACAGACACCCAAAATTTGAGTCATTACAGATCATATAATGATCTGTAATATCACATTTATTACGATTGAAAAAAAAAAAGTTGCCAAGTTTAGAGTTAACTGATTACGGTAGTTTCCGAACGGTAACTGTAACAGTAAAAGTGCTGATCCTTTGTGTCAGCTACTAGCATTTGCTAAATAAAAATAGGTGCCTCCTTCTTCTTCAGATTTCAACTGCAGCTTGCATCCATTATTGTTGCACTACTGCCATCTACTGGATCCTAATATCTATACCTCAAATTCTCAAAAAGATCCCAGTATTATTTAAAAAAAACAAAAAATCTTTTTCCCCTCAATGCTATTTATCAACGACATTCTCAAATTTTAATTCCCTATTAAAACCTAATTCCGTTTTAATGGGTGCTTTCTTCTTTTATTTCCAATTTTGACTTTCAATGATTCACTTCCTGCTAAAGCGCCCCCTGGTGATGGAAGAAAAATCCACATATAAGCCACACCAGACTATAAGCCGCATGGTTCAAAGCTTAGGAAAAAAGTAGCGGCTTATACTCTGGAAAATACTGTAACTTTATACAAAACTGCAACATAAGTAGAAAACTTCCTTACTGACTTTCATTAACCTTTTTCTATCCTATGCATGTACTATGATTGTTTAATAACTGTCAGTGACTTCAACATTAATATTGATAACTGTGACGGGGTTCTCTTATGCTTGGACAAACAAAAATGACTGACCAAGGCCAGAGATCACTTTGGTGAAATTTATTCAGTTCAAGTGAACAAAAAAGTGGCGACATACAAAAACATCCAAGGCAGGTTTAACAGCAGACAAGACAAAAGTACCTTCCATGTAAGAGTCCATCACCTTCACTGTGATCTGGCAGACGTCTAGCTACAGACTGCCTCCCTGTGGCGCAGAGCCCTGCTTTTAAAGCCACAGGCTCTGCCCACAGAAACCAAACAAGCAAAAAACAAAATTACTTCCCACTCAAATGAACTCTTAAAGGATACAAAATAATGATGATAATAATAATAAGAAAAATAAATAAAACTTGTAATCAAAAATACAATAATCAATTTAATAGAGAACATTCAATATGCTCCGATGACATCATCACATGACTCTCCCCTGGCGCGCCACTATCCGGAAATAACTCTGCTTGAAAACAAAACCGGGAAAATGTTTGGAACTGAAAACAGGTTAAGATGGATATGCCAACTAAAGCAGGAACACCGCGTGTGCACCCACGATGAACCGCATCAGTTTAATCTGCAACAGAAGTAAGTTAGCGATTGTGAGTCCGTGCCTGTTGACACGGACTCATAATTAAGTCCCGGCTCGTGACGGCTCCTCCGTCACATCACCCCTCTCCTCTCCAAGGTTGGCAAAATTCGGCAACCTAGAAAGAAAGTCTGCCACTTTATTAAGTCTGCCACTCCTATGACAGATGGTAAACTTGTAAGGTTGAAAGGACAAATACCACCTAGTTAGACGATGATTACTGTTCTTCATGGTGTTGATCCAGGTCAGGGCACGATGATCAGTCTCCAAATCAAATTCTCTGCCCAGCAGGTAGTATTTGAGACTTTCCAGAGCCCATTTAATGGCCAGGCCTTCTTTTTCCACCACAGAATACCTCACCTCTCGAGGTAGCAGCTTGCGACTCAGGTAGAGTATGGGTTGCTCCTCCCCAGGATCTCCTTGAGCCAGAACAGCTCCTAGGCCGACTGTGGATGCATCTACCTGGACCAGGAATCTTTTACTGAAATCAGGACTTTGGAGGACAGGAGATGAACATAGGTGAGCTTTCAGAATGTTAAAGGAATCTTCACACTCCTGGGTCCACACAACAGGATTCTTCTTGTCTTTAGCTGTCAAACTTGTGAGTGGAGAAGCAAGTGTAGAAAAATGAGGCACAAACCTTCGATACCAACCAGCTAGTCCCAGAAATGACCGCACTTCCTTCTTGGTTCGGGGACGAGGGCATTTTTGGATCGCTTCTACTTTATCCATCTGTGGTCGCACCTTTCCCCTCCCCAGCTGGTAACCCAGGTATCTGGTCTCCTGTTGTGCCCAAACACACTTTGAAATGTTAAGTGTCAGTCCTGCTCCTCCAATCTTTTCCAACACTCTTGTTAGATGTGAGACATGCTCCTCCCAGCTACTGCTATAAATGATTACATCATCTAGATAAGCAGCGCTGTAGTCTTCACTTCCTCGCAGTACTTTGTCCATCAGCCGCTGGAAGGTGGCTGGAGCACCATGCAAGCCGAATGGCATCACAGTAAACTGGAAAAAGACCAGACGGGGTACAGAATGCTGTGTACCGTCTGCTTGAAGGCTCCAATGGAACCTGCCAGTACCCTTTACACAGGTCAAGGGTGGTAATGAACTTGGCTTTTCCAATACTTTCCCGAAGCTCATCCACTCTGGGCATGGGATAGGCATCAAACTCTGAAACTGCATTAAGCTTTCTGAAATCAATGCAAATCCACAGTGAGCCATCTTTCTTACACACAATAACTACTGGGCTGCACCACTCAGAGTTTGAAGGTTCAATAATACCTGATGTCAGCATGGTCTCAACTTCATCTCGCAGCTGCCCCACCAACTGTTGTGGAACTCTATATGGGCGTTGACGAATTGGCTGCTTCTCTTTCAGTCGAATTGCATGCTCAATCAGAGTTGTCCGGCCCGGATTAGGAGAAAAAAGAGGAGACAGTCTCTGGAATATTTGCTGAAGTTGTGAGTCTTGGTGTGAGGTCAAGTGACTGAGATTAGGGGTCGACTGTTCAGCCATCACTTCAACACCAGGAACCTCTTCTTCCTCCTCAACTCGCCTCACCAGGCATGATGTTTCTGGATCTGGACATGCTGATTCTTTCCACTTCTTCAACAAGTTCACATGATACACCTGTGTAGCTTTCTTTTTGTCAGGATGGTAGACTTCATAGGTGGTGGGTCCTAGCTGTCGGCTGATGGTATAGGGCCCTTGCCACTTTGCCAAAAGCTTGCTGGTGGATGAAGGCAAAAGTAGTAATACCTTCTGTCCAGGTCTTAAGACCCTTTGCCAAGCCTGCTGATCATACCACCTCTTTTGTTTCTGCTGGGCCTGCAGTAGGTTTTTTCCAGCTTCTTCCTGGTACTCAGCAAGTCGACTTCTCATCTGCAGCACATACTGGACCACACCTTTGGCACTGGATGAGCCCTCTGTCGCATCCCAACTTTTCCTCAGCAGGTCTAGCGGTCCCTGAACATCCCACCCATACAGGAGTTCAAATGGGGAGAACCCGGTTGACGCTTGCGGCACCTCACGATAGGCGAACAGAAGGAATGGTAACCAGCGGTCCCAATCTCTACCAGTGTCATTCACAAACTTCTGCAGCATCCTCTTCAGCGTCTGGTTGAACCTTTCGACCAGTCCATCAGTTTGCGGATGGTAAGGTGTCGTCCTGATGGCTGAGATCCCAAGCTGTTTATGAAAGAGTTTTAGGAGATTAGAGGTGAAATTAGTTCCCTGGTCTGTCAAAATCTGATCTGGGATTCCAACTCTTGAAAATAGCTGGACCAGAGCTCGAACTATTGCAGGAGCAGTAATGGTATGTAGTGGAAAAGTCTCTGGAAATCTGGTGGCATAGTCACATACTACCAGGATGTACTGATGACCACGCCCACTCTTCACTAGGGGTCCAACAATGTCCATTGCAACCTTACAAAAAGGAGTGGAGATGACGGGTAGTGGTTGGAGGAGCGCCCGATCCCACTTCCGAACGGGACGAGTCTTCTGACATGTGGGACAAGCAGCACATAAGGTATTAACGTCATTGTACATTGATGGCCAGTAAAAACGTGAGCCAACACGCATAAAGGTTTTGTGACGCCCCAAGAGCCCTGCCCATGGAATGGTGTGTGCTAAATGCATGACAAGTGCCCTACAGCTAGTTGGTACTACCAACCGTTGTTTTTCATTATAAGCATACAATACACCATTTTTTAACACAAAAGATTCTCTCCCACTCCACTTAGCATCATCTTTTCCACTCACTCGGTCAAACAAAGGTTGTAAAGACACATCCTGTTTCTGTAAAGTAGCAATATTTTCAGGTACGTTCCACATGTCATCTACTGTTAAATCTGTTGACACATTTCCACTCAGCATTAACTTTTTCTCAAATTTTTTCTGCTTTCTGGATTTTCTAGACTTCTTTGAAACCTCAAACAAACTCTCATCAAAATCAGGTAAGGACTCAACTTGTCCTTTGGCCTGAGAACGAGTAACCACCGGACAGGAAACATTGCCAACTTTGCTCCCCTCAGTTTGCACTTCTCCCAAAAGATGAAACATGACAGGTAAATCTGTACCCAAAATGATATCAAAAGGTAGGTTTTTCACCACGCCAACAGTTAGCAAATATGGTTGATCGTCAATAATGACAGTCACTTCTGCTTTTGGATAAACATGACAATCTCCATGCACACACAAAATCTCAGTTTTCTTTTCATAGTTCACACATCCAACAGGCACAAGAGTCTCTTTTATAAGTGATGTGGAACTACCACTGTCCATTAATGCAGTTACCTGCTGTCCATTCACAGTCACAGTTTTATGAGTTCTAGTTTCAGAGTTTTTGACTCCAGCCTGATTTTCAGTTCTAGGAGCATAGCAGGAACCAGTAAACTTGGTTTTCTTTATTGGGCACACTGAAGCCTTGTGGCCCAGCTGCTGGCAATAATAGCAAATCAGTGGCTTACCATGAGACGGTTGATTCACAGAACTGGTGGTACCTTTAACCTCCTGGATTGGCTCTCTGGCATACCGTTGATGTCCAGCTGGTTGAGCAGGTCGTTGCACAGGGTTGGAGAAACGTGCTGCTCCTCCTCGACGTGCGTTCATGTACTGTAGAGCCAACTTTGCCGCAGTCAGACCATCCTCAGGTTCAAGTTCCTTCACCCAGGTCCTAACATCAGAGGGCAGAACGCTCAGCAGTTGTTCCTGGATGATGAGCTCCCTGATGACCTCTTTGGAATGCTGGTCCGGACGGATCCATCGTCGGTAGAGACCTCTAAGGCGGTGGTAGGTTTCAGTAGGAGTTTCACCAGCAGGGATACTTGTTGCTCTGAACTTGTCTGTAAGTCTCTGGTGAGATGTCGAACTTTGTTAACAAAGCAGTTTTCAAGTCCTTGTAGCAGTGAGCACGGTCCTCATCCATGGCAGCATAGGCCTCCAGCGCCTTCCCAGAAAGGAGTGGAATGAGACGACACGCCCATTCACTCTCTGGCCACCTCCAGGTCTTGGCAATGCGCTCAAACCGCAGTAGATAATTTTCAAGGTCTTCTCCTAATTGATAAGGAGGAATCTTCGGATCAGTGGTGTAACTTACTGGCTGAGGTTGATGGCTTTGATCACTGTCGTCATCATTATCACTTTGCTCTGCACCAGCTCCTGACTGAAGGTAAGGACGTGGCACTTGCTGTGGTTGCTGCAGGGACATCCTAAGATTTCGCAGTTCATTCAGCAGCCCTTTTTCTCGCTTTTGCTGACCTGCCATAAAGTCCTTCATCAAAGTGAGAAACTCACTGCCAGACACACTTGATCCACTGGGGACAGGTTTTGGTTCACCTTCTTCATCTGATCCAGATGTTGGCACGCTTTCCCATGCTTTGTCAGCCACCTGTTCTTCCATCTTTGATTGTGATCGAAGACCAGATCTTTGCTTCACCAGACAAGTTCCTCTTCTCCGGCTCGCCATAATCCCACTTCTGACACCATATGTGACGGGGTTCTCTTATGCTTGGACAAACAAAAATGACTGACCAAGGCCAGAGATCACTTTGGTGAAATTTATTCAGTTCAAGTGAACAAAAAAGTGGCGACATACAAAAACATCCAAGGCAGGTTTAACAGCAGACTGTTGTCTTAACAGTACCTTCCATGTAAGAGTCCATCACCTTCACTGTGATCTGGCAGGCGTCTAGCCACAGACTGCCTCCCTGTGGCGCAGAGCCCTGCTTTTAAAGCCACAGGCTCCGCCCACAGAAACCAAACAAGCAAAAAACAAAACAATTACTTCCCACTCAAATGAACTCTTAAAGGATACAAAATAATGATGATAATAATAATAAGAAAAATAAATAAAACTTGTAATCAAAAATACAATAATCAATTTAATAGAGAACACTCAATATGCTCCGATGACGTCATCACATGACTCTCCCCTGGCGCGCCACTATCCGGAAATAACTCTGCTTGAAAACAAAACCGGGAAAATGTTTGGAACTGAAAACAGGTTAAGATGGATATGCCAACTAAAGCAGGAACACCGCGTGTGCACCCACGATGAACCGCATCAGTTTAACCTGCAACATAAGTAAGTTAGCGATTGTGAGTCCGTGCCTGTTGACACGGAATCATAATTAAGTCCCGGCTCGTGACGGAGTGGGCCCTCTGTCAACGACCTTGACAGAGGGCCAAGAAAGCTATGCAATATTCTTGATAATTTTGATCTAATTCAACATACAACACAAGCAACACACAATCGAGGTCACACACTGGACCTGGTATTTCCAATGTGACTGAATGTCACGTTTATTATAAAATCTACAAAGAAAGACTGTGCAGCTGTCACTCAACACTAAAACATGCAAAGGAAACATTCTTTGCAGAGTCTTAAGCAAAAACAAACAATGCTTAAGCTTAATTTGCAACAGTTGACAGTGATGTTACCACCTGAATTTTCCGTTCCTGGTATTTGCCATTTCAAACCAATCTTCTTCCAGATAGTGTAGGAGAGTTACTCAGCCAGGCTCTCCTTTGGCTTGATCAAGGGGACAGGTAAACCATCCTCATTCATGTCCTTCATCACCTCTGCTGCTGTCTTGTGTTGAGGGAGAACAAGTGTAGCTTCAATCGCTAAGATACAATCGTAGCTTTGCAGGGAAGGAGTCTGGAAGCAAATCTTTCTCTGCTTCAGGACCCATTTAGTTTCAGAGTATTGCTTGCTAATTTTCAGCACTATGGGAAAAGTAGTCATTATCAAAATATAGCAGTTTCCCGTGTAGAAGTACTGCTTTCTCCCCCCATGCTTTTTGTCCAATATCTTCCTTGGTTCTGCTGCGGAGAAATGTAGCAATAGATCACGGCATGTTGTTTCTGTCCCCAGCAGATGGCGAAGCTAGCTCTCAGTATGCCTTCTCCAGTTCAATTTTTGGATTCCATATTTGGATTGATCTCAAGTAGTTTTTCCACAAAATCTCTTGTAGAAGATTATCTGGATATTTTCTCTTTATGATCTCCCTTAATGGTAGAGCACTTTTTCTTGTTGCTCAATATCTGCTCCATGTTCTGTGCACACTCCTCCCCTGCATTAACACAGTCCTCTGTCTCCTTCATTTTTTGATGTACCTTTATAAGTTCTGAGTAAATGCTTTCCAGCTGTTTTGTGTTTTTTTTAAATCTATGTAATATTAAAATGTTCTGAGACACTGAAAATTACATTTTCATGATCTTTAAACCAGGGGTGTCCAAAGTCAGTCCTCGAGGGTCTTCATCCTGCATGTTTTAGTTGTCTCTCTGGTGGTAGTACCAACCTTTTCGTCGTGTCAGTGTTCTTCTTAGGCCTTCTAACGAGCCATTATTTGATCCAGGTGCGTCAAACCAGGGATAGAACTAAAACATGCAGGATGCCGGCCCTCGAGGACTGACTTTGGGCAAACCGTTATCAAAACAAGAAATATCTATGAATCTGAGTTTCACTTTCTGACAAGGGTGTAACTTTTTAACAAACCTTGGCTCCTATATGCTTTATGAAATATTTAATCCTATTTGATGATTGCTCTGAATATTGCTACGTTCTACAAACGATGCAATTCATCCAGGGGAACAATGTAGAAAAACGGGTGGTTATATATATTTTTCTCAGTCTGTCAGCAGACTCGTTGCCATGGCAACCAATAAACAGCCCCGGGAGCACAGAACAAAGATTATGATCGAGTGCATCAAGATTTACCACTAAAAAATTTAACACTAAAAAACCCCCACAAGAACATTTACCACACAAAAACGAACGTACAAACACCAAACAGATCATTCTCTCTGTTTCAGATTTATGTTTCTGAATTTCCATTTTGCGACCATTAGGAAGTGATCGCCTGAACACTAGCGGTGGTTGATAGCCATCTTAAACACCTGCACTTCGGATTATCTGTCAGAAAATGTATGTGGGTTGCCTTATTTTTGTGTGACCCTAAATACTCTCAACTGCACAGCAAAAGTACATGCAAAGGTGATAAAAGTTAAGATAGCATAACTAATCTACTCTCCACTTTCTTTATTTTTTTTAATTAAAGCTTTTTACTGACCTGTGAAATTTGATCCCTTTGGACCTTGTTATCTTGCTATCGTAGTGTTGACGATATCAAAACTTTGCGTCCCCCTCTCAGATTCTTTGCTTGATTGTGTCATTTCCCTGACCACTGATATTCCTGACTCAATGTACAGCAATAGCGCATGTGGCATGTGATGTCCAATCCACTAGACCACTGAGCGGACTTGCCATTTACGTTTTACAAAGGAATTTTAAAAAGCATTACCTGTCTGTAAATGCTTTGAATACAACGTGAATGTAACTCGGCATCTATACCGAGTTACATAGATGAAGGCACATAAGGAAAAAAAAGGTGCAGGAAATATTGGTGGGGAGTGTTCCCTTAATGCCAGTGTTGGTGGGGACATGTCCAAACCTGTCCTTCAGGAAGTTACGCATATGCTTTCTGAGATGCTGGACAAAAATGTTTCCATGCTATATTTTTAATAAAAGTAAAGGAGAAGTAAAGCTGCTTGAAGTATCACTTGACCTGACATAACATAACAAGAAATAATATAAGTGTTTCTGTTTCACACCTAAAGGTAAAGAGTGTGCCCATGTCCAGCTGGGAGAGTAATTCTGCCTTAGACTTCGGGAAGGAGAGGCGATATCGCAAAGTCTCAAAGGCTGGAACTACTAGGGCTTTTTTGGAGTTGGCCACGTCAAGCTGTACCACTGATTTCCTGCAAGGAAAGACAATGAATGCAAAGGAAGTTGTGCACTATAATAAAATTGAAAAAATTTATTGAAAGACATGTCTTTCTTACCTGAGATACTCATAGAGGCCATACATGGGGAGGAAATCAATGTCTGATAGGAACATATAGTTTGTGTTGACTTGCTGCATGGCAACGTTTCGCAGGAGATTGACCGGATAGAATTGCCCCTCTTTGTAGACTACATGGTAACCTACATTTCCGCGGCCCATCAGCACCTCAGATCCCTGTGCATATCGCAGGAACTGCTGTGCCTCAGCATCTGAAAGGTATAGGGCCAAACTGATGGGGCCTTCCCAGTGCTTACAGATAGCCTCTAACATCTGGAGCCTATAGAAGGGGAAGGACAAGTATGGTGACCTCATAAAATATGAATCAGTATAATCAACTATACGTTCCAAACACTGGAATTTTATAGGCTTATAGTGGAACTACATACCCTAACAGCTAAAACCTCCAAATCCTTGAGACGTCCACTAAAAACGGTTATAGCTGCCTATTTTAACCTCGCCCCCTATATCACCAAAAACAACTGAAAAGGTATACCCAAATTAAAACAGCTGGTCTTCTTGAACAATTTGGAGTACATGAAAACGTTTGGCCTCTTTATGAAGATGACAAGCTAAAATTTCTATTTTTGCAGTCAAAAATACTTTAATTAAGTAGTTTGTAGCTATTACGTTTGTAAAAAAAGAAATTGAAAAATTTTGCTTCACCCAGATTTTTCATTTTTATTTCTTGTAAATGCATATTGAGTGTTGAACGCATTAACTGGAAAATACAATTAATATGTATAATAAAGTATTCTGCTTGTGGATTTCAAGACTGATCAAAATAGCACAAAAAAGAAATGTCATTTTGGACATGTTTATTTTTGAGGATGTACAGGTGTTGTCCAAGTGTGCCATTTGGAGTCTCCATTTGGAATCTCCAAATGGCACACTTGGACAACATCTGCTATACAAACTTCAAATGACTGTAACTCCTCAGTGCTTCAACATACAGCCATCAATGAGAGGTCTAATGAAAGACAATGACCAGAGGAATCCTCTGGTAGACACATTACTTATAGTGGAAATTACTTATAATTATATAAATAAAATAGCATATCTGGGGGGACAGGGGAGGTTAGCGTACAGTCAAACCTCCTACCCCTTCTTGCAATACGCTGTCTGTCCGTCCGCCCCTATCCGTCAACCCCCTCCACCATCTCTCCTTCGACCCATCCTCCCAGGCCCCCTTCTCCTTCGCCCCCAATGATATGCTATGATATATCCACTTTAACAGATGTACCAAAAATGTTTCATATACATCTCTGAAATGCAAAGAGTATATGACGCAGGTGTACAAGCAGTACCTGTCCATAGATAGCTGGGCAACGAGAGTGACATCACTTTGGTCAGAACTGGGTTCATACTCATAGTGGAGAAAGTAAAGATGCGTTCGATGAACTGTAAATCTCTCTCGCCGAAATTCATAACAGGGGTCATCTTCATCAAGTTCGGAAAGAGTCTTTTGCAGCTGCAAGCAAAGAAAAAAAACACAGAAACAATTTAATGGCTGAAATATCCGAGTTGCAGTTAGTGCAGATAAATCACCCCATGTGTTTCCATGCCAAGCCACAAAACGGTCCACCAGCTCTCTGAACTTGGCCTCTTGTCCATTTCTGATACACCAAACAAATAAAGACTCATCCAAAATATTCTTTAGACGATAGGACTCTCTGACAAATACTGGGAGTCTGAGATGTACAAAGTGAAAAGTCTTAAGTCTGCTGCATGCACCTTTTCATACATTTGAGGCCGTAATAGTCAACCTTCACTGGCAGCTTTCCTAACACTTCTAATCCACCTACTTTTCTTTTGCTACAAATCTGTCTGCTTGTACAGTCTGAAAGGCAGGCAGAAAGACACAGAAGTAGGAAATTTGATCCTTCAGCTATGTCTTACTGAACACTTAACTCTGCATTCCCAATACTCTGACTTGATTCTTGCCAGCACTTCAAGTTCATCCCTTTTATTTGTCAAGGACCTCATAATGAGAAATAAAAGCAATGGTTTAAACTTCCTCCTTCTCTGTCTTCACTTTGCCTCTACAACTTCTCTTCAGCTTATCTGGGTTGTGGGTTCTCTAAGTCTATATAATTTTAGCTTTTTAAATATTGATCAGCTGAAGCCGACTCAAAAAACTGTTGTTGCTATGTTTATGCAAACAGTATAAAAGTAACACCAAAAATGATGTCTGCGGCCCATCATCAAAAACCACAGTCAGTAATCTTTCAAAAAGCAATGTTTGGACCAAAGAAAATGAGGAAGGAAAATTTCAAAAAGAAGAAGTTATGCAAAAGATGTCACCTTGCTAAGCAAAAATTTGGAGTTAGGATTTCATGAGAATACTAAAATGTCAAAATTAACATGACATTCTTAAAAAGTGTTAGCATTGCAGTTCATTATAAGGCCAAAAGACTATTAGAAAGTTATTTTACAATTGAAAAAATACTGTTCATAGCACATATGTCACATATTTTTGAACAGTTGGTTTATTAATTTGTTGACAGTCCATATCTCTGCCGTGCTGCAATACAAGGTATTTCAGAAAAAGTTTCACCTACATTTTCACTGTTGGGGTCAGCTTCGCTTGGACAGCCAAACAGCTCCCGTCGCAGCAGGTTACCATCATACTCCAGAAAAGTAAGATAAAGATTTCGAAAGAACTCAACATGCTTATTTTTGACTCGTAGCTTCTTAGGGGAGTTCCAGTGGATCACCTGTTTAGGAGAACAGTACAGAAAAGTTAAAGGAATTTCCCACAGCTCAGAAAACGCTTAGCCTGTGGGCTGGTAGTCAGCCCTTTTAACATTTATTTTATTTCCTGCTGTACCACAGTAACTCATCTGATGGATAGGCAAAAAGTTAAGTCATGTATGTTCCAACACATATTACTTTTGTCGTCATTGTAATGGATTGCTTACTTGTTTCAAGTTAGAAAAACTATATTGTTCCATAAATTTCAGTTTCTTCTTGTTTACGTTCATTGTGGAACAGAAACATGCCGGTTAAAAACCAAGCTGGTCTTTAACCGACATGGGTCTGTTCCACAATGCTCTTATGCATCAGTTGATAAATTCAAGAAATATTTACAATAATTCACACAAAGTCTGATGAACACAGTGAAGTTTGCTTTCTCTTTGAGCAGATATCAAAACAATTCTTCAGTGTTGCATGGCATTCCACAAATAATGGTCAAAAATATAGTTAGCTTGGTGTGGAACCAAGCTAACTATATTACATCCATTTTTCTTTCTGATCTACTGTCACAAAGCACATTTTGTATGATTTTTCAAGTAACAGATGACTCTTACACAAAAACATACTAATTGAAGATATTACTGTTAAGGAAATAAATATACAAAATGTATACAATAATCATACTTGTGTATGAAAAAACACAAGTATGATTGCTCCAAAACCTCCCCCGTCTCAAAAAATTTACAGTCACCTTAAATATTGGCAAAGACTGATTGTAGAAAGTTCTGAACACCTGATCTCACCTTCAGGTCTGATACATCTTTGTAGCATTTTTCAGAGCGAGTGTGGTCTGACAGTTGAACGTTCCAATAGCAGGGCAGCTGGTAAACAAGGAACGGGTTCTGCTTGATCACTGCATTAAAGATGTCCTAAGGACCAAATGGCATACATGACAGTGACAGATTTGACAAGTTTGAATAAAAACAATAAACTTCTTAATAACAAACAATGTATATCTTTATCTCTATGTATGTTTATTGATATAGTATTAAACTTGTAAAATGGAATAAAACCAGTTTTTATTGTTGCTCTGTAGGAATTTCAAATGCAGATACACATAAATATAAGCAATAATGACAACAAAAAACATACAGAAACTGTATTGTAAGGGAAAATGTACAGGTCCTTCTCAAAAAATTAGCATATTGTGATAAAGATAAATATTTTGCATAATGTAATGATAAAAATTAAACTGTCATATATTTTAGATTCATTGCACACCAACTGAAATATTTCAGGTCTTTTATTGTTTTAATACTGATAATTTTGGCATACAACTCAAGAAAACCCAAAATACCCGTCTCAAAATATTTGCATATTTCATCCGCCCAATAAAAGAAATGTGTTGCACTCAATACTTGGTCAGGAATCCTTTTGCAGCCTTCAATGCAGCATGGAGGCAATCAGCCTGTGGCTCTGCTGAGGTGTTATGGAGGCCCAGGATGCTTCGGTAGTGGCCTTAAGCTCATCCAGAGTGTTGGGTCTTGCGTCTCTCAACTTTCTCTTCACAAAATCCCAAAGATTCTCTATGGGGTTCAGGTCAGGAGAGTTGGCAGGCCAATTGAGCACAGCAGTACCATGTTTAGTGGTTTTGGCACTGTGAGCAGGTGCTAGGTCGTGCTGAAAGATTAAATCTACATCTCCATAAATCTTTTTACCAGATGGAGCATGAAGTGCTCCAAAATCTCCTGATAGCTGCTGCATTGACCCTGCCCTTGATAAAACACAGTGGACCAACACCAGCAGCTGACATGGCTCCCCAGACCATCACTGACTGTGGGTACTTGACACTGGACTTCTGGCCTTTTGGCATTTCCTTCTCCCCAGTCTTCCTCCAGACTCTGGCACATTAATTTCCGAATGACATGCAAAATTAGCTTTCATCTGAAAAAAGTACTTTGGACCACTGAGCAACAGTCCAGTGCTGCTTCTCCGTAGCCCAGGTCAGGCGCTTCTGCCGCGCTGTTTCTGGTTCAAAAGTGGATTGACCTGGGGAATGCAGCACCTGTAGCCCATTTCCTGCACACGCCTGTGCACAGTGGCTCTGGATGTTTCTACTCCAGACTCAGTCCACTGCTTCCCCCAAGATCTGGAATCGTCCCTTCTCAACAATCTTCCTCAGGGTCCGGTCACCTCTTCTCGTTGTGCAGCGTTTTCTGCCACACTTTTTCCTTCCCACATACTTCCCACTGAGGTGCCTTGATGCAACATTCTGCGAACAGCCTATTAGTTCAGAAATTTTTTTCTGTTTCTTACCCTCTTGCTTTAGGGTGTCAATAATGGCCTTCTGGACAGCAGCCAGGTCAGCAGTCTTACCCATGATTGTGGTTTTGAGTAATGAACCAGGCCGGGAGTTTATAAAAGCCTCAGGAATCTTTTGCAGGTGTTTAGAGTTACTTTGTTGATTCAGATGATGAGGTCAACTGCTCATTCAGATAACCTTTTCATGATAGGCAAATTTTTTGAGATAGAGATTTTGGGTTTTCATGAGCTGTATGCCAAAATCATCAGTATTAAAACAATAAAAGAACTGAAATATTTCAGTTGGTGTGCAATGAATCTAAAATATATGACAGTTTAATTTTTATCATTATATTATGGAAAATAATTAACTTTATCACAATATGCAAATTGTTTGAGAAGGACCTGTACAATGCCAGAAAACTGACAATTCTATACACAAATTATTATGTATGAAATTGAAGCCATTGTACAAGAGACTTCCTCTCTCCCACTACCTGCTGTGGATTTAAGAGCCATCCTAGGACAGACCTGGTCTTCCTAATGAGCTCATCTAGTCGGTACCGATCAGCCAGCACACAACATCATACCATCTTCTATGGTCCTTATTATTTTCTAAAAAAAAGTTCACCAGTGGTATATTGCAACCATATGCATTCTACCACCAGCTGTTGTGATATTACAGCTGGTAAACAAGGAACAGGTTCTTGTTACCAGCAAGGACCCACTGGTAAACAAAGTAGCTTTGGAAACTGCTTTGGTTGAGTCTCCAAAGCAGACTCAACTTGCTTTGGAGTTTGAGGTCTTCTGAAGTGCTGGGGCACTCCTGCAGACCTTATTTGACTTCCAGTCCCATTCCAATCAATAGCCTTAAACCAATCATGCAGGGTTTCTTCAGTTTTGTGTGACTATCTTCTCTGATCTTTTACTACTGGTTGTCTCTGAACAAGGGGTTTATACAGTGAGCAGAGAAAATAAGAGTAGGCAGAGGTGATGAATCCCTGACATCAGCATAAAACAAATCCAACATTTTGCTTTCTACTGGCAGAGTAGCTGACATAGCCCTGAAATGTTGGACTTAAATGATCTTACTGTGAGCATATTGTGAAGAATCAAGTGTTTAACTAAAGTAGTGTGTTTCTATTCACCGTAGGGGTAGGGGTTCTCTGCCATTTTTGGTAACACTTTATTTGAAGGGGAGTGAATAAGACTGTCATGCCACTTTCATAAACATGATATAACACATATCATGAACATGAATAAGCCTTCATGAATATTTATGACTGTTGTCATAAAGTGTCATTCAGTAAATTGACACTTTTAATACAAAGTTGACATTATTCAAAATGTCTGTTATGACAACTTGACATTAACCAAGAAATCATTACTGTTTACACTTTACCTTTAATAACATAAAGTTACCTAATTTTTAAAGTGCAATTAGTAATACTTTTAGAACAAATTAATGATTTCTTGGTTAATCTTGGTTTTGTTTGTTGTTTTGGCCTTGGAGACCCTGAAGCTTAAAAATTTCCTGTGTTTTCTGCCTCCTGTCATTGAGATTTTACCTGAACTGTAAAATAAACTATCTTTTGCTACTGACATCAATTGTGTACTGATTTTGTGTTACACCCAGTGCCAGAATTTATTCTTAGTGGTCTTGGGGAGGGGTTGTAAAATCTACCATCTTCTGCTCTTTACGTCAAATAAATTTTGCAAGTTCTATTTTGTATAGGCTTCGCCCTTTAAGGCTATTGTTAGTGGGTTTATTCCTCAGGTGCAGTACAGCACTGAAAAAATCTTAGTCCACACCCACCTATTGGACGGGCCCCTCCCCGGTCTCTATAAATAATTAAATTGGACAAACAACTCCCTCTTTTTCTTCAGCACAGCGATAGCAATAAAGTCTAAGAGCGAAAATGTCTTCTAACGGTTCCATCCATTTTTGCCTATCTTGTCAGACAGGGTACATTATGTCCTTCGATGGGCACCGGATCTGCAAGGGATGCCTGGGCCCCCATCACGGCAATCTCGCTCACACGCCTCAGCCCTCTTGCCGCTCCTGTGCTCTTCTCCCGCTGGAGGAGAGGAGGCGGAGGCTAGCCTTCAAGGCTGGTGCTAGGCGAGGCGACAGGCCCACCGAGTCAGGTCGCCGTTCGTGGGGTGATTCTGGTTACGCTGAGAGGAGATCAAATTATTCCGCCGGCAGCCGTCTTCTCCACCGTCTCCACATATATGAGGCGGACCACATATATGTGGTCCGCCTCATATATGTGAGGCGGACCACAGCGCCTCACATATATGCATGCCCACTGTAAGAACGTTATTCAGAGTGGCGGCGCACATGTTCCCTGGACAGGTGGATAGATTTACTGATCAACAAGGGTTACATGCTGCAGTTTGGAGCCAGCCATCTGCTGTTCAGGGGAATTGTGAAGACGGTCTTATCATCTCTGGAGCAGAACGCCGCTTTCAGTCAGAACTGCAGGAACTGATGGTGAAAGGTGTCATTTCCACGGTCCCCGAGGAGAGGAAAACGCAGGGTTTTATTCCTGCTATTTTCTGGTTCCCAAAAAATGTGAGGAGTGAGACCCATCCTCGATCTGTCTCTGTTCAACAGTTCGATCATGGAGAGGCCATTCCATATGCTGACAGAGAGATAGGTATTGGAAAACATTCACCGGGGCGACTGGTTCACCTCCAAAGATTTAAAGGACATGTATTTCCACGTGCCCATCATCCTGAAACACTGGAAGAATCTGTGTTTCTTCTTCCAGGGGATCCAGTATCAATACAAGCGTCTGCCATTCGGTTATTCTCTCGTCTCGCGCACTTTTTCCAGATGTGTGGAAACAGCGCTGCAGCCATTGCATGTAGCAGGGATGAGAGTCCTCTTTTATCTGGACAACCTGCTTTTACTGGCTCAGTCCAGAGAGGAAGCCGCAATGCAGACCCAGAAGCTGGCAACACATTTGATGATCCTGAGGTTTTCCATCAACTGCGAAAAGAGTTCCATTATTCCATCCCAGATTATTGTTTATCTCGGAGTGGAGTTGAACTCAGCAACAATGAGAGCCCAATTAGCACAGTCGAGAGTCAACAGTTTATAGTAGTGACTACTCTGTCAGTCATGCAGCTGCTGGGAATGATGTCAGCAGCTCATGTGATGGTCCCGCTGGGTTTGTTGCACACAAGATGCCTCCAGAGATGGTTCACTCTCCTTCACATAGATCCTGTGCGCCAGAAGAGGAGCATGATCTCTGTTCCTCCTTCAGCTAATTGACAGAAATTTATCTTTCAGCATTATTTAAAACTTATGCTGCTGCTATTTCGTCCTGTTCTGGTGACAGAACGATCTTCAACCACCTATTGATGAAGCGGTTTCTGAGAGGTGTACGCAGACGCATACCTGTGTCGCGCCCACTTGCTCCTCTGCGGGATTTAACCCTGGTCCTACGCGCTCTTGTTGAAGCTCCATTCGAGCCTTTAGATCAGGCTCCACTTTTAAGTTTTTGTCTTTAAAAACTGCTCTGCTCTGTTGGCCCTTACTTCTGCAAAGAGAGTGAGCGATTTATCCGCTCTCTCTGTAGCTCCCTCTTGTCTCAGAATATGAGCCGATGGCAGCGTGGCTGTGCTGCGTCCCAACCCTGCTTTTACTCCTAAAAGCATCACAAGCTCGTTCAGATCCAGGGAGATATTTTTGGAGGATTTTTACCCTCCTCCACATAACTCTGAGGAAGAAGCTGCATCTCATCTTCTCTGCCCTGTGCGCGCGTTCTCATGTTATGTGGCACACACGTCTGCACTGCGTCGCTCTAAGTGTTTGTTCGTGCATTATAGAGGTAATTCAGTGGGGCATCCTCTGTCCACTCAGCGTCGTTCTCACTGGTTGTGTGAGGCCATCTCACAGATTTACACTTCCTCTGAACTGGATCCTCCAGAGAATCTGAGAGCTCATTCTACCAGAGGGATTTCATCCTCCACAGCTCTGCGTGGAGGAATGTCTGTGGAGGATATTTGCACGGCAGCTTCCTACATCCTGCTTCGCCGTTAACCCACTAGCGATAGCCTTAAAGGATGAAGCCTGTACGAAATAGAACATTGGTTACGTATTGTAACCCCAGATTCTATAAGTATAGGCGCAGCCCTTTAAGCTGTGGGCCTCACTGGTTCCTGAATAGCTGAAGAAAAGACTGTTAGGGAGCCGTTTGTCCGGTCTGACCATTATTTATACAGACCGGGGAGGAGCCCATCCAGTAAGTGCCCCTCTTTTTCAGTGCTGGGCTGTGTGCGAGAGCAAAACCCACTAGCAATAGCCTTAAAGGGCTGCTCCTATATTCATAGAATCTGGGGTTACAATACGTAACCAACATTTTAGATTTTGAACCTAAATGTGAGTTTATGAAAGATAAACTTACAGTAATACGTTGTGTTAATATTTTATTAATTCCAAGAGACTCCAAGAGTCGAATAAACTAGAGTTTTTAGGTTAGCATTTAAAAAGCTGAAATAAGAAATAGACCGAAGTGGGAACTATTTCCCAGTGTGGTTAGCAGCATGTTTTTGTACCCCGAGTTGCACCGTGAGTGAGCTAGAAGTGTCTTACATTAATCTGACGCTTGTGTGTTAGGGCAAATGTTCATTATAATACAAGTTTCATTTTGTAAAGCTTCAGGATAATGTCCTGATCACACTAAATGTTTTTAAACAGAATTTATTGTGAGGTTTAATAAAATTCATTATCAAATCAGAAATTTTGTTTGCGTAATTTGAAACGAGAATTTAAATCATTCTAAAGTAAAATAGTTATTAACTTGATATTATCAGTGAAAATAATAGAGAAATGTGTGCTCTTTAACTAGGAGAGGGCAGTTTTTTCGTGCATATTGTGAAGTAATTGGTTTATATTGCAGCATTAAGTTAAAACTCACAATTCAAGATTAATGAACTTAAAAAATAATGTTTAGACAACTTGTCTCTTGTTTTTAAACCGACTTCATAAACTTTAATTTCTGAGTTAAAACCAATACAAGTTTCTTGTTGAGCAGTAGGTGGACTTTCATTTTCATGTTAAACCGCTTTCAAATGGTTTTTGGTGTCTTTTTAGGATTAATTGAGCATATTTCAGTTTATGCTGAAATTATACATATTTCCAACATTTGTCAGATTAGCTGAATTTTTTAAAACATTTTAAAAATAATAATCAAGTTTGTGCATGTGCAGAATAGAATCTATTAATGTAACCTGGTCTGCCAATGAGGTGGACAGCATGCTCATTAGTTCTCTTTCTGCAGTCAGTCGCCACATCTGCTCCCATCTGACCTTCCGTAACCGATCCAGGAGAAGTAAAATAACCCCTAAAAAATGCAAAAACATATAGGATTATGTTACAGTTTCAAATAATGTGCTCCTGTAGTTCAAGCAAAAAGTGAACTTATGAACTAAATGAAAAAACTAAGTTGGGCAAAAGGGTGAGAACAAAAATGCATACACCTCAACCTATTGTTTATTCAGATCGATTAGAGTCTTTCACTGGCTGAAATATTTTAGAACCATTAGGAAAATTAAGAGCTACATAAATCTAAAATTGAAAACTATTTTTCCAGAACTTTTTTTCCGAGGTTGGAGCTGAGTGGTAACTCCACCAGTGCCGACTGATGTCCTTCTCATCGACTAAGAGTGGAAAATAAACTGCAATTGCGGAATAAAAACTGTTAATTTATCCAATAATACTACAATAAACGATTGTGTCACAGTGGATACATTTCATAATTTTTTTATCATTTTGAAACTGTCTCAGATGTTTTAATCCCTGCATAACTGAACCTGTGTGCCTTAAACCAAAGGAAATTTTCCCTGGGTGAAATTCCCAGGGTGGCGTTGTTGGGCAATCTATTAAAGCTAAATCTTCACCAAATCAGTGTCGCCACATTTTGGCGCTGTTGGCAGGAGTGTCACTACACTATTGCCATGGCAACGCACACAGCCGGTGGAGCCGGTGTTCTAACCATCTGTGCTACTTATCAATCTGTCCTACCTTGTGGTAATGTGCATGTGCACACTAATCCTACATCACACACTGCTTACTCAGCACATTTCTTATAGATACAAACTACCTGTGGAAGTTTTGTTTCATCAAAGATTAAAATAATCTTTATGTAATTTATTTATACCTGGCTTTCGTTAAGCTGCTGTATTAGTTCATGTTTTAAGTTTACATGACATACTTCACTTTTTAAAAAAAAAATTACATTTTTAATTGACCTGGCCTAGAACGCTGTCATCACCATCTGACAAAAATAAATAAAAAATAATTTTTAATGACCCTATTAGTGATATCTTTACTCATTTTGCAGACAAATGCTTCTCAAAAAACAAAATAAATATTATTTAAAACAAAAAACTACAAAAAGTCCATCTGACAGAGTAGACACTGCATGACGGTGTTGACACAGAACTGAAAGTGGTGACAAACTAGTGAGTAAAAAGAAAAACTTGATACATGTGAAGTAATGCAATTTATGTAAATTACATTAAAATGAATTAATTGCACATTTAAGTGAGATTTGACAAGAATTTCACTGAAAGTGTCAAAAACTCTGATGGAGTTGACATCTGACAGAGTTGACGAAATGCCAAACTATCTCAATTTATATGATGCAATTCTGAAGGAGGCCATGTTCTAGTTCATCAGGTCCATGAAATCTTTACATTATACCAAAATTTAGCTTTTATTTCACACAATTTCATAAAAGTTTTGTAAATTGTCAGTTATGGTGTTGACACATCATGGTTGTGACAAAAAACTTAGGAATAAAAAGAAGAAAAAACTAAAGAATAACTTAAGCTAACCAGAGCTCACTAGCCCTCTTAGCAAAGGAAGAGAAATGAAATGGTCATGGGGTCCTCAGAAGTTCTGGTGCCCCCCAATAATGCCTGATTTTTTTTTTTTTACATTCTTTTCATTTCTGACGGTGTTGACAAAAACTAGGGACAAATTTCAATGGAGTTGGAAAATATATAAAAATTACTTTTAATTCATTTTATTGATACTTTTATAATTATATGACTACTTATACTTAATTGTCATAATATATAATTTTAGTATTTCTTTAATTGTATTAAACTATTATAATGAATTGAGTTCTGCTCCTGGACAAGGGCTTTAACAGTCATCATCCACCGACTACAATGTTTAAAATAAAAAAAATATTCAGCAAATACCTGGAAAATATACATTGTTGTGCTGACATGACCCAGGTTAGTTTAGTCAGATATTTGAAAAAATTATATTTTGTGTATATTTTATTCAAATTTTGTGCTTTATCCATAGGACCTGTTTTGTCCCTATTCTCAAGAATCACTGATTTAACATGTCTCTATCTCTGACCACACTTAACAGATGAGTCAGTCAACAGCAGCGCTATCTGCATACCAGCATAACCCCTCCCCTCTGTCCCAGTGAAAAAGGAGAGCAACACTGTGTCCAATGACAAGCTAGTTAGCATCATTACAGGGAATCTATGTGGATTTTTCCTGTTTCTCTACTCTTTTTACAGTTACACAACAAAAACAATGTATTTATTACTCAAAAATTAAAACAATCTTTACAAAATTTTCCATTAGCACACTTAGCAGTGAGTGAATGAGGTTTATTGACAGCGCTACGGCCGTAGTCCTGGCAGTGTTGCAGTACTCAAGATCGGTCTTGGTCTCAAGACCATTTTTTGATGGTCTCTGTCTAGTCTCGGTCTCGGGAGCTGAGGACTCAGCCAGGATTTTATTTCAAGATCAGTCAAGACCGCAACTGTGGAAATATCACTAAACTTACAGCATACTGTCGAGTTTATTTGTTAACATCTTTGTTTTAAGTGTTTCTGTTACTCCCCCCACAATTTTCACTCACACACAGTGCTCCCAGACATGCGCAGAGGTTTTCTGAAAGGCAGATGTCTGTCTAATCGTCAGTAATAGAATAGCGCTGCATAAATCATAAGAAATCCGATGGCGACAGCTAACTCAGCAGCACTTTGCTTTCTCAGACGGTGGGAATACGTGCGGAGGTGTTTAGTAATGTGTCACCTATATGGGACAACAACAGTGTCCAAAAGTCTGCAATATAGTGCATTGACATTCATGAACGATCCGATTCTTCTGAATGACTCTTTACTAAGAAGATAGAACTGGAGCCTCCCCATCATGATTTTATTTAATTATATACATTGATATTTATTTAATTAGCAAATAAATAAAACACAAACGAAAGAGCACGCAGAGCATGCACATTTCTCTTTGATTGTTTTTGTCACCTGTCGTAGCAGACATTACAGCACTACATGTATGTGCTTCCTGGCTTTCTGCAGCGGGAGAGAGGGTGAGAACAGTCACGGTGAGCACCTTCTGCTTGGTTACTTCTTGCTTGTTGCTCCTTGGTCAGTGTTCATAGTTGAGCTTTGTTTATAGTTAATGCATTGCCTCGGTTGCTATGTTTAATGGTGCAGACAGTGGTGGTTTCTGACATGAATAATATGGGCAAATGCCCAGGGCGTTATCTTTTTAGGGATGCATTAGACCACTGCGATGCATTAGACCAATAATATTGGTTAAATTTATTTCAGCTCTAAGTATTTAATGGATAAATGGAATTTATGAATTCACCTTGCTGACTCTTTTTCAACCTCATACATCACAAACTTGACATGGAGAATGGATGATTCTCAGTGTTTTTATGGGAATGTGGGTCTTTCAGATCAATTTGAGAAGCAATTTTGATCATATTTTACATTTTATTGTGTCATGTACTGCGGGGCGCTGGTCTTGGTCTTGACTCGACCTCTCTCGGTCTTGGTCTTGGCTTGGTCACGGACCCTAAAAGTCTTGGTCTTGTCTCGGTCTCGATACACTCTGATCTTGGTCTTGTCTTGGTCTCAGGTTAGGTGGCCTTGACTACAACACTGCCTCCTGGTTCTGATTGGTGGTTTTTGGTCAGAATGATGAATTTCTTTAGACAGCAGTAGCAGCTCAGGGAGGAGGTGGCAGTGTTGTGGTCAAGACCACCTAACCCAAGACCGAGAAAAGATCAAGACTTTAAGGGTCCAAGACCAAGTCAAGACCAAGACCAGCGCCCCGCAGTACATGACACAATAAAATGCGAAATATGACCAAAATTGCTAATCAAATTGATCTGAAAGATTCACATTCCCATAAAAATGCCTAGATATTAAAATACTTAGAGCTGAAATAAATTTAACCAATATTAAAAGCAGAATTAACTCTTTGTTCTGCTTATCTAAAAACATAACACCCTGGGCATTTGCCCATATGATTCATGTCAGAAATATCCACTGTCTGCACCGTCTGCTTACCGTCAAGGCAATTGAGGCAATGCCTTGACGGTAAACAACACTCAGCAATGAACACTTACCAAAGAGCAACAAGCAAAAAGTAACCAAGCACAAGCCGCTCACCATGATTGTTCTCTCATACTGCATGAAGCCAGACAGCACAATGCTGTAATGTCTGCCATTGTGGCAGACATAAAGCCCAGTTCACACTACACGATTTTTGCCCTTACAACTAAGATTGTCGCTTGCGAGTATCTTAACCGATCATTCTGCAGTGTGTGGTGTGTTACGACTGATTGGGTCCAATCGGTAGAAGGTTGAGACCGCTCCCATCTGAAATCGGACATATTCAACATGTTGGATTGTCTTGGCCGATTATCGCAGCGTGTGGTGTTTTCCCTGACTGGTAGCGAGAAAGCAGCGTGTTGAATGTGACGGGTAGCCAATCAGAAAACACGGATTCCCCTCCATACTTTCCCTTCAGAAAGCACGGAGAGGAACCCCAAACAGCTAACATGGCGCAACACAGAGTCCAGCGGACATCAAAGATGATATGTGAAAACAACATTAATGTTTATTCAACATTTTGTGCAAAGAATATAGAAATGACAAGGAGAGGAGTTGGAGCGAAATTGCTTCCCACGGGTCGTTTTTCAGCTGTTCATCGTTAACGTGACATAAATAGGTTATAACAATAAGGTTGTTCATTCAGTCAGGGCTTGATGCTTACAGAATGTAGTTATCACTCGTAAAACATTGATTAATGCCTGGTTTTAAAATTAGTTAACTGGACTTGTAGCCATTATTTTGTGCATATTGCTCTCAATGTAATTGTAAACATTAAAACAGCAAATACTAATTAACCGATGAAGCTTAAAGTAACGACAGAACAGAAAATAATCTGAACACACAAATATAGACGAAAAAACTTAACTTTAAAAAAAATAGGGTTGCCGTATGCCCCTTTTCTTTTTGTTACATCTATTAAGTTTAAAATAAGCTCACAAGCTGTCGCTATTGCTTCTACGTTGTCAGGCATGTTTGTTTACTCTAAATTCACGGGTGTTATAGTGGGATTTTCCTGTATTTTCGGTCAGGAATCTGAATGTCGGTGAGAAATCAGTTTGTGTATGGTGTGTTGCTCTTGCCGTGTGGCTGGTTGAACATCACGCACTCCACGATTGGGCCCGATCGAATACGTTATTTTACAATTTTGGTCGGCTTGTGTGTGGTCTCTCAGGTTTTGAAAATCGGCCAACAATTCTAAAATAGTGTAGTGTGACCTGGGCTTTACAGCTGCCACTTTGAACAAAAGCAATAAATGAGCAATGCTCTGTTTGTGCAAGCTCTTTTGTTCTTGTATTTTATTTACTTGCTAATTAAATAAATGTATATAATTACTAGAAGTGTGCCGATCGATCGGTCACTGATCATAATCAACCGATTTTCGTGAAAAAGTGCATGCTCGGTGATCGGCGATCATTGGCTCTTGTTGCCGATACCGATCACCTGCATCTCATTTCGCAGCCTGCCTGTGCAGCTGGTCTCCTCTTTTCTTCACACTGCGCAAACGCGCAGCAACAAATCCCAAGCGATGTGTAACTATAACGCACTGAGTGAATGGGGAAGTTTGCGTGTTGCCGCTGAAAATTGAAGCACGTCAAAATGCATCAACACAACGAAGCTAAAACAACATAAAAACAATGGCATACTTGACGGAGTTTGGCTACATCGAGGCTCACTGCAGTAAAAAAGACATATGGAGGATCAGATAGCAGGTAAAGCAGCGCACAGCTACAAACACTCACCCGGATTAGCATGAGGTCAGAAAGCTAAAAAATAACCCTCAAAATTATTTAAGTCTTTGAGCTGCGATGTAAGACGCTGGTTCTGCTCTCGCTGTTGAACCGCTGCTACACGCTAAAAGTAGTAATATTTCATAGACGGAGCGCCGCTTCTGCTCCACCTGGTAGTGACTCTAACACCGGCTGCAGCATCTAACCTAAAAGAAATACATTTTACATACATATTAAAACTTTTGCTGTCCTAACATGAGACAGATAATCTCTGAAAAAAATAATTGATCTCCTCCCTGCTCTGCATAATTACTCCGCTCAGTCAGAAACAGCCACTAAGAACTAGCAGTAATCAGTTAGCCGCCATGCTATCAGGAAGTTTTCATTCAGTAACTCTGGATTGTTTATGGTAATGGAATCTGTATTTGCCTTTGAATGTTAAGTTTTATACTTGAATTTTTTTGGCAATGTTGAGAGGTTTTATTTTGGCTCTTTGCATTATTTAGCCTCTTCAGAGCCTTCAAATGTTATCAGTCTGTTAAAGAAAGTATTACCAATAGCAGTACAATTTGCAGAATGCCTGTTTTGTTTAGTTTTCTTCTTGGAAAAAGTTATTAAAAACAAGTTTTTGTCTAAATTAAGGTGAATTCATGGTTCCTTTTTCCACATAATGTAACGGGTAGTGTTTATGATTAAAAAACAATAATAATTATGTGATCGGTACCGGTGAACGGTATCGGTGATGTTGAGGAATATAATTATGTTAATAGTTAAAAGTTGTGTTAATTCACATTAAGATATGTTTTACTGAAAAGGAATGTGTTATGTTGTGCTGGTTCAACACCAAATAAGGTGTTGTACGAGACATTCCTGGCAGGCAAGGGACTCAGCCAGAGTCTCTGTTTGGACAGATAAGAACTAACAGTCTGACTAATGGTCCTCTGAGGGAGCAGATTTAACTTCCACGAGGTCGGCCCAGAATTCTCGGAACTTCCAACACACACTCAATGTAAAACAGAGCCAGAAGCCAGATTCAGAACGTCATTGGTCAGATGGTTTCCAATACACAACAGCAGACTGAAAGCGGTATAAATGCTCAAAGCCAGAAGCGGAAGGGAAGACATTTGGATTCTGAGACGATGAAAATGACATGATGAAAATGTAATATGTGATTCCGCAGATGTGCATTAAATGTCTTCCTGGTTGTCAGTGAGCCGGAGAGAATGGAGTTTTGTGTATCGTCTCTTAATTCATGAGTTTAGCACCTTTGAATTCCTCCATAGTGATTGGCCCTCATGGGTGATAGGTATCGGTATCGGCAGGAAAAATCCTGATCGGCACATCTCTAATAATTACATAAAATAATAGCTACTGCAGTGTATGCTGAGCATTACAAGAACAAAGAATGGCTCTCAGTGAGGCTCCAGTCCTATCTTCTTGGTAAAGAGAAGTTCAGAAGACTCGGATCGCTCGTGAATGTCACATCACTATTTTGCAGACTTTTGGACACAGTGTTGTCCCATATAAGCAACACTTTAGTCCGCACAATAATTCTGCACAGTGAGTGACTTTTTTTTCCATCACAAATACTTATTCATGTCATTACATCACGTCAACGGAGCTTACCGTCTTTTCTAAGCGACGGAAAAAATTAGACGTACGCCCCACCGTCTATGAAAGCGAAGCACTGCTGTGGCCATCGGATTTCTTATGATTTATGCAGCGCTATTCTATTATTGATGATCAGACAGACTGCTGCTCATTGAAAGCCAATACGCATGTCTTGGAGCGCCGAGTGCGAGTGAAAGGTGGTGGGAGTGGGAGGGGCAGAAACACGTAATTGGTGAGTCACGTTATTGCTTGGATTTTAATCAGTGCATTTTGTATCCAGTGAAAACAAGCATGTTAACAAATAAACTGGACAGTATGCTGTAAGTTTAGTAATATTTTCACAGTTGCGGTCTTGACTGCAACTGTCAAGACCGCAACTTGAATTTGCACCCAAGACCTCAGCACCCTCAGCACCCGAGGTCTCGGGTGCTGAGCACCCGAGACCGAGACAAGACTGAGACCAAATGTGGTCGAGTCCGAGACGACACTAAAAAATGGTCTCGAGACCAAGACCGATCTCGAGTACTACAACACTGGGAGATGGAGGAGATTTATCTTTTTTTCGCTCTGACAAATGAAGAAGGAACAGCTTATCCTGCTCTCTCTCATTCTTACTGATAACTTTGTGAGTTATTTTTTAAGTCAGTTTTTATAGTTATATTTACATTATCAACATCATAACTGGATTACTTCAAACATAAGGACTGTGAGATTTTCTTACTTGTTTTTTCACCTCCAAGTTTAACCAGGGCAAAATGCCTCCGGCCGACCCCAGGGACATTTGCAGTATTATACAATGACTTCAATCTATTGAAATGAAGATTTAACGGCTGGAGGTGAATTTTGAGATAAACACTACCTGTGGAAATGAAACAACTCTTTCTCAAATCAACGGATAGGTCGTACACCCCGCACCAAGCAGCTCACCCTGGAACGCTCAGGGCGCCAAGCCGAAACAGAAGTCTCACACTGTGGATCCCATAAGAAGACTAACAGGGAGAACCCCTCACCTGGATGAATCAGTGTGGCAGGCTCTGAGCCGAAACCCACCATCAACTTCAACACCTGCTCCGCCAAAGAATAGCAAACAAGCAGCTGGAACTAAAACGGCTCCACCGACCCCGCTCCCAAGGACAAAGCGACCAGCCCAAGCCTCAAAACATTCCGACTCCGTGGGAATCCCACTGAAAAACAGATTTTATGCACTCAAACCTTAGCCTCAGAATAAAAACCCACCTTCAAACATCAACAATGAGGCTAGACCAACACATCCACCCCCCCAAAGCTCCGAAGGACAAAGTGACCACCAGGAAAATGAAAGCTATGCCAAGAGTGCTTATTGTTGGAGATGAGGCAGTAAATGGAATCAGTCATGTTTGCAATCCCAAGAAAACTAGAGTGGTTATTTGGTGACACTGTATCTGATTTGACTCGCAAAGTGCTCTCTCTAACCACTGATCAGCCAAATATTGAGACTTTAGCTCAGTGACCTTCATCGATAACCTCTGAATCTATTGGCAGCGCTTTCACCTCTATGGGAGAGGCGAGCGCAATCTTAAACATGGAATAAGGCTGCTCACTGCAAACATTTTTCATTTTATCAACAAGAACAACAATATGACCATCGCTTCAGAACAGGCTCAAGGATGTCTGACTAGGATGGAACCCTCCGCTTATCAGAAGCAAAGTGTCCCAAAACAAACTGATAAAACATTGACTGGGGACAGAGCGACTGGTTCCCCTTCTCCTTCCCCCCTTCCTCATCCTCCCCCCCCTCCCTCATCTTTCCCCCCTCCCTCCTTCTTCCCCCCTCCCTCTCTGCTCCTGCACTCACTCACAAGATACCTTTGAAGAAATATCTTCCGGACCAGAGTTTCTCAAATTTACGGATGGAATGAATCAACAGGTTCGCCTCGGCACGACTCTCCTTAGCGCTAACATAGCAGACCTCACTTCATCTAAGGATCAACAGGTTCGCCTGGGCCCGACTCTCTGCATTTCTGAGGTCTGAGATATTATCTTTACACCCGTCTTCCTCCAGAATGTGTCTGGTCCCCCGGCACTCCAAAACAGGACATTACCTGTCCGGATCACTACAAGACAAGTTACAAAAAACAGAAATACAAAAAAACAGCGGTCTTAATTCAAACCTCAGACTGACCCCCTGCCTAAAGGAACCTCAGATTGAAGAAGCCTCCAAGTCACTTAACCTGGCTCTTTTAAATACCAGATCTCTCTGTGCTAAAGCTTTATTAATTAATGATTTCATCACCTAGCATAATATTGATGTTTTATTTCTGACAGAAACATGGTTGAGTGACAATAATGAACCAATCGTACTAATTGAATCAGCGTCTCCTACGTACAATTTTTTACGTGAGAATAGAAAACACAAAAAAGGAGGAGGCGTGGCTTCAATATTTAAGAATATCATAAATTGTAGTAAAATGTCATTGGGTAATTTCATGTCTTTTGAGTATCTTAGAATTGAGGTAAAAGGCCATAAACAAACTTTTACACTAACTTTATACAAAACTCCAACATATGTGGAAAATTTCTTTATGGACTTGTATGAGCTTCTATCTCTCATATGCATTGATTATGATTGTTTAATAGTTGACGGTGATTTCAACATTCATGTTGTTAACCACCAAGACCGAGGGGCAAAAAAGCTCTGTAATATATTAGAGAGTTTTGGTCTAACACAACATGTCAAACAAGCAACACGCACTCATGGACACAAACTGGACCTGGTTATCAGTGTGAATATTTCCAATGTTTCTGTAACTGATGTCGCCCTGTTGGATCACTTTGCTGTTATCTTTGACAGTTCTTTATCCGTTAACCCACTTGGACAAAAAGCTACTATCACAAAACGTACTTTCACAGAAAACACAGCAGAAATATTTAATCAAATCTACTCTTCTTCCTCGCCCTTAAGTTATAATGACGTAGATAAGTTGGTAGATGATTTTCAGTGCAAACTTTCAGATATCATTGATTACATTGCCCCAATTAAAGTGAAAGTTGTGACTGGTAGGAAGAAATCTCCATGGAGAAATGCACAAACAGTTCAATCTGCAAGACAACTCTGCCGTAGGGCTGAACGGAAATGGTGTAAAGCTCAACTGCATGTTTATTATGACTAAGGTTGTAGTGATACAATAATCTCACGGTACGATACGATACACAATATTATGCTCACAATACGATATATATTGCGATATTCTGCAAACAATACAATTCAATACACCTTTGCAATTTTCTGAAAGATTTTAGAAGGACAGAGTGATTTTGGTGACATTTTGTGACTGTTATAGAGTTGAATTGAATTAATTTAACTGAAAACTGATTAAAAGCACCAACTACACAATACCTGGTTGATTGATTGAAAAACACCATGAAAAAACTTTAATCTGCTTGTTATTTAGCACAAAAAGTAATTTCAACAGCCAACAGAGACCTGAAAACCATCAATAGCCATCGATATTTATGGCTACTGATGACTGATTGGCTTTTGGAAGAGCAAAGGGGGTGGGGGGAATTCATGCAATTATTTTTCGACTGGAGCAAAAATGATCTGCTCTGGTCAAAGTGTGGGTGAGCATTTGGTTCGACCCATAAACGTACATGGGCCCGATGTCTTTTTTTCTTTCATCAACGCCATTAGAAAGAAAACATTGTCACAGTTCAATAAATGGTGACAAATACAGAAATCTCATTTAATTTCTAGGCAGAATTGGTTCAGACTTGGACCAGATCAGAGTCAAAGCCTTTTTTCAGATGTCAGACCGGTTCCTGATCCCAACCCGACCCGAAGCTGCCGCATGTGCATAAACCGTTATGATCTGGAGCTTTTTGGTCCAGATCTCAATACTGTAGGTTTTATCTGTACCTCTGTCTGCATATAAACACAGAGAGGTGTCAGTGACAGATTGTCAGGGTTGTGTGCAATCTCTGTAAATGTTTGGCGGGACCAGCGGACGGGCAGAGCAGGGCCGTAAAGTGTCGGGGGGGGAGGCCCCCCCAGTTCCGGCGCCTCTATGATCATTGCATAGCAGTATTATGATCCTTGTGTGATGCATTAGCTCATGAAAGCGATTTCTGAAGCAGGTTCTCTGGTCTTAACATTACAATGAAGTCATTGAATTGTTTCTTTATCTCTCCTGGCTTCTAGTGAAGAAGACACTTGTGCCTGCTGTCTAGTCTTCTGTCTGCTCTGTAACCAAGTAGATTATCAAACTATGTGATCGGACGAAAAAAGATACTATGCGATTCATTGCACACCAACTGAAACATTTCAGGTCTTTTATTGTTTTAATACTGATGATTTTGGCATACAGCTCATGAAAACCCAAAATTCCTATCTCAAAGAATTTGCATATTTCATCCGACCAATCAAAGAAAAGTGTTTTAATACCAAAAAAGTCAAACTTCAAATAATTATGTTTAGTTATGCACTCAATACTTGGTCAGAAATCCTTTTGCAGAAATGGCTGCTTCAATGCAGCGTGGCATGGAGGCAATCAGCCTGTGGCACTGCTGAGGTGTTATGGAGGCCCAGGATGCTTCGATAGCAGCCTTAAGCTCATCCAGGGTGTTGGGTCTTACGTCTCTCAACTTTGTCTTCACAATATCCCACAGATTCTCTATGGGGTTCAGGTCAGGAAAGTTGGCAAGCCAATTGAGTACAGTAATACCATGGTCAGTAAACCATTTACCAGTGGTTTTGGCACTGTGAGCAGGTGCCAGGTCGTGCTGAAAAATTAAATCTTCATCTCCATAGACCTTTTCAGCAGATGGAAGCATGGAGTGCTTTAAAATCTCCTGATAGCTGCTGCATTGACTCTGCCCTTGATAAAACACAGTGGACCAACACCAGCAGCTGACATGGCACCCCAGACTATCACTGACTGTGGGTACTTGACACTGGACTTCTGACATTTTGGCATTTCCGTCTCCCCAGTCTTCCTCCAGACTCTGGTACCTTGATTTTCGAATGACATGCAAGATTTTCTTTCATCCGAAAAAAGTACTTTGGACCACTGAGCAACAGTCTAGTGCCGCTTCTCTGTAGCCCAGGTCAGGCTCTTCTGCTGCTGTTTCTGGTTCAAAAGTGGCTTGACCTTTGACTTGGGGAATGCGGCACCTGTAGCCCATTTCCTGCACACACCTGTGCACTGTGGCTCCGGATGTTTCTACTCTAGACTTAGTCCACTGCTTCCGCAGGTCCCCTAAGGTCTGGAATAGGTTCTTCTCCACAATCTTCCTCAGGGTCCGGTCACCTCTTCTTGTTGTGCAGCGTTTTCTGCCACATTTTTTCCTTCACACAGAGGTGCCTTGATACAACACTCTGCGAACAGCCTATTCGTTATTTCTTTCTGTGTTCTTGCTTGAGGGTGTCAATGATGGCTTTTGGACAGCAGTCAGGTCGGCAGTCTTACCCATGATTGCGGTTCTGAGTAATGAAGCAAGTTGAGAGTTTTTAAAAGGCTCAGGAATCTTTTGCAGGTCTTTTGAGTTACTTCGTTGATTCAGATGATTAGGTTCATTGCTCGTTCAGAGAACCTTTTCATGATATGCTAATTTTTTGAGACAGGGATTTTGGGTTTTCTTGAGTTGTATGCCAAAATCATCAGTATTAAAACAATAAAAGACCTGAAATATTTCAGTTGGTGTGCAATGAATCTAAAATATATGACAGTTTAATTTTTATCATTACATTATGGAAAATAATGAACTTTATCACAATATGCTAATTTTTTGAGAAGAACCTGTATATGATCAAATCTAATTGACACCTCTAAGGGGATGTGATCAACAGTGGACACCTTGAATAGAACCCAGGGTCAGTGCAGAAGTGAGTTAAGTGAAGATCTCAAAGTTGACAAAACCAGGAAGCACAGGTAACACGACACAGACTGGACAATGGCAGGGAGGACAAAACCACGACAAGGATCCGGAAGGAAGCAGGGGACACGGTGAGGTTAAATACACAAGGGCGAGGTTAAACACCTGCGGTATTTAACACAAGCAGTGGTTGCAGGTTCAACCACTGCCACAAGGACTAAGGCCTCAATACATGGGTCGTGCTTTGCCCCTGTGCCAAAACAACACTCTACAATTGCTATTTTCAGAACTTGCTCTATTGTAGATTGACAATCTCCCCTCGGGCGACCAGGCACTGTGTTGGTGACTCCTGCTCTCCAGAGTATACATTTCACCCTCTGCCAATGCAAATTCGGCTCTAGGAACACTGTATAGTAGTTTAACAATTTATAGAGCCGCGTTCCAGATGCAGTTTTCATTACTGCTGGAGATTTCAATCATGTCAACACAGGACAAAAAGTGGGATTTTTGACCCTGTATTCTGATGCAAATGTAGCTAGTCAGCGACAGATATCGACAGCAATCGACAGTCTACATTTTCACTCACGGGAGTCAAGATCTGTCGATTGCGGAATCCTTGGAGGGGGGAGTGGCGGTGCGGGAGAGCGGGCGGGCGGGAGGTGTTAATGACTATTCGTACTTAGCATACGAATAGCCTAGCATATGCAAAGGCGCTTCAGCAGACCCACGTGGATTCTCAGTCATTGGATAAAAAACAATGACATCAGAGTTCATCATTGACATGTGATTGGTTGGTTGATGTGTGCCCATTGGATAGCACTTATGTCTTTATAAATAAACCCTGCCCCAATCATTAACATTTTTAATGCTGTATTTTTAAAAATCTAAATAAAAAATAAATGCTGTATTAAAATATATTCATTTGATATTACTTATATGCAACATGTTCATATATGAGGAACATAAAAGAGACAGAAGATTTTTATTTATTTATTTCATTTTATTTTATTTTTACTGTTTGCACACAAAATAAGACATAAATGCTTGTCCATTCTGGACCATCTGGCAGTGTTTTTTTGTCCAAACATGATCAAACATTATGCTGCGTTCAGGACAGGCCCAACATCTCTCCTGTAGCGTGGACCTGACGTCTCTTCCTGTCTTGTAGTCCTGATGTCACTGAGCTCCTGGTTGGAGGAAGTTGGGGTCCATCCTGACTCCGCCTCATAGCTGCCATCCTCCCAGAATGCCACCTCCTCTGCTGCCAATACTCTCTGCCTTCCTCCATCAGCTGTTAATACAGAACAGACAATCATTATGAGCTACAGGCATATTTTAGTCATTATGAAACTACAGTGACATTGTTTGGCAACTTCCAGCTTAGTATGCACACATAAGACATTAAAACAAACAAACAATAAAACACATGAATACATTCTTACAAAAAATAAAAACTTTAATGAAAAAGAGAAACACTTGGAAACAATTGGAAGAAAAAAAGAATTAAAAGCAGTTGCTAATAAATAGTAAAACAGTTCAACAAACTCCGAGGCAGATAATTTGCTTTGATGGATTTTAATAAATCACAGTACTTTAATCATTCAAGGAATTGTGACATCTCTAGATTAGTAATAAATCTTACCTGCTTCTTTCTTTAGCTACATCTGGATGACTGGCAGTAGGTCCTGGATGCAGCTGGAAAACATTTTTGTGCATTGTCAATACATAGCATAATTACATTATGTACATAAACAATATTGAAGCATAAAATATCATCAACATTCTAAAATAGTAGCATCTCTGTCCTCATGGACATCAGAACGTTCCTGAAGAGTCTGATTGACACAAATGTGACTCCCATTCTGTGGAGTCTGTGGAAATAAATGTACAATAAAAAAAATATTGTAGCAAATATGTCACTTTCTCAAAAATACATAAGTAAATAAGTTAAAATTATTCTCAACCAACCATTATACTGTTGGGAATCAACGCAGTGATTATACATACCGACCTCATGACTTTGTCCTCAGATCCGTCCTCCGTCCGCCATTTTGTAGATCTCTACTGCTTTCCACACTCTGCCTTGCTGTACTGCGTTATAACAAAATAAATAAAATAACGGGAAGGTCAGTTTTCCTTACAAATATACGAGTGTTCACTATTCACTGTGAAATCATCATTTCATGTGAAATCATAACTTACTGAATTTCTCTTCGTCCTGATGGACTCCGCAAGAGCTCCTCTGCACCGTGGTCTGAGGTCTGGCTGGTACGGCTTGGCCATTTTTCAGGTCTGAAAAAATCAAAGATGATGCGAGTATTTTTAAGAGTTCAGAACATCACATGTAATAGAGATTACAATACAAAATCTCACCCTACACTTGTTTCGGCATTAAGAAAACAAACAAAGCAACTCGCCTCTCTGCACGTGTAAATTATAAAAGCTTTCTTACCGTGAGTTCGGTCTTGTTGGACCGCCGCGGTGTCATCTGTTGTTTTCCACCGGAACATTGCTTAATATCAAAACGATACTGAAAAATTAACTCCGTGAAATAGGACACCATTTCACACAACGCACGGGTATTTTCGTTCATGTTGGGTGTAGCAGTTAGCACTCGTTACCACCAGTCCAAATCTTCCTCTGGAGTTTAATGGCGGCTGCTTGACCGACTATGAAAGCGCATTACTGCCACCAACTGGACTGGAGTGTTAAATGAAAGTTGACAGAAAAAAATACATTCTAAAAGTCATTTTTTCAAAAGTTACGTGACAGTATATTTTATTTTTATTATAATTGCTAAAATGTTTTTAGATGTATATATGTTTATTTACTCAATTCTACTTTGAGCTGTCTCCTTTTTAGTTTATACAGAATATGATTCATAATCCGTGAGTTATGAATGCTTAACTAACAAAACTTTAAAAAAAAGAATACAAATGTTTATACTCTATCAGAAGGTATCACATACTTCCAACTATTTTGTTCTTCAAATTAAATTGAGAGTATGCCTGTCGCGATAAACGATAAATCAATTAATCGGGCGATAAAAAAACCTATCGAGATCATTTTAATTATCGTCTCTTCCTGCCTTTTTTTCTTTCTGTTGATGACGAATGAAAAAGGCTCAGCTCCGGTGCTCTCCACTGACCCTCCCTTCCTCATTTCCTTAGTCTAATGTCCAGCGCACATTACACGAGTTGTCGGCCCATTTTCAAACCCTGAGAGACACATTAGCCGACAGAAATTCTAGGTGTAACGGTTCGATCGAGTTTGTCGTGCCGTGTGATGTCCAGCCACATGGGCACAAAATAACGGCTGCAAGTCCAGTTAACTAATTTTAAAATCAGGCATTAATCAATGCTTTACTAGAATCTACCTGTGATGCATGTGGCTATAGAGTCAGCGTAAAGTCCTAGCTGAATGAAAATAATTGTAACCTATTTATGTTACGTTAACGAAGAACAGCTGAAAACGTACCGGGTTCATCAACTGCGATAGCAATTGGGCTCCAACTCCTTCCCTTGTCATTTCTATATTCTTTGCACGAAACGTTAAATAAATATTAATGTTGTTTCCACATATCATCTCCGATGTCCGCTGGACTTAGGGTTGCGCCGTGTCAGCTGTTTGGCATTCCCCTCCGTAATTTCCCATCAGAAAGCAGGAGGAGAATCCGCGCTTTCTGATAGGCTACCTGTCACATTCAGCGTTAAGCTCCCAGTCAGGGAAAACCCCTGATTTAGATCGGAGCGGCCACAACAATCTACCGTAACCCACCAAACACTGCATGTTGATCAGTTAGATCGGCCAACGATCTAAGATTGTCATAAGGGGAAAATAGGGGCAAAAAATGGTGTAGTGTGAACTACTGCATTAGGTAGTCGGATGTGCCGGTTTTCTCTATTTAAATCTAGAGATTACTGAAGGGCAATACAGACTTCACAATCTGCACTCTTGGTTGAATGCAGTATTTATTTCCACTTTGGCTTTATGTTGTTCAGTTTTTATTCAAGTACGTTTTTTGTTAATGGAGACTGAGAATCCATTTTATTTTTGTTTTTGGTTGTTTTGTTTATTTAGTTTATCGGTTCCAGTGTTACGTGTTATTTTGAAAATAAATATCAGGAAATCGCATGTATTAGTCATTTCCATTAAATCAGTGTCAAAAGGTCTTGAAACAATATCGTTTATTGCAATAATTTCTTTAGACAATTAATCGTCCAGGAAATTTGTTATCGTGACAGGCCTAATTGAGACTGAATACTGAAAAATCTGTAGTTTCTTAAGTCCTGTATTGTGATGTGGAATGACCACTACCACTCCAATATACTCTGGGTCTTAAAAGCAATCAGTTAACATTAACGCTAGTTTGAATATTATTCACAAAAATACTTTATGTACAATGAACCACTCTGGAACATGTTTTTTTATTATTATTATTATTGATTAAGTTGTGCAATTCCTCCCATCACAAGATAAATATTCAGATAGGAGGAATGTCAAAGTAAGATCACGTTTCACAAAAGTCTATTGTATGTAATCATGCATATTCTTCTTTTATATCATGAATTCAACCTGTTACGGCATCAGTGGGCCCTGCCCTCTTTTTCCTTGCAGGGTTCTGCAGTCAGGCCCTGCAGGTGTTGGGTGTTCCTCTGATTGGCGTCCTGCAGCTTTAAAGCTGCTAGGCGTACAGCAGAGGGGAGGCTTTTCCCTTCCCTCTCCTCAGATCCCCACTTGGTTTGGTTTGTATCTTTTGGTTGAGTTTTGTTAGGTTTTGCATTACTCATTTCTGGTTATTTATAGGTTTTGCTCTAATCTATTTTGGTTTCTTATTTCAGGCATTTCTTTTTTCTTCAGGGTTATTTCTTTCATATAACTTAATAAATTCTACTTTCATTTACACATTAAATCCTTGTGTGGTCTCCATTAATGTTGCCCCATCAAACGAGCCTGGTGGACGTAACATTGTGGGGGCTCGTCCCTTCATGGTTGCCATTGTGGGAGCTAATTATGCTTGATTGGCCTCATTGGTGAGTTCAGGTTGCAGTTACATGCCCCTGACTTTGGTTTTCCTGTACTGCAGGTTATTTGGCTAGTTTAAGGAATTTTACCTTACTAGATTTTGGACATTTTTGATGTTTCATGTTTGTTGCTGGAGGTCCATGAGGATTTTTGTTGGTGGGGAGAGAGGGTTGTGTTTTGAAAAAAGGTAAGTGCTGTCTGGTATTTGTTTGTGGCAACTTCATTTTAGATTACCCTGTTTGTTGTTTTGGTTTGTTATTTTTGGGTTGGACTCTGGGCTGAGGGCACCGCCGTGGTTTGCTGCCTGAGAGGTCTTGGCCTGGAGGGATTTGCTGCCAGCGGTATCTTGGTGCTTAAAGTGACTTGGCTCTTGGAGGAAGGCCTGAAGACTAGGCTAAGGTTAGTCAGGGTTTTGGCACTTAGTTAGTGGTAGGAAAATGGAGGTTTGCCATTTGTTTGTACCAGTCATGCACTTCCTTGTGGTTGTTTAAACAATTGGGTATATTTTGACCTGTATTGTTTTTTTTTTGAAAGTGGGGTTGTTGGGTTAGTTTGGTTTGAGGATGGACGTTGTGAGTTCTTTCTTGTCTTCTCCAACATTAGAACTCTTGGAAAAGCTTACAAAGGAGCAGATTCGTCAAGTAGCTGAACACTTTAAAGTTGATCTTGAAGATGTAAAAGGATTAAGGTTACCTCCGCTAAGAAGTTTTTTAAAAGACGAACTTGTAAAACTGAATGTCTTTCCTGTCTCTCTTTCAGATGCTGATGTGACAGATGAAACTTCCCTCGGTTCAGTTTCTTTAACTGGTGCTCCAAATGAATTGTCGAGCTCAACAGTGTCTCAAGCTTCTCAATTAAAGTTTCAGTCGAATAAAACTGAGATGGAAATGCAGTTGGAGTTAGAAAAATTACGACTAGCACATGAGCTTGAGAGAAAATTAGAGTTACAGGAAAAGCGGCTAGCATATGAGCTTGAGAAAAAACTAGCTTTACAGGAAAAGCAGCTAGCACAGGAACAAGAAGAGAAGAGGTTGGCACATGAGTTGGAGGTGAAGAAATTATCTTTGGAAGCTGAGCGCCTGAAGTTGAGGTCTGAGGGCAGGTTAAGTGGTGGATCTGTTAATCTGTCTCAAGGTGGTGATGGGTTTTCTGGACATAACTTAGTTAACATGTTGAAGCTGTTGCCTAAGTTTAATGAAAGAGATCCTGATGTGTTTTCTCTTTGTTTGAGGACATGGCAGAGGACAATGACTGGAGTGATCTAGATTGCTCCATGCTGCTGCAAAGTGTGCTTGTGGGTAAGGCCCAAGAAGCATACGTTTCATTAACTTCAGCTGAAAGAAAGGTATACACATCTGTTAAAAAAGCTGTGTTGAAAGCTTATGAATTGGTTCCTGAGCATTACAGGCAACAATTTAGGAGCTGCAGGAAAGCTGAAAAACAGTCAAACACGGATCTGGTCAGAGAACTAAACACCCAGTTTTCTCGTTGGTTATCAGCTGAAGGTGTGGATGATTTTGAATCACTTTGTGACTTGATGGTGTTGGAACAGTTCAAGAACATTATTCCAGAACGGGTGGCTATATATATCAATGAACATAAAGTAAAAACTGCTGCTAAAGCTGCTGTCTTAGCAGACGAGTATGTTCTGACCCATAAAGCTTTGAGGGATTCTCATTTGAAAGGTGACCACAGCCTTAAGGAATTTCATTATGACCGGTTTCCTGGTAAAAATGGATTGGATCATACACTGAGATCTAAAGCAGACTTGGTTTGTAACTATTGTCGCCAGAAGGGACACTGGAAAAATGAGTGTCCTCTGAATATCAAAACTAAATCAAATAGGGGCAAACAGGATCATCGAAAACCTGTGGCTTTAGCCAGTGTTACACAGTTGCATTCAGTGGAGTCTACACCGCTACCTAAAGTTGAAAGTGTAAGACCAACTGTCTTAGCTGCACCTCTTGACTTTCAATCTTTTTCAGACTGACTGATTCAGATCCCCAGAACTTTGTGAAGGATGTCGGACAAGATTACGCTCCTTTCATCACACATGGGTTTGTTACTCTGAATGGAAGTTCTAATAAAGTGGCTGTAAAGATTCTGCGTGACACCGGAGCATCTGAATCTTTCATCTTGGATTCTATTTTGCCATTTTCTTCATGTTCTGATACTGGTCGTAGTGTCTTAATTAGAGGTATTGGGATGGAAACTTTCTCTGTGCCTCTCCATAGGATCTATTTGCAGTCAGAACTGGTACAAGGAGAAGTGACGATAGGTGTTCGTCCTTCTTTGCCTGTGGAAGGGGTGTCTCTCATTTTAGGAAACAATCTGGCAGGTGGACGTGTGTGGCGAGATGTTGCACCTCCTCTAGTGGTCCGAGCGTCTCCATCTGTTTCCGTGTCAGACAAATGTGCTCAAGACTTCCCTGAGGCGTTTCCAGCTTGTGCAGTAACTCGTGCCATCACTCGTGCTTTGGCTGATAAGGAGGTTGAGTCTGGTAAGCCTAGTTCTGTTGAGAAGACTGCTTGTTTGCCAACTCTTCCTGTTCCTTTGTCACTCAGTGAGTTGATTGCAGCCCAACAGGAGGACACAACCTTAGCTGTCCTGTTTGACCAAGTCCAGACAGCTGAACAGGACACAAAAACTCATGTGGGTATTTTCTACAAGCAGATCTGTTGGTACGTAAATGGTTACCCTACAGTGACAGGGATATTGTTGGTCCAATTTATCAAGTTGTTGTTCCAGTCAAGTTCAGAAACCTTGTTTTGAAAACTGCTCATGGAGAATTGTCTGGTCATTTCGGAGTCAATAAAACTTATAATAGAGTTTTACATCATTTTTATTGGCCGCGTCTGAAAAAAGATGTTGCTGCGTTTGTGAAAACCTGTCACACTTGTCAACTAACTGGAAAACCTAATCAGACGTTGAAACCAGCTCCACTTTTTCCAATACCTGCTGCTGATAAGCCTTTTGAACACTTGATCATTGACTGTGTTGGCCCACTGAGTCCTTCAAAGTCCGGATCAGTGTATTTACTGACGGTTATGTGTAAAAGCACTCGTTATCCTGCAGCATATGCTCTGAAAACCATTACAACAAAGTCGGTGGTCAAAGCTTTGTCTAACTTTATTTCAGTGTTTGGAATCCCAAAGACGATTAAGACTGACAGAGGTACCAATTTCACCTCACGCATGTTTGGTGAGATTTTGAAACAACTAGGTGTAGTCCATCAACAGAGCAGTGCTTATCATGCTCAAAGCCAGGGGGCACTAGAGCGTTTTCACCAAACCCTGAAGGCTTTGTTGAGGGCATACTGCACAGAGTTGAGTAGAGACTGGGAAGAAGGTCTGCCTTGGCTACTTCTGGCAGCTCGTGAAGTTGTACAAGAGAGCACAGGGTTCAGTCCAAATGAACTAGTGTTTGGACATCATGTGCGTGGTCCTCTTGCTATTTTAAAAACCAACTTGGAGAGGTCTGAGCCACCATCAAACCTGTTTGACTACGTCAATGGTTTTCGTCGCAGACTTTTCTTGGCTGGCCAACTAGCTTCTGAGAATCTTAAAAAGGCTCAGAGGAAAATGAAGCGATGGTTTGACCAGAAAGCTGAAATAAGGTTTCATCCAGGAGATAAGGTGCTTGCCTACTTCCATCAGAGTCACCTTCCAAGCAAAGTTTTTATGGTCCGTATTCTGTGTTGAGATGGGTGTCACCACAGGACTATGTGTTCTACCCCAGACCGTAAACGACCAACTCAGCTTTGCCATGTGAACTTATTGAAGCCTTACTTTGGTTCTACTTTGGAAGAAAAAGATGGGAAGGCAGTTGTGCTCTGTGAAGGCAGACTCGAGCTGCAACACAGGTTGGATGAGGATGTGCGACTCCAATGACACAGTGTCCAGCCCAGACTTAAAACTCTGAGATGTTGTCTAACATACAGACATTATTGAGTCATTTGTCTGCAGAAAGAAGTGAGCAGTTGAAGCAGTCCATTATGGATTTTCAAGCCTTGTTCGTGAATCCAACATGTACCAATTTAATTGAGCATGACATAGATTGGAGATGCGCAACCATCCGTCAACATTTTATCGTGTGCCTCCTGAGAAAAGTAGTTTTTGGAGTCAGAAATCAGTATTGCTGGACATGGCCTGGCTAAACCATCTTGTCTAGTTGGTCTTCGCCATGTTTGTTGTTTAAAAACCTGACGGTACTTTTAGATTCTGTACTGATATAGGAAACTGAACAGCATTACAAAGCCTGACTCTTACCCGCTCCTCGGATGGAAGATTGTGTCGATCAGGTTGGAACTGCAAAGTATGTGAGTAAATTTGATTGCTCAAGGTTATTATCAAGTACCTTGTCTGCTCGAGCCCAAGAGGTGTCTTCCTTTATTGTACCATCAGGATTATACTCTTACACTGTAATGAGTTTTGGCCTTAGGAATGCACCTGCCACTTTCCAACGGCTGATGAATAAAGTAGTGGCTGGTTTGGAAGGTTGTGCTGTCTACTTGGATGATGTAGTGGTCTTCAGTGACACCTGGAATGAACACGTGCTGCGTATCCAGAAGTTGTTTCAGTGTCTTCAGGATGCTCGCCTAACTGTGAACTTAGCTAAATGTGAGTTTGCAAGAGCTACAGTGACTTATCTGGGAAAAGTTGTTGGGCAAGGACAAGTGAAACCAGTAAGGGCAAAAGTCCAAGCCATTGATGGTTTCCCACCTCCTTCCTCAAAAAAGGAGTTGATGAGATTTCTGGGGATGGTGGGTTACTATAGAAACTTTTGTGAGAACTTTTCTACTGTAGTGGCTCCATTAACAGACCTATTGAAGGCTAAAGTCCAGTTTAGGTGGTCCTCAGCTTGTCAGAAGGCATTTGAAAATGTCAAGTTTCTCTTGAGCACTGCACCAGTCTTGTCTGCTCCAAGATTAGACCGGCCATTCCAGGTACAGGTTGACGCAAGTCAAGTGGGTGCAGGAGCCATTTTGTGCAGACTGACGAAGGAGGAATTGACCATCCAGTGTGTTTTCTAGGAAGTTCAATCAACATCAACTTAATTATTCGACCATTGAGAAAGAGGCCTTGGCCCTTATTTGGGCCCTGCAGCACTTTGATGTGTATGTGGGTGGGGGTGCATTTCCTGTTGTGGTATATTCAGATCATAACCCTTTGACCTTTTTGCACTCTTTACAGAGCCCCAATCAGCGGTTGATGCGATGGGCCTTATTTCTACAGCCTTACAACCTTGAAATTCGGCACATTCGAGGCACTGAAAATGTGCTGGCTGATGCATTGTCTCGTGCCATTGATGGACCAGACTAGCAGGAAAAAATGTCTACAGAGGTCCTAGTGGGAACCTCTGTTTTAAGGGGGAAGGTGTTACGGCATCAGTGGGCCCTGCCCTCTTTTTCCTTGCAGGGTTCTGCAGTCAGGCCCTGCAGGTGTTGGGTGTTCCTCTGATTGGCGTCCTGCAGCTTTAAAGCTGCTAGGCGTACAGCAGAGGGGAGGCTTTTCCCTTCCCTCTCCTCAGATCCCCACTTGGTTTGGTTTGTATCTTTTGGTTGAGTTTTGTTAGGTTTTGCATTACTCATTTCTGGTTATTTATAGGTTTTGCTCTAATCTATTTTGGTTTCTTATTTCAGGCATTTCTTTTTTCTTCAGGGTTATTTCTTTCATATAACTTAATAAATTCTACTTTCATTTACACATTAAATCCTTGTGTGGTCTCCATTAATGTTGCCCCATCAAACGAGCCTGGTGGACGTAACATTGTGGGGGCTCGTCCCTTCATGGTTGCCATTGTGGGAGCTAATTATGCTTGATTGGCCTCATTGGTGAGTTCAGGTTGCAGTTACATGCCCCTGACTTTGGTTTTCCTGTACTGCAGGTTATTTGGCTAGTTTAAGGAATTTTACCTTACTAGATTTTGGACATTTTTGATGTTTCATATGTTTGTTGCTGGAGGTCCATGAGGATTTTTGTTGGTGGGGAGAGAGGGTTGTGTTTTGAAAAAAGGTAAGTGCTGTCTGGTATTTGTTTGTGGCAACTTCATTTTAGATTACCCTGTTTGTTGTTTTGGTTTGTTATTTTTGGGTTGGACTCTGGGCTGAGGGCACCGCCGTGGTTTGCTGCCTGAGAGGTCTTGGCCTGGAGGGATTTGCTGCCAGCGGTATCTTGGTGCTTAAAGTGACTTGGCTCTTGGAGGAAGGCCTGAAGACTAGGCTAAGGTTAGTCAGGGTTTTTGGCACTTAGTTAGTGGTAGGGAAATGGAGGTTTGCCATTTGTTTGTACCAGTCATGCACTTCCTTGTGGTTGTTTAAACAATTGGGTATATTTTGACCTGTATTGTTTTTTTTTTGAAAGTGGGGTTGTTGGGTTAGTTTGGTTTGAGGATGGACGTTGTGAGTTCTTTCTTGTCTTCTCCAACATTAGAACTCTTGGAAAAGCTTACAAAGGAGCAGATTCGTCAAGTAGCTGAACACTTTAAAGTTGATCTTGAAGATGTAAAAGGATTAAGGTTACCTCCGCTAAGAAGTTTTTTAAAAGACGAACTTGTAAAACTGAATGTCTTTCCTGTCTCTCTTTCAGATGCTGATGTGACAGATGAAACTTCCCTCGGTTCAGTTTCTTTAACTGGTGCTCCAAATGAATTGTCGAGCTCAACAGTGTCTCAAGCTTCTCAATTAAAGTTTCAGTCGAATAAAACTGAGATGGAAATGCAGTTGGAGTTAGAAAAATTACGACTAGCACATGAGCTTGAGGAGAGAAAATTAGAGTTACAGGAAAAGCGGCTAGCATATGAGCTTGAGAAAAAACTAGCTTTACAGGAAAAGCAGCTAGCACAGGAACAAGAAGAGAAGAGGTTGGCACATGAGTTGGAGGTGAAGAAATTATCTTTGGAAGCTGAGCGCCTGAAGTTGAGGTCTGAGGGCAGGTTAAGTGGTGGATCTGTTAATCTGTCTCAAGGTGGTGATGGGTTTTCTGGACATAACTTGGTTAACATGTTGAAGCTGTTGCCTAAGTTTAATGAAAGAGATCCTGATGTGTTTTTCTCTTTGTTTGAGGACATGGCAGAGGACAATGACTGGAGTGATCTAGATTGCTCCATGCTGCTGCAAAGTGTGCTTGTGGGTAAGGCCCAAGAAGCATATGTTTCATTAACTTCAGCTGAAAGAAAGGTATACACATCTGTTAAAAAAGCTGTGTTGAAAGCTTATGAATTGGTTCCTGAGCATTACAGGCAACAATTTAGGAGCTGCAGGAAAGCTGAAAAACAGTCAAACACGGATCTGGTCAGAGAACTAAACACCCAGTTTTCTCGTTGGTTATCAGCTGAAGGTGTGGATGATTTTGAATCACTTTGTGACTTGATGGTGTTGGAACAGTTCAAGAACATTATTCCAGAACGGGTGGCTATATATATCAATGAACATAAAGTAAAAACTGCTGCTAAAGCTGCCGTCTTAGCAGACGAGTATGTTCTGACCCATAAAGCTTTGAGGGATTCTCATTTGAAAGGTGACCACAGCCTTAAGGAATTTCATTATGACCGGTTTCCTGGTAAAAATGGATTGGATCATACACTGAGATCTAAAGCAGACTTGGTTTGTAACTATTGTCGCCAGAAGGGACACTGGAAAAATGAGTGTCCTCTGAATATCAAAACTAAATCAAATAGGGGCAAACGGGATCATCGAAAACCTGTGGCTTTAGCCAGTGTTACACAGTTGCATTCAGTGGAGTCTACACCGCTACCTAAAGTTGAAAGTGTAAGACCAACTGTCTTAGCTGCACCTCTTGACTTTCAATCTTTTTCAGAACTGACTGATTCAGATCCCCAGAACTTTGTGAAGGATGTCGGACAAGATTACGCTCCTTTCATCACACATGGGTTTGTTACTCTGAATGGAAGTTCTAATAAAGTGGCTGTAAAGATTCTGCGTGACACCGGAGCATCTGAATCTTTCATCTTGGATTCTATTTTGCCATTTTCTTCATGTTCTGATACTGGTCGTAGTGTCTTAATTAGAGGTATTGGGATGGAAACTTTCTCTGTGCCTCTCCATAGGATCTATTTGCAGTCAGAACTGGTACAAGGAGAAGTGACGATAGGTGTTCGTCCTTCTTTGCCTGTGGAAGGGGTGTCTCTCATTTTAGGGAACAATCTGGCAGGTGGACGTGTGTGGCGAGATGTTGCACCTCCTCTAGTGGTCCGAGCGTCTCCATCTGTTTCCGTGTCAGACAAATGTGCTCAAGACTTCCCTGAGGCGTTTCCAGCTTGTGCAGTAACTCGTGCCATCACTCGTGCTTTGGCTGATAAGGAGGTTGAGTCTGGTAAGCCTAGTTCTGTTGAGAAGACTGCTTGTTTGCCAACTCTTCCTGTTCCTTTGTCACTCAGTGAGTTGATTGCAGCCCAACAGGAGGACACAACCTTAGCTGTCCTGTTTGACCAAGTCCAGACAGCTGAACAGGACACAAAAACATCATGTGGGTATTTTCTACAAGCAGATCTGTTGGTACGTAAATGGTTACCCTACAGTGACAGGGATATTGTTGGTCCAATTTATCAAGTTGTTGTTCCAGTCAAGTTCAGAAACCTTGTTTTGAAAACTGCTCATGGAGAATTGTCTGGTCATTTCGGAGTCAATAAAACTTATAATAGAGTTTTACATCATTTTTATTGGCCGCGTCTGAAAAAAGATGTTGCTGCGTTTGTGAAAACCTGTCACACTTGTCAACTAACTGGAAAACCTAATCAGACGTTGAAACCAGCTCCACTTTTTCCAATACCTGCTGCTGATAAGCCTTTTGAACACTTGATCATTGACTGTGTTGGCCCACTGAGTCCTTCAAAGTCCGGATCAGTGTATTTACTGACGGTTATGTGTAAAAGCACTCGTTATCCTGCAGCATATGCTCTGAAAACCATTACAACAAAGTCGGTGGTCAAAGCTTTGTCTAACTTTATTTCAGTGTTTGGAATCCCAAAGACCATTCAGACTGACAGAGGTACCAATTTCACCTCACGCATGTTTGGTGAGATTTTGAAACAACTAGGTGTAGTCCATCAACAGAGCAGTGCTTATCATGCTCAAAGCCAGGGGGCACTAGAGCGTTTTCACCAAACCCTGAAGGCTTTGTTGAGGGCATACTGCACAGAGTTGAGTAGAGACTGGGAAGAAGGTCTGCCTTGGCTACTTCTGGCAGCTCGTGAAGTTGTACAAGAGAGCACAGGGTTCAGTCCAAATGAACTAGTGTTTGGACATCATGTGCGTGGTCCTCTTGCTATTTTAAAAACCAACTTGGAGAGGTCTGAGCCACCATCTAACCTGTTTGACTACGTCAATGGTTTTCGTCGTAGACTTTTCTTGGCTGGCAAACTAGCTTCTGAGAATCTTAAAAAGGCTCAGAGGAAAATGAAGCGATGGTTTGACCAGAAAGCTGAAAATAGAGTGTTTCATCCAGGAGATAAGGTGCTTGCCTTACTTCCCATTCAGAGTTCACCTTTCCAAGCAAAGTTTTATGGTCCGTATTCTGTGTTGAGATGGGTGTCACCACAGGACTATGTGGTTTCTACCCCAGACCGTAAACGACCAACTCAGCTTTGCCATGTGAACTTATTGAAGCCTTACTTTGGTTCTACTTTGGAAGAAAAAGATGGGAAGGCAGTTGCTGCTTCTGTGAAGGCAGACTCGAGCTGCAACACAGGTTTGGATGAGGATGTGCAGACTCCAGATGACACAGTGTTCCAGCCCAGACTTAAAAACTCTGAGATGTTGTCTAACATACAGACATTATTGAGTCATTTGTCTGCAGAAAGAAGTGAGCAGTTGAAGCAGTCCATTATGGATTTTCAAGCCTTGTTCGGTGACATTCCAACATGTACCAATTTAATTGAGCATGACATAGATGTGGGAGATGCGCAACCCATCCGTCAACATTTTTATCGTGTGCCTCCTGAGAAAAGTAAGTTTTTGGAGTCAGAAATTCAGTATTTGCTGGACAATGGCCTGGCTAAACCATCTTGTTCTAGTTGGTCTTCGCCATGTTTGTTGGTTAAAAAACCTGACGGTACTTTTAGATTCTGTACTGATTATAGGAAACTGAACAGCATTACAAAGCCTGACTCTTACCCGCTTCCTCGGATGGAAGATTGTGTCGATCAGGTTGGAACTGCAAAGTATGTGAGTAAATTTGATTTGCTCAAAGGTTATTATCAAGTACCCTTGTCTGCTCGAGCCCAAGAGGTGTCTTCCTTTATTGTACCATCAGGATTATACTCTTACACTGTAATGAGTTTTGGCCTTAGGAATGCACCTGCCACTTTCCAACGGCTGATGAATAAAGTAGTGGCTGGTTTGGAAGGTTGTGCTGTCTACTTGGATGATGTAGTGGTCTTCAGTGACACCTGGAATGAACACGTGCTGCGTATCCAGAAGTTGTTTCAGTGTCTTCAGGATGCTCGCCTAACTGTGAACTTAGCTAAATGTGAGTTTGCAAGAGCTACAGTGACTTATCTGGGAAAAGTTGTTGGGCAAGGACAAGTGAAACCAGTAAGGGCAAAAGTCCAAGCCATTGATGGTTTCCCACCTCCTTCCTCAAAAAAGGAGTTGATGAGATTTCTGGGGATGGTGGGTTACTATAGAAACTTTTGTGAGAACTTTTCTACTGTAGTGGCTCCATTAACAGACCTATTGAAGGCTAAAGTCCAGTTTAGGTGGTCCTCAGCTTGTCAGAAGGCATTTGAAAATGTAAAGTTTCTCTTGAGCACTGCACCAGTCTTGTCTGCTCCAAGATTAGACCGGCCATTCCAGGTACAGGTTGACACAAGTCAAGTGGGTGCAGGAGCCATTTTGGTGCAGACTGACGAAGGAGGAATTGACCATCCAGTGTGTTTTCTAGGAAGTTCAATCAACATCAACTTAATTATTCGACCATTGAGAAAGAGGCCTTGGCCCTTATTTGGGCCCTGCAGCACTTTGATGTGTATGTGGGTGGGGGTGCATTTCCTGTTGTGGTATATTCAGATCATAACCCTTTGACCTTTTTGCACTCTTTACAGAGCCCCAATCAGCGGTTGATGCGATGGGCCTTATTTCTACAGCCTTACAACCTTGAAATTCGGCACATTCGAGGCACTGAAAATGTGCTGGCTGATGCATTGTCTCGTGCCATTGATGGACCAGACTAGCAGGAAAAAATGTCTACAGAGGTCCTAGTGGGAACCTCTGTTTTAAGGGGGAAGGTGTTACGGCATCAGTGGGCCCTGCCCTCTTTTTCCTTGCAGGGTTCTGCAGTCAGGCCCTGCAGGTGTTGGGTGTTCCTCTGATTGGCGTCCTGCAGCTTTAAAGCTGCTAGGCGTACAGCAGAGGGGAGGCTTTTCCCTTCCCTCTCCTCAGATCCCCACTTGGTTTGGTTTGTATCTTTTGGTTGAGTTTTGTTAGGTTTTGCATTACTCATTTCTGGTTATTTATAGGTTTTGCTCTAATCTATTTTGGTTTCTTATTTCAGGCATTTCTTTTTTCTTCAGGGTTATTTCTTTCATATAACTTAATAAATTCTACTTTCATTTACACATTAAATCCTTGTGTGGTCTCCATTAATGTTGCCCCATCAAACGAGCCTGGTGGACGTAACAAACCAAAACTAAGTTTTTCAGTGCTCCTAACACACATGTAATATATATTTTAATGGATAAGATAGATAGTTTTCTCCAAACATACTTCTTTATGGTGAATAGAAATTAAAAAGGATTAGCTACAAAATGAATAAGAGTCAAAAGGCGGTGCTCAACAGTTGATTTGCATTTGCATGGCACTCAGCAACTTCATTTAAATACGAAAACCTCTGCTAGGCACAAGGGGACAGAGGTGATAGGGGAACACGGACACACAGGGATTTTTACCATTTCTGGCAGTGTTCGACTCTGACAAAAACCTCTTGCCGAAAGCCCTCAATCTCCATGCGCACGGCAGAACAAGGTGTCAATAGCTGTCGAAAATCCCATTTTTCGTCCTGTGTCCACTTAAAGGTAGTGCTCTACAAATTCTATCCACATGTACAGTGCACTACCAGAAGACTCAATATGTTGGATAAGGTCTCCTCAAACATCAATGCTCTATCAATGCTCTATTGAAAACATAATCTTTTAACTGTCTGTGTGTGGTTCTCCGGCAGCCCAGCAGCACAGAGAAAGACTTTCCAGAGAATCATAAAATCTGTCTAGAAAACAATCAGCTGTTGTTAAATGTGTTGTTTTGATTAGGCATCAGAAACTATTCTGATTAAAACCCCCATCACCCTCAAAGCACTTGCATATCAGACGGTGGTTCCAAGAAGACACCGGTGTCCTCAGGACAGTTAAGAGGTTAAATCCTAAATGTTACCTTGAATGAATCCTAAATGTTACCTTGAATGAAGGATTTACTCTATTTTATGCCACAGTCACCTGTAAACGTAGGTTTTGAAATAAATCAGTTAACTGATAGTACTCACCAGTGTTGAAACCTCTACCTAGTGCTGGCCAGGGTCGATGGTTCTTCCAGAGATTCCCCAGATACCAGTCACTCTGGTTCTCTACTAGACCCAGAACCTGCTGACCTGAACAAAGCATAAACAGCAGTTTTTCTCTAGAGACAGTCAAGGCCAATTAATTTGTTAGGTATTGTTGTTGCGCGACACCCCCCACCCCCTTCTCTCTCTGTCTACTTCCCCTTCTCAGAGGAGGAAGATGTGCTACCAGCGGGGGAATTGAGTTTCCTAAATCTGCTGGGATTTACCCTGTCCAGAACTGAAGTAAACTCTGTTTAAGCTGGCGTCGAGAAAGACTAGCCTGGTTTCTGACGACCTCCATCCAGATGTCCCACCCTTTTTCACCCTGTGAATTAGCCAGATTGAGCAGCCTTCAATCAACTAGTTTCACAGAGCACACCTGTTAACGGTCGCTCTTTCTCTTTATTACAACTTGCACTTGTTACTGAACCAGGTTGGTTTTAGTGACTCAGGCGAGTCCCAAGGGTGTTGTTTTAGTTTTGGCTAAAAGCAACCTATAAAACATTTTCCACTTTTTCCTCCCAGAATCAAACTTCATAGCTATTTTACAACCATCAAAGAACTTTAAGGTGACTCATTAATTGAATGTCCACAACATCTTTTAGATTTTCTTAATGCTAATTATTTTATTAGTAAGGCAATTTTGCAAGGGTCAGTACAGCTTAATTCAGTAGCAGAAATAATCAAATAAGTAAAATCAATAATCTAGCCTATCTTTCCCTAATGCTGATACTGAGAACTAAAAGAGGGACACTTTGAGAGAGATGGACGAAGTTTGGCATTTTGAACCCCAGAACTGGCCTGATGATAAAGAAGGTATTGCAGCAGCAGCAGGCTCCCAGTACAGGAAGAGTACTGACTTAGAGCAGCAGGTCTCGGGCCTCAGGGTAACTTCCTCATGTGCGTAGCGGTCCTCAGCTTCTTGTCTTGCAGCTCTGTAGCTCCTTTCTCCTAGTCTCACAATCTTTCTGGTCCATTGAGATGTAAACGAGCTGGTCTCATGGAAGGAACACACCAGTTCTTCTTCTTTGCCTTTGTTCTTTGCCTTCATCTTTATCTTCATCTTTGCCTTGGTCTTTGTCTTTGGGGTCTGAACCCAGCTGATGAGAGAAGTGCAATTTGAAGCCACATGTTGCAGGGCTAACGGGTTGGTCCCCATGTGCAAAACAGTCTTCGGCTCTGTGGCCCCGGCTCTTCTTCAGCTGCAGAGTTCTTTGTCCATCTCGATCTTGGCTCGAAGCTGCCTGAAGGATAAAACCAAAGATTCCTCTTTTCCTTATAAAGGGTGTGTTTGCATTGGCTAGCTTTGTTGCTGTGCCTGTCTCATTGGCTGACTACTTGGACAGATGATCTCATATCCATCACCGTCTTGTAGACATTATGTCCTGATGTCTGTGCTAATGTCCCAAGTTGCTCAATAGTCCTCTTATGTCTGTTGCCTGCCCAACCTTTTCTTAGGAAAGTTTAAGTTGAGCAATAAGGCCTTGGTTACCTCTGCTCTCCCATCAGTTCCTCTTTCCCCCTAACCTTTCACCTACCATCTACCTCCAACACAACATCAGTGACCTTTAATTACAATTACACATTTTACACCATTTCCAGTTCAATGTCAAAATCACATTTATAACCTTTTAGTTTCCCTGATTTAGCATTCATTTATAATATTATAACCAGAACTTATTACTCTTATTATAATCATAATGTGAGTTATTACAGACATTTCTGAAAAGAAACCAGGAATAATCCATTATTCTAATTATTTGATACCATGTTAGTTAATTGTTTCACCTGTAAGTACTTCCATAAGTTTAAGAGTAAGTGTAAATATTCTTATAATCAAACCAACATCAAACATTGGTTAAACCAATATTAATTATTGGTTAAATAATTAACTAATTATTTAACCAATAATTAACCAATTATTTAACCAAACTTATGGAAGTACTTCACCTGTAAGTACTTCCATAAGTTTATTAGTAAGTGTAAATATTCTTATAATCAAACCAACAAACATTGGTTAAACCAATATTAATTATTGGTTAAATTATAAATTATTATTAATTTAAGTATTTTACTCTGGGTTTTATCCAATTACCCAAAATGTTTAGATTTTATTCTTTATACCCTTAATGCTTTGAAATAAGGAGCACTCTGAACTATTTTTATACACATGCAGGCTGGAAACTTTCTTCCTCTTTCTTTAGGAAACTTGCTCTTTCAGTTTCATGACTCCCTTTCTGCTTGACTATGATTTTTTATGATTAAATAGAAAAAAGTAAAATTAAAGCAAAGTTTGCAGGACACAATAACAATACACACAACCAGATTAATTGTATTACAGTCTGACTCTACTGTTGGGTCTTAATGTCACCTGTGTAATCAATTTTAAAGGTAACTTTATTAATTGTTATTAAAAATCTCCAGCATGGGGAAGTGGGATGAGCTCGACTTTTCTCGACAGTATTTAATAATGGTATTTAATATTAATATGTCTAATTTTGGCTGAAATGATCTGAAACCACCACCCAATTTTACCACAGTTTTGTGTTTAAGTTTCAAGGAGTCTCTGGCCTAGCCCAATGTCTTACCCTGCCTGAAGTCCTCCACTACTTTTCCCCCTGCCAGTTGTTCTCATTCCTGTAGTAATAAAATGCTTTGAGAAAATGGTCATGCAGTTTCTAGGTGCAGATTTCATGGAAAAAATTTTAGCCCCAACTTTCAGAGATTTACTCGGTTACTCCTTTCTATATTTCTGATACAACTTAAATAAATACCTCTTCCTGTAGTCTTATGGTGCAGTCACACCAAAAGCATTTTGAGAGTAAGGCGTATCTGGTTTACATTCAAAGTCTATGTTGAGGCGCCTCGAGGACCGTCGTGGCTTGTTTTGAGTGTCTAGCGTGGCAAGATGTGAACTGTTTGGATGTTCTTAACACCTCAAATGCTCAAAATGCTCCAAAGAGTCCAACGGAAAACAATGGCTACAGCTGACGAGTCTGACACACCCTCGACATGTCTCCACATAGACTTTGAACATAAACCAGACAAGCAAAATGCTAGGTGTAAAGCAAAAATGTCAAGCGTCTGCATTCAAAGTGCACTCGCAGAGTGCCGCTCCAGCCTTGTGGCGACTGTGGGGGCTCTGGCAACGCCACCCATTTGCCACCGTTGACGCTCTTGTGCAGTTCCAGCACCCGTCCGCTAGGCGATATGTAGTGGAGTCAAATTATAAAATAATGGTATTGGGCTCTTTAGAGGTTCACAAAAGTAAAATCAGATGATGCATGTATAATTTAGAGACAACCGTATGCGTACAGAGAGGGATTGAAATTCGCTATTCAGCCACACCCATACGGTTCAGCCAACAACCAGCATTGACAGAATTCATCATCTTGTCATTTTATGTCAGTTGCCACAGATTTAAACCTATATGAATCAAAGTGTAAAAGTAAGACATCCAGCAGAAAACACAGGTGACTTTCTTTTGGAAATGTTCAGGGCTACGATGATGTCATCAATTGACCATGTGAATGTGATGAGGACTGGTTTGTAAAGAGACATAGAAAGTCTGATGCATCTCTGACCTTGTGTGTGGAAGTTATTGCACCTTAATGTTTCATACCAACAAGGTGACTGTCAAATTTTGACACTTAGCCACACCTACATACTTAGATGTACGAAAAATCTGTTGATAACTTTTGACCTTCAATGCCTCAAAACTGTGCTGAGTGATTCTGAAGTCTGTATCTCAAAAGCTGTAGGATGACTGTACCAAGTTTAATTTTTCTGGGTTAAAGAATGGCTTGGCTGTAGAGTAGCGGTTCTCAACGTGGGCAGTACCGCCCCCCGGGGGACGTTCAGAGGATGGCAGGGGGCGCTGGCGGAAATTTTTACAAAAGGGGGCCGCTGAGATTCCTTTGGGGGCGTTTGGTCGAAGGTAAACTTTCCACCTCATATGCACAACAATACCAGTTTAGACTTTGAGCAACTTGCTAAAACTGTATAGTGTAACATTAAAACATGCCTGGCTGCAACTGTATCAATGGCAGCTCTTCATCTATTCAGTGTTTGTTAGCTTTTGGAGCAGCTTCATTCTCCTGCTACTGGTAGCTTCACCGCATCAGTTCAGCGTTACACCGGCTGATAACATTGCTCTGACTCACTTTGTCTGGTGTCTGATTTTCAAATATTTTATGTTTAATTGAAGATTTTTGTACATATGTTTTGGCAGTTCTGTGATCATGTCAAAGCGGCAACTTATATTAAAAAGTGTTTTAGTTCCGTTTGAAAGCTGCCCGCTTCCATGGAAGGACAACAGAAAATTGCTCTTATAAACATGTAATTACTAAAATCACGATACCCTCACTTTGTATCCCTCTGAAAAATGAACCCATTTAAATAAAGAAATCCCTCCATGGGTGATACCACGATAGAGGGCGTTCATTTTATAGCGTTAACACGGGCGCTGTAAGTGGTCCGGCATGAAACGGGTGTGATAGAACAGTACTGCCACAGCACTTTTAAATTTCAATAATCAGAATACCAAAATTGTTTCCGCCGTTTTAAAAGGTTTATGTCAGTCTGCCTTTTCCCCACTGATACGCTTCCCAACCGCCCCGCACCTTAAGGGGTTAAAAAAAAAAAGAAATGCACATTGCACAAAACTCTGAAACAGGAGAAGCGGGACATAAAACGGAGCGAGGAAATAGATGTGAATTATGGCATAAATGGTATTCCGATGCTGAACAGTGAAAAATCAACACGATGTGAAACACATCGATTAGGCGATTAGGCGGCGCAGCAGGTGATGAGTGAAGATTACTGGTGATGAGCGTCAATAAATGATCAAATAAATCTAGCAACAGGAAAGAAACTAAAATGGACATAGCAATAAACCAAGAGAGGATAATACTAATCAAAGGAAACTAAATGGAAATGAATGAAGAACAAAATGCAAGAAAAAACTAAGAAACTAAAGTAAATACTGAGGAATAAACTGGTATGGCAAGACCTTTCGAGCAATAATTAATACAGAGGATTGTACGGCAAGAATAAACAGACACTATTTCGAGATAAAAGGTAAAATAATATTGTTGAAGTGCCATGAGTTTGTTGAGACCATATCTAGCACTGAGAATAAATATATCTTACAAAGCATAACAGTAAATAACTTATCACTTATTTATGTTTTTAATTAGATTTGATATATTTATTTCTTCAATATTATTTTCATGTCAGTGTTAATGTCATGAGACTGATGACTCCATGACACTTTCAACTGGACTCATTAGGATTTGATTAAGAACCAGATTTGTTCTTTGTAATTTCTGTCCAGTAAAACTATTAATCTATAAATCAATAGACAGGTATATATAAAGATATAATCCATGTTTCAGTCTCATATCTGAATGGCATTAAAAGGATCTGGAACTTTTGTTTTTCCAATGACAGCACTGGTTTGCACAGTAAATGCCATGTGGGTGACATTTTATGGATGATACTCTGATGCCCCATTCTCCTGAAGGCAGCACAGAGCTGCACCACCAGAAACTGACAGAAACACTGAAGAGAAGAAGAGCTATGATTAATTACAGTTTTAATGTTTATCCATGTTTTAATGTTGCAGAGCTCAGTCGTTTTGCAAATAGATCAAAGTTTAAACTGGCATGTTGTACATCTTTTATCTGCTCATTTTGTGTAATATTTAATAGCTAGAAAATGGCAAATAATAAAAGAATATTTTTTGCACTCTCTTTGGCTGCTCTTAGGCCTACTGATTTTAAGTTGAATGTAGATTGCATTTTTCGTAGACACCTGTGAAAATAATTTCTATTCAGATTGCTTTCTTGGTTCTCTGGGAAATTATTTTTGATGATAAATACAGAAACAAGCATAAAAATTGAAACATCTACAATAGTGATAGTAATATTAATAATAAAATAATAGTCAGTGCAAAGTAGCCTACAAATTCTTTGTTGGGGGGCGGTGAGGGACATGTTTTACTGTGAATGGTCCTTCTCTACAGCAGTGTTTCTCAACCTTTTTTGGGCCAGCAGCCCCTGTCGTTTATCCAGGTCCCTCACCGCCCCCCACCAAAGAATTTGCAGGCTACTTTGCACTGACTATTATTTTATTATTAATATTACTATCACTATTGTAGATGTTTTGATTTTTATGCTTGTTACTGTATTTATCATCAAGATAATTTCCCAGAGAACAAAGTCATGGGAATAGAAATTATTTTCACAGGCGTCCACGAAAACTTTAATGAACATTCAAGTTAAAATATGTAGGCCAACAGCAGCCAATCATTGGAAAAATATTCTTATTTTGTGCCATTTTCTAGTTGTTAAATATTCCACAAAATGACCAGTTTAAACTGGCATGCCTCAACATGCCAGTTTAAACTTTTAACTATTTGCAAACAACTGAGCTCTGCAGCATTAAAACATGGATAGAACTGTAACTACATTAATCATAGTTCTTCTTCTCTTCAGCGTTTCTGTCGGTTTCTGGTGGTGCAGCTCTGTGCTGCCTTCAGGAGAATGGGACATCAGAGTATCATCCATAAACCTTCACCCTCATGGCATTTATTGTTCAAACCAGAGCTTTCAGTGGAAAAACAAAAGTTCCAGATCCTTTTAATGCCATACAAATATGAGACAGAAACATGGATTATATCTTTATATAGACCTTTCTATTAATTTATAGATTAATAGTTTAACTGGACAGAAATTACAAAGAACAAATCTGGATCTTAATCAAATCCTAATGAGTCAAATTGAAAGTATCATGGAGTCATCAGCCTCATGACATTAACACTGACATGAAAAATAATATTGAAGAAATAAATATATCAAATCTGATTTTAAAAAAACATGTGTTAAGTTCTTTAAGATATATTTATTCTCAGTACTAGATATGGTCTCAACAAACCCATTACATGTCAACAATATTATTTGACCTTTTATCTGGAAATAGTGTCTGTTTATTCTTGCCTCTGTATTAATTATTGCTCCAAAGGTCTTGCCATACAAGTTTATTCCTCTGTATTTACTTTAGTTTCTTAATTTATCCTTGCATTTTGTTCTTCATTCATTTCCATTTGATTAATAATAATAATAATAATAATAATAATAATAATAATAATAATAATAATAATAATACATTTTATTTGTAGGCGCCTTTCTGGACACCCAAGGTCACCTTGACATAAAAAGAAGCAAATTATAAAATACATACCGGTAATAAAAAACATAAAAACACAAACAAGATTTATAAGACAGTACAAAGATAATTAAAGGTTGTATGCTAGTTCAAACAAATGGGTTTTGAGTTTGGACTTAAAATATTGGAGAGACTCGATGTCCGGAGATCAGGTGGGAGTGAGTTCCAGAGTTTGGGAGCAGAGCGGCTGAATGCTCTGCTCTCCATAGTGACAAGATCAGCAGGGGGAACAGTGAGATGGACAGAAGAAGAGGACCTGAGGGAACGGGTGGGTGTGACAATGTGAAGGAGGTCCGAGAGATATGAAGGTGTGAGGTTGTGAACTACTTTAAAAGTTAGAAGAAGTATTTTATAGTTGATGTGATTGGAAGCCAATGGAGCTGTTGTAAAATAGGTGTGATATGATGAATTAAAAGAGCAGCTGAATTTTGAACCAATTGCAATTTATACAGAGTTTTCTGTGGCAGACCAAAGAGTAGAGAATTACAATAGTCTAAACGAGATGTGACCAGAACAGCAGTGGAGTGCGGAGTGAGAGAAGGACGGAGACGGCGAATATTTCTGAGACGAAAATAAGCTGACCGAGTGATATTATTGACCTGGGAGGCAAAAGAGAGGGTGCTATCGAGGATGACACCCAGACTCTTAATCTGAGGGGAGGGAAAAATGGAGGAGTTATCAACTGAAATGGAGAAATTATCAAGTTTACTTAGTATTGAATTAGTACCAACTAACAGAAGTTCAGTTTTACTGGAATTTAATTTGAGAAAGTTAAGAGTAAACCATTGTTTTATTTCAAGAAGACAGTCAGTGAGGGAGGAAAATGGAAGCATAGAATTAGGTTTGGTTGAAACATAGAGTTGGGTGTCATCTGCGTAGCAGTGAAACTGGATGTTATGTTTGCGAAAAATATTACCAAGGGGGAGGAGGTAAATGATAAACAACAAGGGTCCCAGGACAGAGCCCTGGGGGACACCTGAGGAGACGGGAACTGGGCGAGAGGAAAATGATTTTAACTGAACAAACTGAGAGCGGCCTGAGAGATATGAACGAAACCAGCTGAGAGGTGTATTTACAATGCCAAGAGAGGATAATCTGTCAATGATCAAATCAAAAGCCGCAGTCAGATCAAGAAGAAGGAGCATCGATAATAAACCAGAGTCAGCAGCCAGGAGGAGATCATTTGTAATTTTAAGAAGAGCTGTTTCTGTACTGTGGAGTGGACGGAAGCCAGATTGGAATTGTTCATATAAATTATTGCTGGAAAGATGAGAATGGAGTTAGCAGCAACTGTCTTTTCTAGAATTTTTGAAATAAATGGAAGATTTGAGATAGGACGAAAATTATTGAGTTCATTGGGATCTAAACCAGGTTTCTTAAGTATTGGGGTTATTGCTGGAGGATTAGTATAATCCTCTCCTGGTTTATTGCTATGTCCACTTTAGTTTCTTTCCTGTTGCTAGATTTATTTTATCGTTTATTGATGCTCACCATCCAGTAATCTCATCACCTGCTGCGCAGCCTAATCATCATGTGTTTTACATCATGTGTTGATTTTTTCCACTGTTCAGCGTCGGATTCTCCGTTTTTATGCCATAATTCACATCTAGTTCGTCGCTCCGTTTTATGTCCCGCTTCTCCTGTTCTCCTGAGTTTTGCGCAATGTGCGCTGGCATGTTGTACATCTTTTATCTGGTCATTTTGTGGAATATTTAACAACTAGAAAATGGCACAAAATAATAATATTTTTTTCCACTCTAGGCTGTTAGGCCTACCAATTTTAAGTTGAATGTTCATTGCATTTTTCGTAGACGCCTGTAAAAATAATTTCTATTCCCATGGCTTTTTTGTTCTCTGGGAAATTATTTTTGATTATAAATACAGAAACCAGCATAAAAATCAAAACATCTACAATAGTGATAGTAATATTAATGATAAAATAATGGTCAGTGCAAAGTAGCCTGCAAATTCTTTGGTGGGGGGCGGTGAGGGACCTGGATAGAGGCTAGGGGGCGCTGGCCCAAAAAAGGTTGAGAAACACTGATTTAGAACAACCACATGCTAGCAGCAGGCACAACAGAGAAATGTTTTCAAACTCATATGATGCAGCTTTTAAGTTGAGGGCTGTCAATCTGGCACTACAGGAGGGAAATAGAGCCGCTGCACTTAAGCTCGGTGTGAAGAAAACCATGGTTCGGCTTTGGAGACATAGAATTGCGTCCTTAATATATCCAGCAGATTTATTAGGACACAGCCCTCTGCTGGGTCCTTATGGAAAACCGAGAGCAGCTTCCAGTTGTTTTTGTTTTTTTTTTAATTGAAGACCCAAGTATAGTGCGTTCCTTAGCCCGAAAAATATCCCTAACATTCTTGCAGTCATTTCCTATGTTGAACATTTCCACATTTTGGCTACAACTCCCCCAGATAGTATTCAGTTAAGATATGGGAAGTATTTTTTTAAAACATTAATGGTATCAATAGCTGTTTTCTAACTGTTCTATTAGTTTTCCCTTACTTATTATGTTTTGTACTGAAATTCACAATTATTCTTATTACTAAAAACGTCTCAAAAGGTGTTCATTATTAATTCCACGGGCCTTCATCATTCCTGTGTTATTCAAGTATTTTTCTGACTTCCTGCTAGTGGAGCTGAGTTAATTTTATTTATTTATTTTTCTTAAGAACCTTCTCAAAACTCATTTTCTTTTAATTGCCATGTCTGTGGTCACCTTTGCACTGCAGGAGGGCTATTTCTGTTTTATACTGCTTTTATTTTTGATTCCTAATATTGTTCTGGGAAGACGGTTGAGTGTTGCACAAAGCAAGCTTCTGTGACGTAGCTGCAGCAGCCAAGCTGCAGCTCCATGTGTGCTAATGCTACCTCTCTCACTCTCAGTAATGTTTATAAAGTTAAAAATAGTTCTCACAGTTTTTGTGCTGCATAAAAATATAATAGTAATTGTTTTAAAAACTTTGGGGTTAGTTCAAATTGAACTGTTGCTTTTATAAAGTTTGTCTGAAGTTTTCCCTTCAAAATGTGTTTGTTGGGCTGCAGGGATCTGGCTGTCACTTTGTACCATACCTGATCATTCAGTGTGTCTCACAGTGTCTTGCAGGTATGTGATGGATACACAATTTTTTGTTGTAGTTTTATGTCTTTTAATTTAATTACTTTATTACAGAATAGGTCCTTTATGCATTCTTTTACATAAAGAATTGAGTTTTGCATTATATTTATTTTTATTTATATTATTCTGTATTATGTATTAATATATTTCATTGATGCTGATTTGTACACGATTTTATTTTTCTTTATTCCACTTGTTAATATAAAAAAGCAGAAGCTGCCTAACTGAGCTGCTGAGATCTGACTGAGTGTGTACCATACCCGATCGTTGATTGTGTCTCACACTGTCTTGAATAAACTGTGAATAAACAGGATCTAGTGTGACGTCAATAACACTGGATTGATCCTTTTTACAACTGTTACACCATTTAGGTGTTAGCTTCCCCCTCCCGGACTCTCTCACACACACCTGCATGAAACGCTGCCTCTTCATGAGGTACTTTCCCTCACTTTTTTACCGGCAGCAACTAATCTGAACTCTTCTTCAATCTGTCCCTCGTCACGTCTCTCTCATCATCCTCCGCTGACAATAATAAATCCCCTGAATAGCTAATTCTCCCTCCTTCTCTGCTCCTCAATATGTTCCAGCAGTAAAAGTTTGTGTGGTAATTAACATAACAGATAGTTTGAAACATTTTTCTGAATGGGCTTATGCGCTTTTTAGCTTTTGTTGTCGTAGATTTTTGGCCCGCCCCGTCTCATATCCGTTCACTTTTCGCGCTACTTATAACCTTAGAGGGCCAAGGAGGACTGAGGGATTTCATTGGATAAGCCATCAATGTCCATCAATGAAATCACCCAATGGGCTTTCACGGTCGCTAAAAATTATATGTAATATACTTTTTTTTGTTAAATTATGACAGCCTAGGGCCACCAGATAAGGACAGTAAATGTATCAGTCTGTAAACCAGACGGTCACTCATCCCCTGGACAGAAGTACAAACTGAATGCAGTTTTTTTGTTCAAACTGTCAACTCGCCACAGTGGTGGGTGGCCACCATGGGGGAGGGGGGAGGGAAAGGGGTTTGAGCCCCTGCCCCTTTTATCCTTAGTGCCCTTTTAGAGGTCGTTTTTCTTTTTCCAAAATTTTTTTATCTGTCAGAAGGCCTCTGGCTGCCCTCAGTCTAATAATGATATCCATGTTGTTCAGGCACCGTGGTGAGGAGGAGTGGACAAGAATATTTTTTTCATACACTGGTTTGTGAATAAAAACGTAGGTCTGATGTTGACGTTAGAAAAACTGTTTCTATTTATATTTTCATAATTGTTCTCGCAATAGCGGAAAAAACCCACCTTGCCCCTAAACACAGAAATACTTCGGCTGCAGAGAAAACTTCTGACTAACTTAATCAGGCTGCTAAATGCCCAGTTCGCTACAGGCAGTCTGAGTCGGTCCCACCGACAAACATAAAGAATGTCTTTATATCAGACATCCTGATATAAGACACGGTACTGCGACTGTCACCGCGAGTTGTGACGCATCTCAAAGCCCCGGTACCACCTGGTACCACCTGCTCTGTGTTCACTCTGCTTCTCCTTTACATTACTACCAGGCAGTAGTAACGTACCAATTGGAGTTCACAAAACAAACATCAGAGAAAATACTGTAGCAATAATTAGAACTGCAGCATAAAGCCAAACATGCTACAATTAAATTAATCAAAATGTCCCCAAAGCATCAGCGGCCTGGCATAGGGGCCACTGTTGGATTCCAGGTAGATTCCAGAGTTGCGCATCGCAGCAGCTGTTCATGAAGGGCCGCACCAAGGTAATATGGGGCCTTAGACAGAACCCTCCCGCCCCCCGAAACCCTTCCTACTAAGAACCTCAGCATCACTAACATGTTTAAATATAGATAAGGTGAAGTGTCTGTGAGAGGGACACCCGGTTTATTGGCAGAGTTTAAAATCAATCACTGATTATTGGTTGTTTGCTGTGATGCATTTGTGAACAAACCCCCCTCAAACACAAAGATTACACCATATTGTAGCTATGGTAAGACAACAAACTATCAAGATGATTCTTTAAACTTTTACAAAGTAAACTTCCTAATTAAATCCTAAATGTTGTGATAGAAAATTATGTTTTTAGTCTCATTTCATTCTTGATGGAACTGATGATACTTTTTACCATTTATTTACTGATTATATCTGCTGTATTTTGTATTTCTGTAAGATGTGTTTTTCCATTAAATACATTTGCAGATAATGTTTAGATGTTTCCGCAGCCGTGAAACCTGAAGACATCTTGGGTAAAATGCTTGATCTGATAATTGTCTTATAGGATTGAGTTTGTACCCTGTTTGACCTGACCCCATGAACTGACAAAGTGTTAGAAGTTCCTCCTGAAATCCTTATCAGCTCTCCATCCTGCCATAAAATCATCTCCTCCAAGAGGTGAGAGATGGTTCATGAGGAGGGGGTCAGGGTGTCTCTGTGGCCATCTGCAGTAGAGATAACATCAGACTTTGGGAGGGTCTTTGTCTTGCTGTGACTATATAACGATGTGAAGTGTGTTGTTCAGGGCTCTTCTGACTGCGCTCAGTGAGAAGAGTCTTCGAACGCTTTTACCTTCGAATAAAGAAACTTAAAGACAAAGATTTATCTTTCTCTTACTATTGAAACAGATTCTCATTCCTTCATAAAATGTCTACAACAATGTACATTTTCATTTTCTCAAGTGAATGCATTAAATAAAATTCAATAACAGTCATTCTCTATAAATGAATGCTACAGGTTTAGATCTATGGTCTGTGTTACAATTAAACCATTTCTAGGGGCTCCTGAATGTCTGGAGGGCCTTACCAGCAGCTACTGAGTTTTCTTTGCCTTCATATCCCAGTCTTACAATTGATCTAGATCTCAGAGGTGCTACCATTAAAAAATTATGTAGAGTTAACCCTTTTGAGCTTTTTAGATCTATAAAACAGTCTGCAGCAAAGTTGTTGTAGAGGTTAAATAAATATTATTAGGGCGTAATTAGTAAAATGGCAGCAAATTTGCTTATTTCATAACTTCATAACCTTTGACCTTCTCTCAGATGGTCTGTTTAACAGCTACAGTCTCAGTTCAACTCAGCCCTCCAGGACTGTCAGCAGCAGAAACAGTAACATTATACCTGTTGGGGAAAATATACTACATTTGCTTTGCTTTGTCCCCACATGATGGCAATGAGGATCCAATTAAATTATTGATTAATATGGGTTGTTGCTATGTTGTTGTACGGTGTTTTAAGATCTTGTTCAATGTGCCCTTTTTTAACTTTGACCCCCTCCCCCTCAAAAGGTCTCTGCACGGCCCTACTGACGTCAGTTGCACTCTTCCTAAGCATCACGCTAAAGACTGCAGGTAAAACAGTTAAATCTAGTAGAAACGTTTGCCAAAAGAGTAGAAATTAAACAAGCATTTTTGCTTCACCTTCTCCTGTGGAAGTCTCAGACACACCACCTGAACCTGTGAATCTTCATCCTCCACCTCCCATGTATCACACGGGTAGGCTTTGCTTTATTTAGAATTTGTAAAAAAAAAAAAAAAATTTAAATAAAAGTCAGATGTGTTAGTGGGCTATGCGCATAATGCGCATAGTGCCGTATTTGTATGGTTTAAGTATGAGCTGGTTTTGTGTGACACACACATAATGCCCGTGAGGTTTGGTTGTTTTTTTGCGGGTCAGGTGCAGTGATAGTTTTCTGCGTACATACCCTCCGATAATATCCTGCAGGCTCAATGTGCGTTTATTTTTTTCTTTCTTTTAACCCCCTACGGTGTGGAGCAGGCACTTACATATTGATGGGAAACTGACTTAAACCTGTTTCAACAACGGAAAAAGTCCCCCTAGCCTTTTGTTTGACTTGAGCTTTTATGTTTTGTTTTCTGTATCTACTGGCGACCTGTCCAAAATGTACCTCGCCTCTCACCCATTGACCGCTAGAGATAGATACCAGCACCCCTCGCAACCCCACAAGAGATAAGCATGTAAGATAATGGATAGATGGATGTTTTCTGTATTGCACATTGCTGTGTATTAGTTGGGCTACCCTTCTTGTGAAGCACTTTGTGACATCTGTGAAAAAGTGTTATATGAATAATTTTTCCATCAACTTACCTTTAAACTTGTGAAAGACAGCCCAGAGCTCAGCAATGTCAGTGGCAAAAGTGATATCTGTGTCAAGAACAATGACCCTGCGCAGATTCATGGGTAGCGTCTTGGTGAGCACCAGTTTCATTAGTCCGTAGATACCAGAGTAGTGTTTATTAGGTATCCATGACACTTCGGACTGAAACAACAGAGCAAAGACCATCACTTCCATAAGGACCAGAGTATAGAGCTCAGACTTTGTCAGAAGAAAAACGCAGATACAGTACAGACTGGTAAAAGTGATAGTGCTCCACTGAGAATTTCTGAAGAAAGTTGGGAATTGCTTAAGTAAGAGGATGATTTTTTTTTTCTCACCTTAAGCTCATCTGCATCATAGAAGTTCACCCTGACAGCAGGGACCATCCAAGAATTAAACAAATAGGAAAGAATCTGCTTTGCAATAGAGTCTGTGATGAAATGGAAATGAAGAGCATTCCGTCTGAAGACACAAGAATACAACAAAATACTAATAATCATTTTCTGCAGAACACTAAAAAAGAAACCAGACAGAAAAGAGACAAGAGTGTTTGATTTCAAAGTCTTAATAATATCCCAATCCCACATATTCACACCTCATCACAGAGGGATTTGAGTTGCATATATTTAAAGTAGTAACTTGGTCTATAAAGGCTTGGAATCAGGTCAATCGGTACACCCAACGTTCCCTCTAAGCTGCGCGCTTGCGCAATCGCGCACTGCTCGCACAGTCTCAGCGCACAATAAAATCTATGCAGCGCATAAAATTAGATCCAACGTAAACTGGAAATTGAGCCCGGACATCAGTTTTGACAGGCTAACTCGGGTGAGCCTGTGACTCACAACGATAGGTTCACTTATGCTACGCAGCCAATCATCGCATACTATTGTATAAACGTGCCTTGCCCATATGCGTTGTGGTTCCCTGCAGATTTGAGTTGAGACGCAGCCCCGGCTCCACACGAGTTAACAGGGAAGGGCATCGACAATTAATCTATGTAGCTGAACATAACATTAATACCCTACAGGCTACTTGTTAACAAGCTTAACGTGCTGTATTGTTATTAGCTAGTCACCTTTTAGCTAACATTATCCAACAGCTTTACTCAACTCAGTCGGTTAGTTTGGGGGAAAACTGTGCAAAGTTCTTTGTGTTTTGCAGCCATGATTCTTGACACTTACGTAGCTCTGCTCTGCTGCACAGATGTAAACGTCTCAGCGTTCATGTTGCGTTTGAACGCAGCTCGGAAAAACAGGTTACGACGTATTAACAACCGATTAAACAGTTTTAACTACTGAAAAAAGTGACAGAGGGCACAGATATGGGAAGTACAGAAGCCGTATCAAATTAATATAGGAATATCAGACAGTTGGCCACTCTGTGGCCAACTGTCTCCAGGCCACGGGGGGCACAGTTGAATCTGTGGGTGGGCAATGCCCACCAATGCCCGATTAGAAATTATGACAAAGTCGAAATTATGACTTCCTATTGGTCTTTTATTTTTTCTTTCATGGTAGAAATGGGCTTCCATACAGACATGAAAAAGCTGTGTAATTAAATATTTTACAAAGAGTTACAGGAATTTACACTGCATCACAAGCTACAAAACATTTCATTGTGCAGAATGTGAATGTTTTAATGTGAACAAAAAGTTATATCTGAAAGGTGTAATGTTTCATTTCTCACCATGGCCAAAGCAGGACTCTTACATATACTATGCATCTCATGATCAGCAATATTTTAGTTTTTTCATTTCAAGTGGGCAAATCACATATATTAAAAGCAAACTAATGGAAGTTGCTGCTGTAATTTGATTCTTTTAATAACTTGCTATGATCCTAGATTTATAACAGGTATAATACTGCTATAAAACATCAGCTGGGCCATCGTGTGCACACCTGATGTTGCTCACAGGGGTCCTCGGTGTGCTCAGGGAGCTTGTGTATACGCCCAGACGCATGAAAAATTAGAGGGAACATTGCACCCAGCCAACCCTCCATCCCCCACTCCAGCCCAGAAAGGTGCCCTGGCTCTTTGGTCTGACAGAGGTTCTCCTAACACTGTGATCTGATATCATCAAAGATCTATCAGACTGTCCTGAAAACAAGTAATTCTTTTTTCATATATTCAAGGTCTTGAGTATTGATTTATGAACGTAACATGCCCCCATATTTACACAAATAGTGACTCTTTATGTTGTAGTAACTATCTTGAGCAGCATAAATCTTAATATTTTTTTAGGTTAAAAAAGGGGACTTCACAGGGGCTTGAAGTAAATGAATGTTGACATACCTGTGGAAAAGGACAGATTTCACCAATGTTACAACATCTCGACTTGCGTTGTAACCTGCACATACGATGGCCACATGGATAGTCTGGGGAGAGAATAGAGAAAACTGTGAAAAAAAACTGATTGGATTTATTTACTTTCAATATCAATACTTTCAGTGTTGAAAGTATGTAAATCCAATTCCAGAGGCTGGAATGGTTAAGAATGGGGAAAAAATTTGCATTTCTGAGGCAAAAACTATAGTTATTTTCAGCAGATAGGGTGTTGCAGATACAGTCAAGAAGTTGCATTAAACAGCAAGGGAGGAATTATAATAAAGAATAATAGTAGTTCAGTCTGAAAACGTTTTCTGAACTTTTAACTTGAAACATACTGGACCGAAAATAACATGCAGCAGTTCAATCAACTCTAAAACATGGCATCTTGTGTCAACATTCTCTCTGATCTGTCTGCTGTGTTTCCACTAATGTTCTATAGCAAACTTCTGAAGCCTTCACAGAACCATGCATTACTAGTCAGATTAGATTGTACACACCTATTTTTAAGATTCAGTTGTTTTCAGATACACTGTTAGGCTACATTTGTCTCTAATTTTATTTTGCATTTTTTGTGCTATGAAATTTCTGGTAATGTAGTTATCATTGTTTATGCATAAGTTTTTCACTGTGGTTTCTTGGTTCTGTTTTTTTGTTCCTCTCTTTCTGCAGGTGTAGAAGCAGACTTCTAGGATGTTGACTTGTATTTTTTTCTATCCTTTCCATTTCCTCTACTCCTATATCTCATTCTTTACCTTTAAACCAGAGGTCTCATTCTCGCGGCCCGCAGGCCAATTGGGGCCGCAGGACGATGTCTGATGGCCCCCACCGTGATATGACAGTATATTAGTGTGGCCCACAGGGTGAGTGGACCTCTGAAGAAAGTTCTGCCCGCCGTGTGCCATCAGAATTTGAATAAAAAATGCATCTAAAACTTGAATGTTGTATATTTGCGCTTACTTTTTCGATTTCAAAATTAATTCAAAATGCAATTTTGACCTAAAAAAAAATCTGTCATTATTTGTACACGCTTGCAATTTTAATTTGTTAAAAAAATTTACATTCCTATTTCAAAGTGATGAAATTTTCAATATATATATTTTTTAGTGTTAAAAAAATTCAGCATATAAAAAAATTCAACTTTTAAAAATTCAAATGCAATATTTTCAGTGTCCTAAAAATTCAACTTCCTCAAATTCGCTGTCTCAAATTCAACATCTAAAAATTCGCTGTACAAAAATGGCAAGGTTACTTCAGGTCACAGACATTAGCAATCGTTGTCAGATTTCAACACCCAGGAAATCGCATGACCTAAGCGTCATATTGAAGAAATACCAGCATCACCGAGGCTAGCGACCATGGAGGCGAAGGCAAACCCAACAGTGAGTCTGTGCTTTCATATTTCTGTAGTACATTTTATTTTGCGCATGAACTTTGATATATAATATTAAAGCTTGATTTAAAACACGTCGAGAGGAGCCAGTTGAGGTGGCTTGGGCATCTGGTAAGGATGCCTCCTGGACGCCTCCCTGGTGAGGTGTTCCGGGCACGTCCCACCGGGAGGAGGCCTCGGGGAAGACCCAGGACACGCTGGAGGGACTGTCTCTCTGCTGGCCTGGGAACGTCTTGGGATTCCTCCGGAGGAGCTGGAAGAAGTGGCTGGGGAGAGGGAAGTCTGGGCCTCCCTTCTGAAGCTGCTGCCCCCGTGACCCGACCCCGGATAAGCGGAAGAAAATGGATGGATGGATGGATGGATGGATGGATTTAAAACACGGGTTTGGGCCGTTGTTAATCTTACGCCATGTAATGCTGGCATATTAGTTCTCGCTACCTGCTAGACCTCCACCCCTCTTCTCTTAGCTGTCCTACACCCAATTTTCCCGTTTTATTTAAAAAAGGAATATCACTTGCGCCAAGTCTAGAATCTTTAAAGATAACTGATGGGTGGCGACTTTCCGGATTGTTTGTATGTTGTCTTAGGTGAGACTGAGACAGGCAGTCTTAGTAAAAGTAGTAATTTTCCAGGAGATGCTACCGCTAATGTAGCAAGCTAATATGGCTGCCTTGTATGCTTCAAGGAGGGGCGGTGAACTCTTCCGACATTAATTATAACCACAACCCCATTCTGTTCATCTACTGCATTGTTCATGTGAGTTCATTTATGAATAAATACATTTATGGTCATTATAGCGTCATCCAAACTACTGCTTCTCTTATCTGACAAGTGTTGAGATATATTAATTTACATTCTTTTTACTTTGCGGTACAAAACGTCGTTCTGTTACCTAGCAACATTAGAAACAACCTCCTTTGTTTTTTCATTTGATTTTAACTCATTTTGAAGAAAATATATGCTTGCAAGTACAGCTGTTAACTTATTTTAGATTACATATCATTATTTAATTTGATTTCTCAATACTGACCTACTGATTTCAAAATAGTTTTTTTATTTTACTGACAATGTTTTTGACAATTTTTTTCTTTTCAAGGAACTTTTGCTGGATCATATTTTTGATGGACTCCGTGATCGTTTGGAGCTATTTCTACAATTACAGATGGTCCTGCAGTCAATCAGTTGGCCACAGGTGAAGAAGCATAGTGATGACAGTGACATCAGCGATGATGTCTTGGAAGCAGAAACTACGCAGGTGACAGGGTTTCTCCATCAGTTTCTCGAAGAAGGCAAAATGTCTGTATAAACATTTGGCCAATGTTTGTTATTTTGAGAATGATGAGACGTGCAATACATACCAGCATAATACACTACATTTATTTTCTTATAATCATGTCTTACAACACTGCACAGATAAAGCTGATAAAGCTTTTCAGGTTGATTAGTGAACATGGCAAAAGGTTTTCAAATGATTTTTGAAGGATATCACATACATATTCATTAGTTTCTTAGATGGAAAAGACATTCACATAAAGTCATATCTCAAAGTCAGCTTTATGAATGATTCCATCTGCAGGAAACTCACCATGTATCTAAAAAAAAAATTATACTTTTCCTAGCATCTTCAGACAATCTGCACCAGCTCATGAGATTTTGGGCTGGCTGGGAGGCTCCATGCCAGGAACCGAAGCCTGACGTAGTGCAGTCAACTGCACCAAACCACATGCCCACTTCATCCACCTGCAGTGAACGTTTACGCCTTCCAAGCCATTATTCTACCTACCAGGCTCTGTATGCTGACATGACGGTGTCTTAAATCGGTTGGGACTGGCTTTGGTCTTCTGTGAGAACTCAGTGCATTGGTGTTTCATTTGTTCAATAATTGCATTTCAATATGGCAATTAAGTGAAATTACAGTCATTTTATTATTAGCTTTTTTCTTTTTTACAAATACTGTTCATCATTCACCGCAGTCTTGACATTAAGTTGTGTTCTTTGAAGTGACGACTAAGTAGCTGAAATGTTTGTCAAGCATCCCTGTAAATCTTAAATGTTAGAGTAACTATATTCAGAGTTTCTGAGTCAGCACTGTTTGTACAGGAAATATGAAACTGAAACTATTTTTATGCAATATTTTATTGAATGTTCATCTATTGAAGTATTAGAAAATAAATGACATAAGACAAACTTAACTTTTCCATTCTTATAATGCAAGAAAATTAAGGTCCTACACAACTGTACCTACTAGGTTCCTTTTGAGAAAAGAACAATCAACTCACATTTAGAACATTTTAGTTCTTTAACATGTCTACCATAAAAGCACTATGATTCACTTTTCCAAAGCACAAATTTTACCTTTGTGGTAATATGATCAGCATTTAGCTTTACATTTCATAAATGCTGAATTTTGAAACTGGACAACTTTCACAGAGTGAATTACTGTTCACAAAACAGAACTGCAGCAATATAAATGTCACAACCAAAAGACAGTGATGTGCCTTTTGGGTTTACTCCGTCTCTTAAGGCTATTTGTTCGTCAGTCGGTTGCACATTTGAATTTGGCACTGTGACGTTTGACTCTTCCTGAAGAGGAAGCCCGCTCTCCTCCCATTCAATTTTGGGAATCTGTACACCCTGGAAAACACAAAGAAGGGATCAAGAGAACTCAAAATGTACTTGATGATTGCAGATTGCCATGTTACAAATTAAATGAATGATAGTATACATGCTACACATTAAATTATCCAATTAAAATGTACCTCTGTCAAGGTACTGTGGGGTTCAGGAATTGAATGGTGTGTAACTTAATCAGAATTTGCTTTAAATTACAACATTAATCACAAATTTTAGCATAGCTCAAACATTCTTTGTAACCAAAGATATATAAAACAAAGGAGGTCGTTTCTAATGTTGCTAGGTAACAGAACGACGTTTTGTACCGCAAAGTAAAAAGAATGTAAATTAATATATATCAAGAGAAGCAGTAGTTTGGATGACGCTATAATGACCATAAATGTATTTATTCATAAATGAAGTCACGTGAACAATACAGTAGATCAGGGGTGCTCAAACTTTTTGAGAGCAAGATCTACTTTTTCTCTCACCAGCTGCCTGAGATCTACCTCACGACACAAAGACATAAAAATTGCAAATTAAACTCTATTGACTTATTTTATATGCGAATATACATCAGTTATAGCAGAAATAATAAAGTGACAGAAAACCTAATCCAGTTTCTTCCTCAGTGAGATTCTGACACTGGGAGCAGCTTACTGGTTTCTCAGTCAGAAGCTGGTTGCAAACCTGACGCCAGCAGGTGTCAGTCAGTCATGGTGGATCTGAAATTTGGTTTGATGACCTCAATATGAGAAACTACAGACTGATAGGAGGAACCAAAGAGCCCAATAAAGGTAAAGGCAAATCTTCTGAAGTCGGGATATAATTAATTTAATTTCACATAATTATCGCAGTAGAATTTGTTAAAACTTAATGAAATATATTTGTCCTATTTGATGTTTGTTGTGACGTATGCTCACAAACGAACGAGGTAATTAGTCCGTTTTTTTTTCGTTTATTGAATATTCAGAAACTACAGCAGGTGTAATGAGCCACAGCAAAGGTAAAAAAAAAAAAAGGTAAAACAACCCGAACAGATCATCAACTGAAAACATGTCCTACCTTTTTACTCTCGGTCTCTTTGTCGTCTAAGCACACCCGTTGCCGTGGCAACCGCCTGCACCCCGCAAGCCGAGCAAAGATTAGGCTACATTAAAAACACAACATTCAGTCCGTTACGATATCAGGTTTCCAGGCTTGATATTTATTTCTCGATTATTAATAAGCCTCTCATGAACACAGCGGTGGTTGAGTAGCTAATTTAAACTCCTACTCTGTTCGTCAGTCGGTCTTTGAGTCGCTTTTAAAAAAAATTTTTTTTTTTGTTAATGGAACCGAAACGCACAGAATTGAGCAACACCTTGTTGAAACAATAATTACTGAGATTATTAATTTTAACACGTTTCGTTGACTTTTTATAATTATTCTTTTTTAATGAAGCTACAAACGTTTAGGATCTTAGTGAATATTTTTGACAAGCCTATCAGAAGAGGAAGTGCTGGCCTCAGCGTCCTGGCGGCGATCAGTTTGTCACTTGCCGAGATTGACTCAAAACCTTTCCGCGATCGACGTATTGAGCTCCCCTGCAGTAGATGAACAGAATGGGGTTGTGGTTATAATTAATGTCGGAAGAGTTCACCGCCCCTCCTTGAAGCATACAAGGCAGCCATATTAGCTTGCTACATTAGCTGTAGCATCTCCTGGAAAATTACGACTTTTATTAAGACTGCCTGTCTCAGTCTCACCTAAGACAACATACAAACAACCCGGAAAGTCGCCACCCATTAGTTATCTTTAAAGATTCTAGACTTGGCGCAAGTGATATTCCTTTTTTAAATAAAACGGGAAAATTGGGTGTAGGACAGCCAAGAGAAGAGGGGTGGAGGTCTAGCAGGTAGCGAGAACTAATATGCCAGCATTACATGGCGTAAGATTAACAACGGCCCAAACCCGTGTTTTTTTTTGCTTTTTTTAGAATATTTTATTTTTGATTTTTAGTAGTAACATCACAGGCATTAACTGACAGGACAAAACTGGTACAAAATAAAGCACAATTCAAACAATGAGACATATTAAAACTAAAATACATTTACAATAATATAACACAACAACCAAATAAGAAGGACTGGATGGGGGTGGGTAGGGTGGGTAATCTAAAGGGATGAAGTAAAATCGATATGAATCGGAAATAGATTGAGACAGATGGTATCAGATTCGCTCATGAATCCTGTCGAGTCCAGCTCGATTACAGGATCATCAATCAATCAAATGTGTTGGTAGATTTTGCATATAACTTAAAAAAAGGCTGCCATATTTTATAAAAAGTCTTACTTCTATTCTGCATCCAATAGGTTATTTTTTCTAGTGTCACACATCTATTAATCTCACAAAGCCACATTTTAATTGGGAGGAGGGAGTCTGATTTCCATTTTGTTGTAATACATTTCTTAGCAATTGCCAAAACGACTTCTGTAAGTTTCTTATCATAGACTGTCTTTAAATTAGAATTTGTAAAGTTCCCCAATAAACAGATCTCCGGGTCTATTGGAATCATGATGCCATGAATGTCTGATAACGTTTCACAAACCCCCTTCCAAAAACCCTTCAATTTAGAGCAATGCCAGGTGGCATGAAGGAATGTTCCTTCCTCCATACCACATCTAAAACAAAGAGGAGATATACTGGAATTATATTTATGCAATTTTTGTGGGGTGACATATAACTGGTGTAAAAAATTAAATTGTACTAGTCTAAATCGAGCATTTAGAGTAGACGTGACACCTTCCCTGCACAAATTATTCCATAATTGCCTTTCAATAGATATTCCCAAATCCTTTTCCCATTTGATTCTGGAACTATCCACACCATTTATAGCTAAAGTTAACAATGAGTGCTGTATACACCCTTGAAATGATTTTACTCAATGGCTGACTGGCATGACACATTTCCTCAACGGGGGACATGGACAGTAGCTTCCAACTTCCTTCCTGATTAGCTCTTATGAAGTCGTGAAGTTGGAGATAGCCAAGGAAATCTTTATTTGTCAGTTCAAACTTTTCTTTTAACTGCTGTAGTGACATAAATACTTTATTTTCGTAGCAGTGCTCCAATCGGCAAATTCCCTTTTCCTGCCAGGATCTAAAGTTACCAGACTGAAAAATCTTTGGTAGCAGTCTATTTCCCCATAACGGGGTTTTAGGAAAAGGAAAGCCTTGTAGCCTAAACATTTCACGAATTTTATACCAAATTTGGACTGTCTGAATTATTAAAGGGTTATCAGTTTCATTTTTGATAGTTTTATTGTCCCACTTAGAGAGCAAATTTATTGGCATCTCTTCTTTTATCTCTGTTGTCTCAATTTTGAGCCATGGAGGAGGAGTCTGCAAATCAAACATCTGTGCCAAGAACCTAAACTGAGCCGTATAATAGTAGAGTTGAAAATTAGAGAGCTTCAGACCTCCATCCTCATACTGCAGCGATAATTTTTCCATGCCAAGTCTTGGTGGCTTACCATGCCAGATAAATTTTCTAATTGATTTTTTAAGAGAGATAAAGAATGCTTTTGGGATGTGAATTGGGAGTGACTGAAACATGTACAGAAACCTAGGAAGGATATTCATCTTTATGACATTAATTCTACCAAATAATGTGAGAGGTAAATCCATCCATTTCCCTAAATCCTCGCTCACCTTCTGAAGTAGGGAAGCTAAGTTTAGTTTAAAGAGGTTTTTAAGGTTACTATCCACAAATACCCCTAAATTTTTGATACCCTCAGGAGACCATTTGAAACTAGACATGTTTTTAACTTTACTGTGGTCAAATACGGAGATCGGTAAAACCTCACTCTTTTCCAAATTAACTTTGTATCCAGAAAATGAGCTGTATTTACCCAGTAAGTCCTGAAGGTGACAAAGAGAGCGTTCTGGATTGGTTAAAAATAAAATAATGTCATCCGCAAAAAGCGAAATTTTATGTATGTCAGTACCAATCTCAAAACCACTAATATTAGAATTTTTTCTAATGGCCTCAGCCAATGGTTTGATGGCAAGCACAAAGAGGGCGGGACTAACTGGATCTCCCTGCCGGTTGCCTCTATACAGCCGGAATGAAACAGAGATTATCCCATTGGTGACAACTCTAGCTTGAGGGGATCTATAAAGAGATTGTATCAAATTGACAAACCCATCACCAAAACCAAATTTCTTAAGGACAGAAAAAAGATATTGCCATTCAACCATATCGAAAGCCTTTTCGGCATCAAGTGATACGGTATCTTTTTTTTGTTAGCAATATATATTATGTTAAGCAATCTTCTCAAATCATCAGTGGAAAATCTATTTAGAATAAACCCGGTTTGATCAGGGTTGATCAGTAAGGGTAGATACCTGTCCAATCTTTTTGCTATCATTTTTGTAACTAATTTATAATCAGTATTGAGGAGTGAGATTGGTCTATAAGAAGAACATTTTAGAGGATCTTTTCCTTTTTTATAGATGACCGTTATAACAGCTTGAGCAAAGGAGTCTGGAAAACCCCCTTCTCTTCTACCTTGCTCGAGAACATCCATCAAAAGTGGTACTAGAAGGTCTTGGAATTCTTTATAAAACTCAGATGGAAAACCATCTTCACCAGGGGATTTATTTCCCGGAAGTGACTTAATAACATCAAGTAATTCCGATCTAAGAAAGGGTTTGTCTAAGTTATCCCTGCTTTCCTCTGACAAGCAAGGTAAGTGAATAGAGGATAAGAATGACTCAATTTCATCTAAATCCCCCTGAGATTGTGATGTATAAAGATCCGAATAGTACTTTTTAAAGGCCTCATTGATTTCTCCGGGGTTATACGTTATAGCTTTTTGGGGGTTTTCAATAGCATTAATTGTTCTTTTATTTTCCTCAGTTTTAAGTTGCCATGCCAATACTTTCTGTGCCTTTTCTCCAAATTCATAAAATTGTTGCTTGGACCTAATTATTGCTCTCTCTGCTTGATATGTATTCATATTGTTATATTTTAGTTTCAAGTTAATCAATTCTCTGTACATGTCCTTAGTTGGGGCAATTTGGTACGTTTTCTCAAGGTCAGAAATTTGTCTTTCCAAAGTATTAAGCTCAAAGTTATATTTCTTCTTTATTCCCTTGGTATATGATATAATTTGGCCCCTCAAAAATGCTTTTAATGTGTCCCAAAAAATAAAAATGTTTGGAGCGGACGGTCTATTTGTTAAAATAAAAAAAAGTATTTGTTCCCTAATGAAAGTACAGAATTCAGGTTGTTTTAAGAGGGTAAGGTTGAGCCTACACCTGTACTTTCCTTCTACCTTGTCAGGGATAGACACTGACATCACCAATGGGGAGTGATCACTAAGTAATCTTGGAAGATATTAGCTACTCATCACTCGATGAAGTATCTGACTGGAGATCAAAAAATTATCTATTCTAGTATGGGTATTGTGCGGATGCGAGTAAAATGAATATTCTCTATCCTGTGGATGCATCTACCTCCAAGCATCTGTTAGTTTTAAATCTTCCATAAATAATGTTGTTATTTTAGCTGATTTAGAGAGGGGACAAGGTCTGTCTGAAGATCTGTCAAGCACAGTATCTAAACAGAAGTTAAAGTCCCCTCCTACTACAAGAAACCCCGGAGCTTGGGAGATTTGAAGAAAAACATCCTGCATGAATAGACTATCGTCATAATTAGGTGCATATATATTCATAAACGTCCAGGATTCTGAATACATTTGCCCTTGCACCATAATGTATCTACCCGAAAGGTCAGATATAGTTTTAGTAGCAACAAAAGGGATGTTTTTGTGCAGCAAAATTGTTGTTCCTCTCGATTTTGAACTAAATGAAGAAAAGAAAACTTGTCCCACCCAATCTCTTTTAAGCTTTTTATGCTCTCTGTCAGACAAATGTGTTTCTTTTAAGTAAACAATTATCTGGTTTTAATTTTTTCAGGTAAGTATAGACTCTTTCTTTTTATAGGGCTATTCATTCCTTTAACATTAAATGTTACCAACTTCAATGGACTTATTAACATTGGCTATGATAAAAGTCAACCAGCAAATTCCCTCTTTCTCCAAGTAACCAACCAAAGCCAAAATGAACAAATCCTACTCCATTTCGTCTCTCTGATTTTGGTAGGGGTGGCATGGGGGGAGGGCAGGGACAAAGGAGGACACAAAATAATAAGACAATACATTTAACATACGCCACTCTTCTTGATTGCCAGATCAACATCCTGGCAACCAAACATAGACCTAACATAGTGACTTGAAGATGTTCGCCTCTCCTTTCTAAACTAACATATAAACCGAGCCTGTAAGCTCTCATAACATTTATAATTGCAAAAACAAACGCTATCGAATTTCCCTTGGAATATACATCTTGGCCCTCAGAGAAACACTCCTTGGCCATCCAGATGTATGGGCAATTATACATTCTAGTAAAAGATAAGAAAACCGATGAACTGTAAGCAACATTCCAAACTTTCAAAAGATTAAAACATAAATAGTCAGCATACCTGAAATAATGGTATTCACCAACTCCCTAGTACAAAACTAAAATACAATAGAAAAGAACGGTAGCCCATAATAATAAAGCATATGTAATTGTCTTTCCAATTACATATTGGAAAGATATGTAATTGTACAGATCACTGTACCACCATTTGTCCAGGAGCCAGCAAGGCTCCGATTCACTGTCTCTGGAGTAGACCTGATGACAAACACCTTAACCCTCCATTCTGCTCCGGATTCTGACTCGGTGTTAATAATAGTCAGTGATCACTGGTCGTTGACATCTGTTGCTCCCGTTGTGCCAGGCTGTTGATAAATTTAAAGGCTTCATGTGCGGAGTCGAAAAAGCGGGGTCCTCCGACTTCTGGTTGGACCTTCAAACGTGTCAGATAGATGAGGTAGCAGGGGATGTTTCTTGCTTTAATTGCTTGCAGCGCAGGAACGAGCTGTTTTCGGTGTCTGGCCAATTCTGGACTCATATCAGGGAAGAAGCTAATTTTCCTGTTGTCGAAGCTGACATTTCCTCTCTTTTTAGCCAAAGCCAAAATCTTCTCTCGATCTTGGAATCGTAGGAGACGAACCAAGACGGGTCTCGGGGTGGTACAAGGTGGTTCACCCGGTCTAGGCTCCATAGTCCCGGTTCTGTGTGCTCGTTCAATTTCCACCTCCAGCCGCTGAGCTGCTGCGTCCGGGCCGCCAGCTCCCAACAACTCCGGTATCCAGGTTGTGAAGAATTTCACAGGGTCCGTTCCTTCAGAGCCTTCTTTTAGTCCCAACACTTGAATATTATTTCTCCTGCTGTAATTTTCAAGCTGGTCGATTTTCTTTTTAAGGAACTTGTTGTCACCTTTCAGCTGCTTCGTCAGCTGTTTCAGCTCGGATACAGCGTCCTCAGTTTCACTGATTCGATTCTTAGCCTCTGCTACCCTTGTTAGCACTTTGTCCAACGTAGCTTTCACTCCATTGATAGAAGTCTGGAGCTGTGCTGAACTCAAGTCAATTTTCTCCGAAAGACCCTTATTTAATTCACGTATTTCCTTGAGCACACTTGGAAGTACTCCCCCGAACTGGGTATCTCCCTCTTCGTCCAGAGTAGAACTCATGTCCCAAGCCGCCATGTCAGTCTTGCTTTGGCTGGAGTTAGCCTTGGCTACCACTTCGTTGCTAGCAGCGCTTATCCGGGGACGGGTCACGGGGGCAGCAGCTTCAGAAGGGAGGCCCAGACTTCCCTCTCCCCAGCCACTTCTTTCAGCTCCTCCGGAGGAATCCCAAGACGTTCCCAGGCCAGCAGAGAGACAGTCCCTCCAGCGTGTCCTGGGTCTTCCCCGAGGCCTCCTCCCGGTGGGACGTGCCCGGAACACCTCACCAGGGAGGCGTCCAGGAGGCATCCTTACCAGATGCCCAAGCCACCTCAACTGGCTCCTCTCGACGTGTTTTAAATCAAGCTTTAATATTATATATCAAAGTTCATGCGCAAAATAAAATGTACTACAGAAATATGAAAGCACAGACTCACCGTTGGGTTTGCCTTCGCCTCCATGGTCGCTAGCCTCGGTGATGCCGGTATTTCTTCAATGTGACGCTTAGGTCATGCGATTTCCTGGGTGTTGAAATCTGACAACGATTGCTAATGTCCGTGACCTGAAGTAACCTTGCCATTTTTGTACAGCGAATTTTTAGATGCTGAGATTGAGACAGCGAATTTGAGCAAGTTGAATTTTTAGGAAACTGAAAATATTGCATTTGAATTTTTAAAAGTTGAATTTTTTTATATGCTGAATTTTTTTAACACTAAAAAATATATATATTGAAAATTTCATCACTTTGAAACAGGAATGTGAATTTTTTTAACAAATGAAAATTGCAAGCGTGTACAAATAATGACACTGAAATTTTTTTTAGGTCAAAATTGCATTCTGAATTCATTTTGAAATTGAAAAAGTAAGCGCAATTATACAACATTCAAGTTTCAGATGCATTTTTTATTAAAATTCTGATGGCACATATTTACTTCCATATAAGCTACCTCTCCTTGGGCTGCCACCTCTCCTTGGGCTGCCACCTTATCGTGGTGGAGGGGTTTGAGTGTCCCAATGATCCTAGCTCATGCTGTCTGGGGCTTTATGCCCCTGGTAGGGTCACCCAAGGCAGACAGGTCCTAGGTGAGGAACCAGACAAAGTGCAGCCCGAAGACCCCTATGATGAAAACAAACTTTGGATTGTGTTTTCCCTCGCCCGGACGCGGGTCACCGGGGCCCCACTCTGGAGCCAGGCCTGGAGGTGGGGCACGATGGCGAGCGCCTGGTGGCCGGGCTTTTACCCACGGAGCCCGGCCGGGCTCAGCCCGAAGACGAGACGTGGGTCCCCCTTCCGATGGGCTCACCACCTGTCCGAGGGGCCAAAGGGGTCGGGTGCATTGTGCTATGGGCGGCAGCCAAGGGAGGGGACCCTGGCGGTCTGATCCTCGGCTGCAGAAGCTGGCTCTTGGGACGTGGAACGTCACCTCTCTGGTGGGGAAGGAGCCGGAGCTAGTGTGCGAGGCTGAGAGGTTCCGGCTAGAAATAGTCGGCCTCACCTCGACGCATGGCTCTGGTTCTGGAACCAGTCTCCTTGAGAGGGGCTGGACGTACTTCCACTCTGGAGTTGCCCACGGTGAGAGGCGCCGGGCTGGAGTGGGCATACTTGTTGCCCCCCATTTGGGCGCCTGTACGTTGGGGTTCACCCCGGTGAACGAGAGGGTAGCCTCCCTCCGCCTACGGGTGGGGGGACGGGTTCTAACTGTTGTTTGTGCTTACGGGCCGAACGGCAGTTCAGATTACCCACCCTTCTTGGAGTCCTTAGAGGGGGTACTGGAGAGTGACCCTCCTGGGAACTCCCTTGTTCTACTGGGAGACTTCAACGCTCACGTGGGCAATGACAGTGAGACCTGGAGAGGCGTGGTTGGGAGGAACGGCCCCCCCGATCTGAACCCAAGCGGTGTTCTGTTGTTGGACTTCTGTGCTCGTCACGGATTGTCCATCACGAACACCATGTTCAGGCATAAGGGCGTCCATTTGTGCACTTGGCACCAGGACGCCCTAGGCCGCAGTTCGATGATTGACTTTGTCATCGTCTCATCGGATTTGCGGCCGTATGTCTTGGACACTCGGGTGAGGAGAGGTGCGGAGCTGTCCACTGACCACTACCTGGTGACGAGTTGGCTCCGATGGTGGGGGAGGAAGCCGGTCAGACCTGGCAGGCCCAAATGTGTAGTGAGGGTCTGCTGGGAACGTCTGGCGGAGTCCCCTGTGAGACGGAGCTTCAACTCTCATCTCCGGCAGAACTTCGAACATGTTCCGGGGGAGGTGAGGGACATTGAGTCTGAGTGGACCATGTTCCGTACCTCCATTGCCGAGGCGGCCTATCGGAGCTGCGGCCGCAAGGTTGTTGGTGCCTGTCGCGGCGGCAACCCTCGAACCCGTTGGTGGACACCTTCGGTGAGGGATGCTGTCAAGCTGAAGAAGGAGTCCTACCGGGCCTTTTTGGCCTGTGGGACTCCAGAAGCAGCTGATAGGTACCGGCGGGCGAAACGGCATGCGGCTCGGGTTGTCGCTGAGGCAAAAACTCGGGCGTGGGAGGAGTTTGGAGAGGCCATGGAGACAGACTTCCGTACGGCTTCGAGGCGATTCTGGTCCACCATCCAGCGTCTCAGGAGGGGGAAGCAGTGCAGCACCAACACTGTTTATAGTGGGGATGGTGCGCTGCTGACCTCAACTCGGGACGTTGTGGGCCGGTGGGCGGAATACTTCGAAGACCTCCTCAATCCCACCAACATGCCTTCTGTTGAGGAAGCTGAGCATGGGGACTCTGGGCTGGGCTCTCCAATCTCTGGGGACGAGGTCGCCGAGGTGGTCAAAAAGCTCCTCGGTGGCAGGGCCCCGGGGGTGGATGAGATCCGCCCGGAGTTCCTTAAGGCTCTGGATGTTGCGGGGTTGTGTTGGCTAACGCGACTCTGCAATATCGCATGGACATCGGGGGCAGTTCCCCTGGACTGGCAGACTGGGGTGGTGGTCCCCCTGTTTAAAAAGGGGGACCGGAGGGTGTGCTCCAATTACAGGGGGATCACACTCTTAAGCCTCCCTGGTAAGGTCTATTCAGGGGTCCTGGAAAGGAGGGTCCGTCGGATAGTCGAACCTCGAATTCAGGAAGAGCAGTGTGGTTTTCGTCCTGGTCGTGGAACACTGGACCAGCTCTACACCCTCAGCGGGGTCCTGGAGGGTGCATGGGAGTTCGCCCAACCAGTCTACATGTGTTTTGTGGACTTGGAGAAGGCGTTCGACCGTGTCCCTCGGGGGGCCCTGTGGGGGGTACTCCGGGAGTATGGGGTACCGGGCCCTTTGATACGGGCTGTCAGGTCCCTGTATGACCGGTGTCAGAGTCTGGTCCGCATTGCCGGCAGTAAGTCGGGCTTGTTTCCGGTGAGAGTTGGACTCCGCCAAGGCTGCCCTTTGTCACCGATACTGTTCATTACTTTTATGGACAGAATTTCTAGGCGCAGCCGAGGTGTTGAGGGGATCCGTTTTGGTGGCCTTAGGATCGCATCTCTGCTTTTTGTGGATGATGTGGTCCTGTTGGCTTCATCGGAACGTGATCTGCAGCTCTCACTGGAGCGGTTCGCAGCCGAGTGTGAAGGGGCTGGGATGAGGCTCAGTGCCTCCAAATCCGAGGCCATGGTCTTGAGCCGGAAAAGGGTAGAGTGCCTTCTTCGGGTCAGGGGGGTCGTCCTGCCTCGAGTGGACGAGTTTAAGTATCTGGGGATCTTGTTCACGAATGAGGGAAGAAGGGAACGGGAGATCGACAGGCGGATTGGGGCAGCGTCTACTGTGAAGCGGGCGCTGTACCGGTCCGTTGTGGTGAAGAGAGAGCTGAGCCAAAAAGCGAAGCTCTTGATTTACCGGTCGATCTACGTTCCCACCCTCATCTATGGTCATGAGCTTTGGGTCATGACCGAAAGAACGAGATCACGGGTACAAGCGGCCGAAATGGGTTTCCTCCGCAGGGTGGCTGGGCTCTCCCTTAGAGATAGGGTGAGAAGCTCGGTCATCCGGGAGGGACTCAGAGTAGAGCCACTGCTCCTCCACGTCAAGAGGAGCCAGTTGAGGTGGCTCGGGCATCTGGTAAGGATGCCTCCTGGACGCCTCCCTGGTGAGGTGTTCCGGGCATGTCCCACCGGGAGGAGGCCTCGGGGAAGACCCAGGACACGCTGGAGGGATTACGTCTCTCGGCTGGCCTGGGAACGCCTTGGGATTCCCCCGGAGGAGCTGGAAGAAGTGGCTGGGGAGAGGAAAGTCTGGGCCTCCCTTCTGAAGCTGCGGCCCCGGGACCCGACAAGGATAAGCGGAAGAAAATGGATGGATGGATGGATAAGCTACACAGATGTCATGCACACTACGCTTGTAACAATAGAGCGGCGGATGATGGAGCAGTCCGGTACCAGTTGCCCTTCCCTGCATTCGCCATTCCGGTACTTTCTACCATTAACAAATGCCACAATCAAACGCAGAGAAAGGCGACTACTACCGGGCTGCTCGTCATCCGCCTCGCTGTTGTGACAAGTAGAAGCGGTAATGACGTCACACGTCGAGACGTTCTCCATACGTTGCTAGCTGCATAGACATTAATACGTAGACGCCTCATGGAGCGGGCCGGCCCGTTGCTGCGATACGTAACAGCGTCCGACATATTGAATGTGGAATATGTGCCACTAAGCTAATACAAGTAAATGGGCCGAACTTCACAAAGTGCCGTTCTACAAAGTATTTCAAGTTAATACCTGCCATTGACACATTTTCTCACACACATTAATATATTTGGCAATCAAAGATGTGATTATTTAATTGTTTTGGGGCATTTCTGTATAAAAAGCACAATGTTTTTATTTGATATAAATGATTCTGATAATTTTTATCTTGAAATTGATGAACAGACACACTTTTACAGTGTTTCATTAAAGAATATATTTACATAATTCCATAATTAAATGTACATTTAACATTTCAAGACAAGAAAATAATTTTCCTGTATTTATTTTTTATACGTTATTGAGAAATGACTTTTGATTTATAAATCAGTCATTGTCAAACATTAAACTACATATTTTTCTTACTTTTTCCAGAGAATCAATATTTATTACAGTTTGTCAACTCTGCTATTGACAGCAAAGAGTGAAAATAATTCTAACAGAGTAAATTATTTTTATTTCATTACATAAGCTACATTAATACACTAATACTTCAGATAGAGATATTTAAAAATGCACAAAAAGTGAAAGAATAAAACATTTATTTATTATACTGGGAACACTGGCCACAGGCTTCAGTCTGCTGGTCACACTGGGAGAACTCAATGACTTCTGAGACGTCCTGGTTCACAGGCTAAAGCCAAGAATAAAAAAGAAATTATCCAAAAGTGTAATAGAAAATACATATATGTTTCCTTCACATTCATAAAAAGACATTTTCATCATGTTGGGCTCTGACTCGTAGCATCTTTATAGCTAAATACTGACATGGTGAAGCTGAGCTGGAAACAGACTGAAGAACAGCAGCTCCAGCTCTGATCCTGACTGATCTTTCCTCACTAAATCCTCTGGTTTTTAATAAACTTCTCCTCTAACAGCGGTTTCTCATCAGCTCTCTCTCATTAGAAAACAGTATGAAAACGTTAGCTGCTACGCTAACAATCAGCGGTTATTTCGGGCCAATTTAGCTACATAGGAAATATTTTCCGGTTGTTTAGAAGCGAATTTCTGGCTGCAAAGTCAAGTAATTCTGATCTTTCATCCTTACCTGGGGAAGGTAATGAGAATGAATGCAGTTTGTTTCGTAAAATGGTTAAAAACAAGTTCACACAAACCAGGACTTAAGGAGCTCCAATCGCTCTGCTGCCACATAGAAGATGGCGGACGCTTTTACGTACGACTCAGCGGTCCATGAGGGGTCTATGTATTAATGTTTATGGCTAGCTGGCTAAAGACTTCTGTGAACCTTAGAAAAAGAGCGACGCCAAGTCAAATAAACTTAGTTCACACTGCAGCCTAAAGTGACCCAATTCTGATTTTTTTTTTTTTTTTTTTTTGAGGTAATGCGACCTGTATCTTATCTTCTCATGACAGTCTGAACAGCACAGGTCGGATTCTTTTCGAATGCGACCCATATCCGATACGTATCCGATTCAAATGCGACCTAATGTCCGGGCCGCATTCATCTGAACTCAACGTCACACATACTCAACAAATTCTGCGTCCTGATGCGCGCAAATGGGAAGAAAAACAACTATGACGGACTATAATGAGGATTAAGTTGTTAATATGCTGCTCCGGTTGGACAACAACTTCAAATATGTAAGCCAAGCTCCACCGTTAGCCTCCATGTTTACTTCCGCAAATACTGAGCACTACTTCTTCTTTTTATGACGCTTAGGAGAACACTGAGAACGCTGATGCTATTGCGCCCTTTACTGCGCTTGCGGGACACTTTCAGGTCATTTGCCCGTTCAGACTGCAGAACACATACAGGTCACATATGTGTGGCAGTGTGAACGGCCCGGGGGAAAAGAAATCGGAATTGGGTCACCACAGGCTGCAGTGTGAACGCCCCCTAAATTTTGTCACACCCTCATCATGTCTTTGTCAAAGCCAAAGCCTGCAGTTCATGTATTGGATAAATAATTAAATGTTGATGACATTTGAGGACTTTTTAAAATGTTTTTTAAAAAGCATTTTAAAAAGCCAGTCTGGGTGAGGCCCAGCCTCACCCAGACTGCCTCCAGTGGACCCTGGGTAAATTGAGTTTGAGACCCCTGCTTTAAACCGTTTGCCTCACGTTCTTCCCTGTCTTTTCATCCCTGTGTCTATTATATTTGAAATAAACCCAAAGCAATTTTGGTTTACCTTTTTTTTTTTTGGTCAAGACATTGCCTGGCCCCCCAAAAAAGTCACCATATGGATTTAAATAACCCTACCGGGACGAAGCCCGCTGTGAAGCGGGCAAGCACGTGACACATTTATAAGGCTTCGTAATAACACAGACAGCATAGCGAGTGTTCATTTCACCTCTGGTGGACAGTACGGACTTCAAACTTTAGAAAAGTGGTGTTTTTATATTGGTTTTGTGGTTATTTACTTGAAAATAAAGCCAGGAATATGATCGATCATTTCCGCCTTACTGTGTGGGGGTCTAACTGTATCACATTTCGACACAACCAATGAAAATGTGTTGACGGTCTGTTGCTAGGTAGAACGGAGACACGTTGGGACAAACGAGGGGGGGGAGGGGATTTGGATACGGCAAGAGACTAGGGAGAATTGATGCTGTGGATTTTACTAAGAGTGTTTCGATAGGTTTTTTATACAGTAAGTATGTTATTTAGAGTTTGTGGTGTGTGTAGTGTTAGTAGTAGTTTTGCTAGCGATCGCTGCATGGCTTCGTAGCGAGCTCTGACGCACTGAGAAGAGAAAGACTGCGCACCGGAATGGCCATTTAGACCTTGGCCTATAAGGGATAAGGTACCAGCCTCCTATTGATAATTGCTACATAGGTGATTATGTTTCAGCTGGCAACAAGTTATTTAAAACCAACTGGTGCAATGAGTTCTCCCATTTCTTAAACATGTCGAAAGACAAATCCCATGGTTGTGGAAAAGATGTCAGTCTGTTTGAGAAGGGTCCAAATCATTGGCATGGATCAAGCAAAGAAAATATCAAAGGAGAATGCAGAAACTATTAAAACTGGGTTAAAAACTGTCCAACACATTATTAAAAACTAGAGCAGTGGGGATCCATCATCTTTGAGGAAGAAACATGGCTAGAAGAAAATCCTCAATGATCGTGACCAGCAGTCACTTAACGGTTTGGGAAAATCAAATGAAAAAACAAAACAAAAAAAACAGTAGAACTCCAGGCTATGTTTAATAATGAAAGTAAGAGCATTTCCACACAAATTATGTGAAGGGAATTCAAGGGGTTTCTGACTGAACAGCTGTGTAGCCTTAAGAAAACCATCAATCAGTGAAGCTAACCAGAAAAAAGGCTTCAATTTGCCAGGGAGCATAAGGGTTTAACTCTGGAGCATTGAAGGAAGGTCATGTGATTTGATGAATCCAGATTTACCCTGTTCCAGAGTGATGGGTGCATTAGGGTAAGAAGAGAAGCAGGTTGAGTGATGAACCCGTCATGCTAAGTATCTATTGTACAAGTCTGTGCGTTTAGTGCTATAATTTTTGCTTTCTGCAGTTGGTCAGGTTTAGGTTCAGCAACAGCATGTGCTCAAAGAATGAGGTCAGCCGACTACCAGAATATATTGAATGACCAAGTTATTCCATTTTTTTCTTCCCTGACGGCAAGGGTATGTTACAAGACGACAATGCCAAAATTTTTGGGATGTGCTGGAGAAAGCTTTGTGCAGTGGTCAGACTCTACCATAATCAATCCAAGATCTTGGTAAAACATTAATGCAGCACAGGATGGAAATAACTTTTGTGCTACTGCAGAAGCTTATCTAAACAACGACACAGCAAATGCATAATGAAAGCTAAAGGCAGTCCAACAAAATATTAGAGTTTGGCAAGTTTTTGTGTGTTTTTTTTGGCCAGGCAGTGTATATATGAAGCAGAGCATCATGCTGAAAAATGTATTTCTCGCTTGTAAAAGCAAATCTTTTGGGCCTCACTTTAACACTCGGTCAATAATTTTACCAAAAAGTGCCACCCGGCCAGACAGGCCACGTTTAAAAAAAAGAAAAACTCATATACACAGGTGTGTTTTTGAACTAAAAGAATCATGAAGGCAGTGATTTAATTTAGGGGAAAATAGCCTGAATAGATAACCATCCCACACTTTTGCACAGTTTTATAAAAAATATAAAATGAATAAAAACTTGTAGTTTGTCCTGGTCTTTCACAAAAAATGTACAATATAAATTATACCATTAAGTATGCAGATAACACAACAGTGGTGGGTCTCATCCAGGATGGTGAGAAATACTACAGAGATGAGGTGAAACATTTTGTAGAACGGTACAGCAACAACAACCTGTTTCTGAATGTGGGAAAAACCAAATAACTGCTGATTGACTTCAGGAGGAAACAGCTTGTGGACATCCTGTTCAACATCCAGAGCACTGCTGTGGAGATTGTCACACACTTAATGTTCCTCAGGGTCCACATAGCAGACACTCTCACCTGGTCGCTGCACATCAACTTCCCTGTCAAAAGGGCCCACCATTGCCGGCACTTTCTGTGCAGGCGCTTAGGAGAGCACATTTCAGCCCATAAATCTTTATAGCTTTTTACAGAGGCACCATTGAGAGTGTGCTTGCCAGCAGCATCTTTTAGAGGCATGAGAGCAGCAGTGCCTCACACAGGAAGACACTGGGGAGAGTGGTGAAGCCAGGTGAAAAAGTGATTGAGGTCACACTGCCACCCACTGGGTACAGTGGGTAGCAATGCTATCTGTTGAGGACAAGAGTCCCTTTCACCCCTGTAGTGGACTGTTCTCTCTCCTATCATCTGGCAAAAGATCCTGCAGCCAGTCATGCACAACAGTAAGGTACTGCAACACCTTCTACCCAATTGCCATCGGACCTTTGAATTACTCCAAATAATCCAGGACCATGTTATTTAGCTGTTTTTGATTGTTTTGCACATATTATTCCTGATACATTTCTTGCACAAATTGCAAATGTTTGCACTTATATTTATACAACCTCCCCTTTTCCCTTTTTTAATTTGGGTTTTATTCTATTTTATTCTATATTAGTCTTCTATTCTTCTTTTTATATTATTTTACACACTAAGAAATAATCCTGTAAATTTACAGTAAAATACTGGCTGCTATAGACGCCAGAAGTTTACTGTAAATGCACAGTAGCTGTACCGTAATTAATCCTGACAGTAATTTACCGTCAATGCAAGTACGGTATAGATACTGTGAAAGAACGGTAAACTTCTGGCGTCTGTAGCTGCCAGTAGTTTACCGTTTTTTAAAAGAACGGTAAAATACTGGCGTCTGTAGCTGCCAGTAGTTTACCGTTCTTTCGAAAGAATGGTAATCTACCGTTTTTCAGAAAGAATGATTAAAAAAAAATACTGGTAGCTACAGATGCCAGGTTTTTTTTATTTTTTTTTTACCGTTCTTTCAGAAAAACGGTAAAAAAATTTTTTTTTAAAAAGCTGGCGTCCGTCTGTAGATACCAGTATTTTACAGGACATTACCTTTTCAATCCTGTAATTACCTTTTAATGTTGTGTACTGTAAGTAAATACTGTAATGACGCCAACACACCGCAGATGTAGTGCCGCCAACAGCGTTTATTAGAAATAAGAGCGAGCTGCTATTCCTTAGGCTGCAGCTCGCGCCTCTAACCGTTACACTCAACTGAATAGCTTCACTGCTAACACCATAGACATAATATAAGAGTAGACCCCGCATTGGCTGCTCAGGCGCAGGAAATACGGCGGCCATCTTGGAGCGGTCGACCCTCCTACTTTGCTCAACCAAAACAGCAGAAGATTCCTCAGTACTGAGGGATATTGTTGTTCGCGTCGATGGACTATTGATGTGAGGGCTCCACAAACAACATTTCACAAGTAAGATGGACATATTATTGTGTATATTTTGTGATTAGAATATTTACTGTATTTATGTAAACCGGCGAGATACCAGCTAATATTAGCTACAGTGCTTGGTGTAATACGGGGTTCAGCCCCGCTATGAAGGCTGAGATTCCGTCAATCTAAAAAATTTTATTATTTTCTAACATTGACTTAGATTATCTGACACAAGAGCCTACATTAGAAACAATGTAACATATATTATAAAACTTATGTGTTATAACATTCACCAGCAAAGTTTACACAAGTGGTAAAGACTATTATTTATATGTAATTCTTTCACTCTGTCAAAGTAAGATACATCCCAAATCTTGCGTTTTTGTTTTAAAGGTTTCCTAAAGACACGATGTGAGGAAGAAGAGGGAGATATTTTTAAAGAGAGATGGATTCACTGCAGCACGGATGAATCTCGCATCGGATTTTGGACTCAATCTCAGCTGCTGAATCATTCTGAAGACAGAACTCGTCGGCTGGAAAACATATCCATATATATGTATGTAGGTACATGCATATAAACATGTATCCAATATATATTATTCAGTATTAATCATTATTTGTGTCATTATTAATCATTATTTATTTGTGTTTGTATAGTTATATAAATATGTTGTCGAGAAAAGTCGAGCTCATCCCACTTCCCCATGTTGGAGATTTTAGTTTAATAGTAACAATAAATAAAATTACCTTAAAATTAATTACACAGGTGACATCAAGACCCAACAGTAGAGTCAGACGGTAATAAAATGAATCTGGTTGTGTGTGTTGTTATTGTGTCCTGCAAACTTTGCTTTAATTCTACTTTTTTCTATTTAATCATAAAAAATCATAGTCAGGCAGAAAGAGAGTCATGAAACAGGAAGAGCAGGTTTCCTGAAGAAAGAGGAAGTAAGTTTCTAGCTTGCATCAGTATAAAAATAGTTCATACCATTCCTTATTTTAAAGCATTAAAGGTTTAAAGAATAAAATCTAAACATTTTGAGTAATTGGATAAAACCCGGAATAAAATACTTAAATTAATCATAATAACTTACAATTAGGCCAATAATTAATATTGGTTTAACCAGTGGTTGATATTGGTTTGATTAATAAGAATATTTACACTTACTCTTACACTTTGGAAGTACTTAAAGGTGAAACAAGTAACTGTAACATGGTATCAGATAATTAGAATAATGGATATCCTTGGTTTCTTGTCAGACGTGTCTGTAATAACTCACATTATGATTATAATAAGAATAACTAATAAGTTATGGTTATTATAATATTATAAATGAATGTTAAATCAGAGAAACTAAAAGATTATAAATGTGATTTTGACATTGAACTTGAAATGGTGTAAAATGTTGCAACTGTAAAGGTCACTGATGTTGTGTTGAAGATAGATAGTAGGAGAAAGGTTAGGGGGAAAGAGGAACTGATAGGAGAGCAGAGGTAACCAAGGCCTTATTGCTAAACTTTGACTTCCCAAAGAAAAGGTTGGGCAGGAAACAGACGTAGGAGGACTGTTGAGCAACTCGGGGACATTAGAACAGAGATCAGGTCATCGGGTCTCCAAGGTGATGGATTCATATCCATCACCGATGATCTCATGATCATCTGTCCAAGCAGTCAGCCAATGAGACAGGCACAGCAACAAAGCTAGCCAATGCAAATGCACCAAAAGGTGGATAAACCCTTTATAAGGTGGGTGCAAAAGAGGAATCGTTGGTTGGATCCTTCAGGCAGCTTCGAGCCAAAATCGAGATGGACAAAGGACTCTGCAGCTGAAGAAGAGCCGGGGCCACAGAGCCGAAGACTGTTCTGCACATGGGGACCAACCCGTTAGCCCCATAACATGTGGCTTCAAATTGCACTTCTCTCATCAGCTGGGTTCAGACCCCCAAAGACAAAGACCAAGGCAAAGATGAAGATAAAGACAAAGATAAAGACAAAGGCAAAGAACAAAGGCAAAGAGGAAGAACTGGTGTGTTCCTTCCGTGGGACCAGGAAGATCGTGAGACGAGGAGAAGGGAGCTACAGAGCTGCAAGACAAGAAGCTGAGGACCGCTACGCGCATGAGGAAGTCACCCTGAGGCCCGAGACCTGCCGCTCTAAGTCAGTACTCTTCCTGTACTGGGAACCTCCTGCTGCTGCAACACCTTCTTCATCATCAGGCCAGTTCTGGGGTTCAAAATGCCAAACTCCGTCCGTCTCTCTCAAAGTTTCCCTCTTTTAGTTCTCAGTATCAGCATTAGGGAAAGATAGGCTAGATTATTGATTTTACTTATTTGATTATTTCTGCTACTGAATTAAGCTGTACTGACCCTTGCAAAATTGCCTTACTAATAAAATAATTAGCATTAAGAAAATCTAAAAGATGTTGTGGACATTCAATTAATGAGTCACCTTAAAGTTCTTTGATGGTTGTAAAATAGCTATGAAGTTTGATTCTGGGAGGAAAAAGTGGAAAATGTTTTATAGGTTGCTTTTAGCCAAAACAACAGCCTTGGGACTCGCATGAGTCACTAAAACCAACCTGGTTCAGTAACAAGTGCACGTTGTAAAAAAGAGAAAGAGCGACCGTTAACAGGTGTGCTCTGTGAAACTAGCTGATTGCAGGCTGCTCAATCTGGCTAATTCACAGGGTGAAGAAGGGTGGGACATCTGGAGGGGGAGGTCGTTAGAAACCAGGCCAGTCTTTCTCGATGCCAGCTTAAACAGAGTTTACTTCAGTTCTGAACAGGGTAAAATCCCATCAGATTTAGAAAACTCAATTTACCCGTTAGATGGAGAGCAGCTGCACATCTCCCTCCTCTGAGAAGGGGAAGTAGAGAGAGAGAGAGAGAGAGAGAAGGGGGGGAGGTGTTGCGCAACAACAATGTATTGATATTACTAAATAAATTATTAAATAAATTATGAACGGCTGTGGGCTTTGTAATATGCACATCAATATCAGAATATTCCGTTTCTATTCTATTGTTATAGCCACTAAGTATACTTAAATATGCTGAACTATGTATTAAAAACATACTTTAAAAAAATACAATTCTTTATAAATGTAGCTTTGATAGATGTTTGAATATGGTTTCCAGTAACAAAAAAGCGTGTTACGATCGAGTAAATGCGCTGATACATCATTGTGCCTGCTAAACACATAAGCTGAGTGGAGTCGTGGACCGCTCCAAGATGGCCGCCCTAAATCTCATCAGGGACAATAGGCGAGAGTGGTGCATGAGGCGTCTATCCTTATGTCTATGGCTAACACACACTGAACTCTCCTCTCTTCTGGTGTTCTGTCAGATCAGCATCTGTCCTGGTCCTCCCGCTCCCCTGATCCCTCACCCACATGACAGGTACATCACATGTGAGTGGAAGTCAGCAGAGTCAGACAGGGGAACCCCATAACACATAACAGTGATCACGATGCAACTTATAACAAATACATATAACCTTATGGACCCCAGCAGAAATAAAATACAGAATCGTTAAAATACTACGGTGGCCGACAGGTGCAAACGCGCAGCAAACACGAGAAAAACAAATACAACAAAGAAAAGACGCAAACAAAAAAGAGATGCAAAAAAATATCTAAAAATAAGTGTTTCAGACCACTAGAGCTTTGTGTCCGAATTCAGGGTCTGCATACTTTCAAGCTTATTCCTTCTTGGGCTTGAGAAACGACCCGGTCTACGGAAGAGGGGTCCTGCGAAGGCAGAGAACATTGCAGATAAGCTGCTAGCCTCCACCTCGGCATTATGTTGCTTAGCAGCCGTGACACAACATGATTTACACAATGTTTGTAGGCTAGAATGTGGATGTATAAATCTCACATTTTTGCTCGGTTCATCAGTGCATCACCTACAGTAATTGCAATATCTGTACGACGTTTTCGGAGACGTCTGCTCCCGCTGTAAAAATACCCAGCTCCCCTCGCCTGCTGCCAGCTGGTCCAGGTTTAGTATACCACGGGAGAACACTTGACTCATTTAGGCTTTCCCAAATGACAGTTAAACACAGATACTAAGTCAGGTAACATCTAGTTGTAATATTTTGGTTCACTCAAATATTTAATATATTCCTGAGCAAATCGGTTTGACTGATTAAAGTTAAGCCTAAAAACACAATAGTTTGATTAAACTGTATTGTCTTACCTGAGACTTGGAAAGTATTTGAAAAGGGATACTTTGCTTACATTCCTTGTGTAAATGTGCTATACGTGTTTGAACATTTTAGAATCAGACTAAGATTTTTTTAATATGCAACAGCCTTATTACAAAAGGTGAAGAGTAATGGAGAAATAAGGAGAAAAAAAACATACTTCGAGTCCATTTTTTTTCTCCTTCGCCACTATGCGATTCACGTTGTCACGGTTGCTAAGCAACATAATGCCACGGTAGAGGCTAAGCAGCTAGCTGAAAGCTACAGCTTCTCTCTTCCGGTCGTCCAGGACCCAAAGATGCAACCCTGACTTCGGACACAGCTGTTCTTTGTTCGACTCCCCATAGTGGTCTGGGTCACTTCTGTTTTCAGCATTATTTGTTTGCTTCTCTTTTTTGTTGCATGTGTTTTTCTCGTCTTTGCTGGGTGTTTGTACCTGTTGGCCACTGTAAAATACAGTGGTGAAAGTAAATATACCTTCAAATACTGGTGTCTGTAGGTTCCAGTATTTTTACTGTAAATTTTGTTTTACTACTGCATTCATTTTATGAGTAAGCTACTGCAAAGAAAACTGTAATGCTACTTTTTAAAGTACAGTCTTAGTTTTACGATAGAACATTAATACCTTACCCAGTGTAAGCTTCTTAGAAGTGCTACAATTGGTGCGGTTCTAAAATGCATAATCTGCATAATCAGAACTTCACATAACACAGAAGAGGATGTGATAAGTAACCGTTAGAACAGAATTTTTACTTAAAGGCACCACTATGCCTCAACCCACATATATTTCAAGTATATTGAAACATTCAAAACGGATAACACAAAACCATTCCTCAGAGAACTGGTAAAAAATAGGCCCTCAAAGTCAATATATAGTTTCACCAACACTGGAATAAAAATTGAAGACTTTCAGTTTACAGCGACATAAACTGGGTTTAACTCATTAATTTCTACAATCTTATGAACATAAAAACACAGTTCTTAAAGAAATATCCATGCTTTGGTTACCACTAAGCAAATCAATGAAAATGGACTTCCAAAATCTAAAATTCAACGTGGCCAAAATAATGCGGAATTCTAGTATTAACAGGGTTTTAAAATAGGAACTATTCATGGTTTTCAAGAGCCCAAGTGGCACTTACTTTATTAGATGTGGATGAAGGCACCGTCCAACATGGAAAAAGAAAAGACAATACAATTTAGATCCTAAATAATATGGAAACAGAAATATTTCAAAGAAAAGAAAAGGACAACAACTAACCTGAATGAGATGCCACTCAAAGTCCATCAGGTTTTTGATGAGGGTGGAAACCTGAACATTGACCGTCACTTTTTCTTTTGAATAGTCTTACCTGTCTTTTTGGTTACAATCTTCCCATGACTGGCTTTTGTGCCCCTTTCTGGGTTAATCCCAATGAAGCGACTAAAAAACAAAATCAAAAATGGAAAAATTCCTGAGAATATAAATAGTGTGGCATTCTGAATACAGCTGGTACAATATATAAATAAAGCTGTTTTTAATTACGAAAAGAGAAAACATCACCACCTTTGTCAAATGTTAATCATAACTTGCTTTAAAACCATGTCATTGTAAAAGAAAACTATAGGAATGGTTTTACCGTTGAATGAACCAAAGTCTTGGCTGCCTCATTGGAGGCTGACGATGAAGAAGATGGACAACACTGTCATGTGTGGAATGTTGGCTGGACCCTCTCAAAAACAATATGGCCTTCAATGCTGACCATGCAGAAAACTGCTTGCCACAGGGACTGTAATAAACCAAGTCCTTAATTGGAAGAACATGAAACAAATCCTCTTATTGATACAGTATGCATTTAAATGATCATAATAAAGAGTGTCCACTCTGCCAGGTAAAGTAAAAGCAAGGATCTTAAACTCCTCAATTGTCATGCAAGTCACATCAATGTTGAAAACTGTAGGCTGGATTAAATTACAGAAGTTGTAGAGGAATTCACGGTGCTTTGCACTGAAGGTGAAGTGTGCTTTCAAAGTTCATCAAAAGCTACCTTGGATGATCCTGTGATCACTGATGGTGAAGTGTCTTTGGTGCTGCTCTTGTTTTCACCAACATGCAGGAGGAAGGGCTGTCCTAGTTGCACGGCAATGAGGAAGGCTTCAACACTGGCTTGCATCTTTGACAAAATGATAAGAAGACGAATAATAAAAATTATTAAATATATTTAGTAGCACAGCTACATTCAGATAGCAAACAAAGCCAATGAGAAAGTGATTCTACAAATTAGTAGGATAATTAGAATAACCACATACCTGCACATTTCTGAAAACATGGTCCACAGTTTGACATGAGCTGTTTTGGATTCTTCTTGTGGCCTTTAGATGAAGGATGAAGCACATGAACCAACAGAAGAATGCCTGGTTTTCTCTGCCTGGAGGAACAACAGGATAAATACCAGACACATTAGGATAATAAATAAAGATTTTAAAGAGAAGCTAGCAAAACTAACCAGACCCACCAAAATACTTTGTCTGCCCAGTTTACCCTGGAGAACATTTTTCACCACCTACAACACAAAGCATAAAAATCTCAGAAATAATTATCATGAACACAACTCAGACATTAGGCACTACAGAAATTAGTCAGGTTATAGAAACATTCTGGAGAGCATTTCTTCTGCCAACCTGTCAGAAGAAATGTGTTGAAGTCATCATAACAGCTTCAGTCACCGACATGACGTACTAATGAAGAAAAAAAGAGTTAGCCAATATGTCATTGTTTATTATCATTATTTATAGAGACAAAAACATTTTGGCTTAGCTTTGATCGCATAGATCAAACCACCGGTCCAGCACAGCCACTCTCCCCATTATGCCGTCTATAGCCGAAAGCGTCAAGAAAACGACTCTGCAGCTAAATAATGTTAACTCAAACTGCCTTTCTGACAGTTTTAATGTTCGTTTAACCACCCGTCACCCCGTGCTACACCTGCTTAGCTAGCTTTAGCTGCTAACAAAAATAATAAACCAAGAGTACTCGCGTCCAGTCCTCGAGAGCTACTGTCCTGCAACTTTTCGATGCATCTTTACTCCAACAGACCTGCTAACCAGCCATTCATTTGATACAGGTGTGTTAATTGGTGCAGGGAAGCATCTGAATGTTGCAGGATGGCAGCTCTCAAGGACTGGACTTGAGCATCTCTGTACTGAACAGTCGTACCGCGATATCCAAACAAACTTACGTTAAGCATAAGTTGATACTCTTGCGCAAACAGAAAGTTAATGGATTCATAAAAAATAATCAAAATCAAAAACATGATGGTCTTAACATGGAACTTACCTTGTTTTTTTTTTGTTTTTTTTTTAAATAGATTTTTATTGAGATACATATACATAACAGTATAAACGCAGTATAATGTCCGCCAGGGAGTTACAAACATTGAGACAATACATCACCATCACATTACCTAAATACATTAAAAAGAGAACATAAAGAGCATGTTTTAATAGCTTTGGGGAACTTACCTTGTTATGATAAGCTCCAGACAAGACGCCATGCTGCTATCTCCAGGGCAACACGTGACATCACAGATACGTTGCGATTATGGGAGCAACTCTTTATCAAACACCATCTTTTTAGGGAAACTGACAAACCAATCTTTGAATTTGACTAAACAAGTGTTTAATTAACATTGTATTTTTTACATACAACACCAACACTGGTATTCTAACATTTTTGACTATGCTCTGTAGATTTCGATTCATTCCCCAAAAGATTTATTATGGAAAGTATTTTTTTCTTTCTGTTTAATATTGTCTATAAATGCTGGTTCTCCAAGATGCAAATACAAGTAAAATGTCTTGCCTAGGAAAAAAAAAAGTATTTTACAATTATTTTGCGGTAGTTTACTGTCAGCCGTCAGTCTTGATTGTGACAAGAGAAGAAGACATCAAATTGACAATATCCTACCGTATTTTTGGAATAACAGTATGTTACTGCTGGAATTCTAAGAGTGCAGTTTATCCAGCTAGTTTCTTTTTGCGACTTAATATGCATTGTATTTTCATTCTGCCGTGCATCTCTGATATTATGTTGAATGTCAAGAAAGATCATTTGAATCTGAATATAGTTCTTAATGCTAATGATTTAATATAGGCATATTTAGAGTGATGGGCCTGAGGGAAACCAAAGACTTACCTCACACTTATCCACTAACTGATGTTGTAAACAGTTGGAGTTGTTCCCCACAGCAGCGTTCTTTTGTCCATCATTGTTACTGGTTCCTTCTTCTAAATGAGTTCGGCTCTGGTTTCCTTTGCTTGTGATGTTTGTATAGGAAGCAGACGAGTTCCTGAGAGGACGACTGAGCTCCTGGCGCAGGGCCTTGTTTTCCTCTTCCACCGCTCGGATTCTCAGCTCCAAGGCTAGCCGTGCATTAGCGTCACCCAGTGGTAAAGGTGACTGTGCTTCCAATGAAGATAGGGGTAAGGACTTCACTGTTGGATTATAGGATGGATCAATTTATTTTACAGGAGGCCAGAAACTAAATAGGAATAACGTTCAGCAAAAAGAGTCTTGGGTAAGGGAGACAATAAAACTTTCGTAGACCAAAATTTTGACCATTGTTTTACTAATATACCAAAACACACTACAGACAATAAAGCCGTTTCTGATGACAATTTAAAACTGTTGTTATTGCATAGATCTAAAACATCAATGGAAGATTTCTTTGTTATTTCATCTAGAAGAGTATTTGCAATGTTTCAATCATTTCTTGCTCAATAATGCTTGGTGAAGCTTTCTTTCCTCCAGCAATTACAGTGACAAACAGATTGTTCAATGGCTTATTTAGAAAATAAAGAAAGAAAATATATAAACATTAGAATATAATGTAAAAGGGTAACTGGTAGCATGTGGAGCTGTGCACCAAGCTGTTCAAAAGAAAATTATTGTAAAATGTCAATTGTAGATGCTTCCTTAAAAAAAAAAGCAACAACAAAAAACATTTTGTTTAGCGCTGAAAAAGAGAGGCTTTCAGATAAACAGAACATATACAAAAAAACAAGAAAGAATACAGACAGCAGAGCTGAACAAAGAGAAGAGGCCAAAGAAGAGAGAAGAAAGATAAAGAGTGAACTTTATCTTTAGCAAGGATAATTATTGTTAAAAATAGAGGAAACAAGAAGGAAAAAATTCCAGCCTGAGATTTGTTTTTTCTTAGCTAGTTAACAATGTTCAAAGTAGATCAAACTTAACTAGTAAGTAAATAAGTAACAACTTTAGGCTGCTTTGTACAATAGCTTAAAAATAGAATAAAGTTGCATCACCACACATCTCATTTGTAAAACTTTCTTTCAATCGGCACTTTTATCATCCATCCATTCTTTACACTTGTTTATCCTTGCAGGGATGAAAGGGGTATGGAAGAGGAAGGGTATAAATATTCACTCTTACCTTGAAAATTTCCAATTGACAGGTAAAGCCAGGTGAATGTAGGGATGAAAAGCAAGACAAGAGAGGCTGCCAGGAACTTCCTTCGTCCACGAAATATTCCCAGCATCTTCTGAATTGAAGTCAGTGTTGAGAGGTAAATTGACCTCTGTGAAGCACTTGTCCACTTGATTTCTCACAATTTTCCTCCCATTGTAACATTTTTACTGAAAGAAAAGAAATCAATGGGTTGAGGTGCCATAACTTTTTCCAGCTGAACAGAAACAAAACTGAAGTAATCATCTTTAGCTCCAAAGAGGAATGATCTAGAGTCTGTTCACAGCTTCAGTTATTACAGTTAGATACCAGCCTGTAATCTGGGTGACGTGATAGTCAGACCTGAAGCTTTCAGAGCCACATGAAGACAGTTACATAGTCAGCCTTCTGTCACCTGAAAAACATTTAAGGAGTAATGTCCCAGCAGGCTCTAGAAAAACTCATCCATGAGTTTAGATTTATTGATTACTGTAACAGTGTCTCCTAAGAAAATCAGACAGTTCCAGCTGATCCAGAACGCTGTTTGCATTCTCACCAAAACTAGGAAGACAGAGCACATCATCCCACTTCTAATGTCCTTACACTGGCTCTCAGAGAATACTTATCATACTTATCATTGTATCAACCTTCCAGACCACTGAGATTTTCATTTTCTGATCTACTCTGCATCCACAGAACAGAATCAAACATGGGAAAGCAGCATTCAGTTTTTGTGCTCCTCTAATCTGGAACAAACTTCCAGAAAACTGCAAAACTGCTGAAACACTGAGTTCCTTTAAATCAAGGCTAAAAACTCACCTATTTAGAGCATTGATTAATATCTTGAAAATGTATATATTTGAATGATTATTCTTGAGTTTTAGATGACGGCATTGACAAAATGCAATATTTAATGCATATTTCATAACTGATTACTCTGTGTTTTTATCCTAGGAAGAACTTAGAACTGCTTTGTCGCTGAAATATGCTTTACAAATAAACTTGACTTGAATTCCAAGAACTGGATTTATGTTATAAAGATGGATTCTGAAACAGAATAAAAAATAGTATATTAATAACGACATTACAAAACAGGAATCTCATTAAAGCTAAGAAAGTAACAAAAAATTTGAGGACTTAACAAAAATGAAAAGGAGAGGGATGTATTTAAATGATATTTTAAGGCAACCTGTTAATGGAAAAAATTAAACTGTTCTAATATATTCTATGGGAAGATTATTGGACAAAGAAGACCTGTTAAGTTTTGTTTTGAAACCGCATCCTGCTACTGCTACATTTGCAGTTAAGTCCATGATCCTCATATATTTAAAAATTATTCTATTATTCTTTTATATCAAATAATTTATTATGACAGACTAACACTTTCGTGAAAATGTTGATCATATACCCAGTGTTGATCTGCACCATCTATGGCCGCCTCAGCAACTCACTTCTATGTAACACATTTGCGCAATGCTCACACTTTAAAACTCCTATTTGTAGTTTAAGAGCTGCTCGATTTGAGAATTACAAGCTCACCTGATGCAGAGGGTTGAACGGGTTGATTTTAGAGAAAACGGAAACCAGCTTCTAAAAGCCGTTATGCAGTTTCAGCACCGGATCCGTTTTAAAGAAGGCGACATGGTGGCTCCACTCTGTGCTGCTCCATGTGTCAGTATTTCCTAGGTTCGACAGCCTCAGGTTACCGGAACCAAAAGCTGGGTCGTGTTGTGTGCTATAGGAAGGATAAAGAGCTAAGATAAGCTTCCGTCTGTGTCGCCGCACGGCACCCCCATCATGTCTGGTTAAAGCAGCGGTGGGTTTGGAACACTGTGACCCGTAGTGAGCGACGCAGAGTGGGGAGAGAAACACCGGTCTGTCTGGTCTGACCGCGGGGATCCTGCACCTCCACCATTTATTAACAAATCACCCAATACTGTATAATTATTGCTTGTGGTCCTGTTTTCGGCCTCAACACAACACTCCTTTCTTCCTCACAAGCAGTCAGCATCCAATCACAGCGTTGGAACCGCGGAGGGATTAGGGATAAAAAGGACTGGATTATTGTGGAGCGGAGTGTTGGCGGGACCGGAGAACAGATGGCCTTGTCGGATTCTAAAGCAAATCTACGTAGGGGGAGGCGTCCATTCATCGGAAGATTCTTCTTCTCCTTCCTTTTTTTGGTGGTTGGCAAAAAAAACTTTAAGTAGCATTCTTCTTTTCCTTTCGGCTTTTTCCCTTTAGGGGTCGCCGCCACAGCGAGTCATCCGTCTCCATGTAACCCTGTCTTCCGCATCTTCTTCTCTCACACCAACTACCTTCATGTCCTCTTTCACTCCATCCATAAATCTCCTCTTTGGTCCTCCTCTCGGTCTCTTTCCTGGCAGGTCCATCCTCAGCACCCTTCTACCGATGCATTTAGTTTTTCTCCTCTGTACATGTCCAAACCGTCTCCATCTGGCTTCTCGGACTTTATCTCCTACACATCTGACATGAGCTGTTCCTCTGATGTATTCATTTCTGATTCCGTTGAGTAGATTTCACCAAAATGTTTGAGCTTTCACTGTTGTGCCACAAATTTTGGGTGTTTGGCATTTTGGTTTTATCGTTTCTTGTGGATAATTTAGACTTTATAGCTTTTGCCATATTAGTTATTTCTTTGAGCTCTATTTTTATAGTTTATTCTTGTATTCCCCTTCCTCAATATTTAATTCATTTACATTTTTTTCTTATGATCTCCTATCTTTAGACTCAAAACCAGAAGCAAAATCACCCTCAACTCTACTATGCAATAATCGTACTGCAGTTATGTCCCAGATGGCACAGAATGATTGAAACAACATTGAATCAATGTCAGGCAGAGACATTGATTCAACATTGAAGGCCGACATTGAAACATTGAAAGTGGTTGGTGACTTGTATGTTGACTCAACATTAGGGTTTCAACCATAACTGACATTATATCAATGTTGACTCAACCATCATCTGTATGTCAATTTACATCCATATTTGTATTATTACTTTGAATCAGTTTGGAATCAACCTTCCATCCATCCATCCATTTTCTGCCACTTATCCGGGGTTGGGTCGCGGGGGCAGCAGCTTCAGAAGGGAGGCCCAGACTTCCCTCTCCCCAGCCACTTCTTCCAGCTCCTCCTGGGGAATCCCAAGGCGTTCCCAGGCCATCCAGGAATCAACCTTGATTCAACCATTGCCTTAATGTTAATGTGGGTCAATGTATACAGTTACATTTATCCATCAAGCTGCAGTATAGTGTAGCATTTATGATGCTGCACTCATGTTAAAATGGGGGAATCAGGGGTGAAAATAGTTTTAAATTCTTGGGGGTACTATGACAAAAGTATATATGCTCTGTCTGCTAGTAACTGGGATGAGAACTTAAACTCACTGCTGGGGTGACTATTTGGGTTCGTTAAGTTCTGGTAGATACCACGCAGGCTTACCCATGTTGAGTAAATCCTTACTCGTCCAATTACCATCCACACATTTGATGTAACATAAATAACTCCAGACAACCAGCTAACTGAATAGTTTCTTTTAATAAGAACTTGTAAAAATAAATCCTTAGCTCCACATGAAGCTACACAATACCCCAAAATGATACAAAACTTAAATATAAAGCAAGGTCATTAATTTCCAGTACAGTAATAAATGTTTCCCAAAATAAAATAAAGCCAATAAGGCACTTTCCTTTTCAGTCCCTTATGTTTTACACACCTTAACTTTGTGTTTTTTTATGAAAAACCCTTCTTTTCAACTGTCGTTTTAATATAACCAGAATTCAACTTTTGCCACTAACATAACTCCATACATTTATCGAAATTTACAGTTTTAAACACAATATCACACATGGGCCCATACTCTCACTCACACACACACTGTCCGGTACCGGTTAAAGTTTTTGTTGCAGGCCTGATGAAGCTAGGGTGCGATGTAGCTACGACAATCCTCCTTCTCCCCGTTTAAACAATAAAAGTGACTCAGACCTGCTCGCTCAGCCGACGTCCTCTCTGTCAAAGTTGCTTTGCGAGTCCAATTTCTTTTAGAACTCCGCCACACGAGTTGCAGGACTCCTCAATCATGCTAAAGCCAGCGTCGCCATGTTGACGCTTTCCCCTCGCCACCTCGGATCACCCGTTCTCCTCCGCAGTTCTTCACTACAAAACACTTCTGCAGGTATCCTACCCACCGGGTGCAGGTTTACTGGTGCAGAACGTGCATAAAACAGTCCAGTTCTTGCTCCCACTTGCTCAACTCCTGCATGCGGTTTCCATTAGCTTCCTCCTTGTCTTCTCCCTTCTTCCCATCATCTAGTTTTTTTTCTCTGAGTTGACTTGTCCCTCGTTAACCTAAACTACTTCATAGATAGGAAATTAAATACAGTCTTTAAACTAATGAGATAATTGATCAAACAAGAATACACTTAGTGGGGAGAACAAAAATTTCATACACTGTTGATTTTTCAGGTTTTCCCACTTGCAAAGCATGTAGAAGACTGTAATTTTTATCATAGGTTCTCTTCAACTGTGAGTGATGGAATCTAAAACAAAAATCCAGAAAAATACATTGTATGATTTTTAAATAATTAATTTCCATTTTATTGTGTGAAATAAGTATTTGATCATCTATCAACCAGTAAGAATTTTGGCTCTCACAGACATGTTGGTTCTTCTTTAAGAAGCCCTCCTGTTCTCCACTCATTACCTGTATTAACTGCACCTGTTTGAACTCGTTACCTCGAACATGCTGTGCTCGAACGGAGAAGGGTGACCATCGTCCGGCCACGCCCCGACCCAGTCGCCGAAGGTTCTCCCTAGCCGACCAGAGTCGGACTGTTTTGTTGACATTCTTTATGTCAACAAAGTAGCTTTAGAGTTTCATCCGGGGTGCTTCGACTAGGGTTACCAGCCCCTATACATTTAAAGCCAGGGGCGAGGGAAGAGAGACAGAGACTGCGGCGGCAGCGTGTCAGTTGGTCTGTGTTACCCAGAAAGCAGTTGGGCATAATTTCGCAACACCAAAACCATGAGTGTAACAATGACTGGTGCAGACTACTGTAATAAAGTACTCGGGGACCACTTCTTTATTATTATACAACCATATTTGTAGAGAACGGAACAAATCATGTTCAATACGGAACGGCAACCTTAACTGTAGCGTCTATTCCATGCGCCTTATAATGTGGTGTGCCTTATATATGAAAAAAGTTTTAAAATAGGCCATTCATTGAAGGTGCGCCCTATAGTGCGGAAAATACGGTACATACAACCAACCTTGTAAATATTAAAAGGCCTTATGAGGGCTTAGTTAAAAAAAAAATCCTGAGCCTGAAACTTATAGTTATGATAGAAATTTACTATACCGTTGCTATTGCCACAGTTTAATAAAAAGTGTCTTTGAATAGTGCAAACAATTGCTTCTAACAATACAATTAACAAGCTAAACATTCAAACTTAAATAAGACTTCAGTACATTTCAACTCAAAACAAAATGTAAAACGTCTGTGCCCAGTTTAAACTTTGAATTATTTGCAAACGACTGAGCTCTGCAGCATTAAAACATGGATAGAACTGTAACTACATTAATCATAGTTCTTCTTCTCTTCAGCGTTTCTGTCGGTTTCTGGTGGTGCAGCTCTGTGCTGCCTTCAGGAGAATGGGACATCAGAGAATCATCCATAAACCTTCACCCTCATGGCGTTTATTGTGCAAACCAGAGCTTTCAGTGGAAAAACAAAAGTTCCAGGTCCTTTTAATGCCATACAAATATGAGACAGAAACATGGGTTATATCTTTATATAGACCTGTCTATTTATTTATAGATTAATAGTGTATGGACAGAAATTACAAAGAACAAATCTGGATCTTAATCAAATCCTAATGAGTCAAATTGAAAGTGTCATGGAGTCATCAGCCTCATGACATTAACACTGACATGAAAATAATATTGAAGAAATAAATATATCAAATCTGATTTTAAAAAAAACATAAATAAGTGTTAAGTTCTTTAAGATATATTTATTCTCAGTACTAAACATGGTCTCAACAAACCCATAACATATCAACAGTATTATTTTACCTTTTATCTGGAAATAGTGTCTGTTTATTCTTGCCTCTGTATTAAGTATTGCTCCAAAGGGCTTGCCATACAAGTTTATTCCTCTGTATTTACTTTAGTTTCTTAATTTATCCTTGCATTTTGTTCTTCATTCATTTCCATTTGATTAGTATTGTCCTCTCCTGGTTTATTGCTATGTCCACTTTAGTTTCTTTCCTGTTGCTAGATTTATTTTATCGTTTATTGATGCTCACCATCCAGTAATGTCATCACCTGCTGTGCCGCCTAATCGTCATGTGTTTCACATCATGTATTGATTTTTTCACTGTTTGGCGTCGGATTCTCCGTTTTTATGCCATAATTCACATCTAGTTCGTCACTCCGTTTTATGTCCCGCTTCTCCTGTTTCAGAGTTTTGTGCAATGTGCGCGTCTTTTTTTTTTTTTACAGGGCGTATTGATAGGGAAAAGGCAGACTGACATAAACCTTTTAAAACAACGGAAACAATTTCTGCATTTTGATTATTGAAATTTAAAAGTGCTGTGTTGTTCTATCACCCCGTTTCATACCGGACCACTTACAGCACCGGTGTTAACGCTATAAAATGAACGCTCTCTATCGTTGTATCACCCATGGAGGGATTTCTTTATTTACATAGGTTCATTTTTCAGAGGGATACAAAGTGAGGGTATCGTGATTTTAGCAATTACATGTTTATCAGAGCGATTTTCTGTTGTCCTTCCATGGAAGCGGGCAGCATCCAGACGGACAATAAAACACTTTTTAATATAAGTTGCTGCTTTGACATAATCACAGAACTGCCTAAACATATGTACAAAAATCCTCAATAAAACAAAATATTAGAAAATCAGACACCAGACAAAGGGAATCACAGCAACGTCATCAGCCGCCGGTGTAACGCTGACCTGATGTGGTGAAGCTACTAGCAGGAGAGGAGCTGCGCCAAAAGCTACAAACACTGAATAGAAGAAGAGCTGCCATCGATACAGTTGCAGCCAGGCATGATTTAATGTTACACAATACAGTTTTAGGAAGTTACTCAAAGTCTATACTGGTATTGTTGTGATTGTAAGGTGTAAAGTTAACCTTCGACCAAACGCCCTCAAAGGAATCCAGCGCCCCCCTTTTGTAAAAATGTCTGCCAACTTTCCGTCTTGTCCCCTTTCCTCTAGCCATGCCCAGCGCCACTTGTTTTTAATTCCTTTCTCAAGTAAACGTGTTTCTTTACCGGGTTAGACAAACTCCATCTTCATTCATATCGCATTCGATTTAACTGCCGAACCGAACGCATGCGCTTCTTTTCTACAAACCGTTTTACAGTCACTGGTCAAGAACAAGGGAGCTAGAATTCTGATTGGCAGACATCTTTGTCTATTATCTACAGTTTAGTTGAGGCTGGCCGTTTGGTCCAATGCTCGCTTTGCTTGAAAGTCTAGCCCCCAGACAGAGCTCTTTACGCCCAAGTTTCAAACGTCTGACTAAATAAATCTTCCTTATTTTAATTGTAAGTAGTTCTTTAAATGTCCTGTGAGATGATATACTCACCCATGTATCCATAACAACTGGAACTTTCAATATCCAGCAAGTTATTTTGAGAAGTTCCTCGCTGCAGCAAACAGAAAGGGGCGGGGACGGACCACTGTCAGCCTCTTACCTTATTTGGAAATGGGATCATTGCAATCCGGAAGTGAAGGGGGCGCCATTTCCTATATTATCCGCGTTCTCCCGTTTACATTTTCTTTTGAAATCTGTGATATAGCTTCATCTGTAGGAAGGTATTACGGCCCTGGGCCTTGTAGGCTGGGCTGCAAAGTGTCTTGTCCATTTTTGTGCTCCTCCCCTTTTGCAAGTGTCTCTGATCCGGTGATTGGGAGTGCAGAGTATTTTAACCTGGCTGTCTCTGTCTTCTCGTCGCTGGTTGCTGGTGACTTGTCGCCTCAGCGTCCACTCTGCCGCTGCGATGTTTGGTTGCCAGGCCCCGGCTCCCCTCCTTTTGCACTTTTGAGTTTGTCTTTGTTTTGGCACGTCAACACTCTCATATGAACACATACAACACATCCAAGCATTTCATTACACCACTGATACTGATATCCACAATCCATTGTTGTTTTTGTTCTTAAATACTCATTTGTTTGCACTTTAACCGCGGCATAGTCTATTGTTTTTGTTACGACCCTGAGCCAGTCATAACAAATGGGGGCTCGTCAAAAGCAAAATTCCTACATTTTGTAAATTTGTTGGTTTGAATGCATGTATTTCATTCATCTTTTTTCGTGTTTGTAGGATTGAGCTGTGACGTCACCGTGTGGGTTGGACACGGTATTGTTAACCCGCTTGTTTGTTGTGGGCAGCTGTGGCGTTTTTGGTATGTTGGTCCGATATGCAGGTCAGTGAAATGTTTTTTGAGCTTGTGCATCAGTGTTGGTTCTGTTTTAGTGGCTGTGTCTCCTAAAAGGTGCTGTCGCTTTAGACTTCACCTGTTTGTTTTGATAGTGTCGTGGGGGTTTGCGGTTGGCGTTCACTGTGCAAGCAGTGATGTCGGGGGCAGTCCGTAAGATTAATTTCTTACTGGTTTGGTGCTTAACCTCTTACCCCCTAAGGGGGTATAAATAAATTTCCGCCTGACAAAAACACACAAAAGTAAATCACTTATAGCCTCACAGCTATTAGATTTAATAAGAAACTTTTGGTACCTCTGTAAAGGTAAGATGTCATAGAATGGTTTTCTGGTGTCAGCACCATTGTAGCTTTGACCCTGCCTGAAATATTAGGGACAAAATACAAAATATTTTGCATTTTTTTTAACCTCGCCAAACTTTTCTTTGAAATAAACATTGAAAACACTACCAAAATAGTATTTGTAACACAAAAAAGTAGTACAGACTTTTAAATCTAAATGTTGTGTAAAAGTATACCAAATTTGGACTCAATCAGATGAATCATATTTATTTTAGAATGGTATTAGTGAGAAATTTCTTAGGCGGAGAGGCCATTTTGGCACATTTATCCAAAATGTCACCAAACTGTGCCAAATGTGTTTTTTACATCAATACTGGGGGTTTGTTAAAATTAAATAGCTTATTACCACCTAATGACACTTTCTACATATAATATAACCATTGGTCATGACATTTACCCCATTTATATGCAAAATGTACCATTATGCACAGTGTAATATGTATAATAATGATGATGTGAAAGCTCTTTCTTTGACTCCAAATAGAAAACTTTTATTGAAACAAGATAAAACAGTCAAAAATACTTTTTGAATAATTTAAAAGAGCAAATAAACAATTTTGAAATCCACCACCACCATCACCACCAAAAAATGGACATCTTACCTCAAAGAAGGTGAAGAATCATGAGAGGTGGGGGAGGTGGGGGGAGGTTCAGCGTCACCCGAGCTTGATGGTTCGGCTTCCACTCGACTATAAATAAAAATAAAGTATTTGAAGAATTAGAGGTTTATTACAAAGTAATGAACCAAAGTAAACATGAAATCCTTACTAGTAAAATAAAACATATTTTAGTAAAACATAAGTAAACAAATAACCACATGGTTTTACTTCCTGCCGTTATTACAAGCATATAATCACTGAAATTAATAAATAAATAGAACCAAAACATCAAATATTTTGTGTGAAATTGCGGGGGGAAACTTACACATCACCGAGATCAAGTCTGTCTGCTGTGTCCTGCTCTTCCTCTTCCTCCTCGTCCGAATCCCACCAGCTATCAGAAGAGCCAGCTCCACTCGTAACAAATCGAAAAACCGTTGTTGTTCAAAAGCCATCAAAAGCCTCTAAATCGTCCAGTTTCTGCTGCTATGATCGATTTATCATAAAAAAATCAAAACTGAACTCACGGAACCGAGATAACTCCACGTGCTCAGACTCCCGTGTACCACACGTGCTTATGCCCCGAGAGCGCAACGAGAACGCGCAGAGAACGCATAAATTACGCACACATTTAGATCGGGTTCCGAAAAATACGTCATGATTTTGCATAGCCGACATCTTGTGCCATACTCTGAGAGTCTTTCCACTGTCTCGTGAAGCCATAAAATGGCCGTGATGATCAGCTGATCGGGGGTTTTCCGGGCAGTTGCGTCATCGCCCGAGGACCTTTAAATCTCATCAGCTGTTTTTAAATAGCTCTAAAATCTTAACATTTTGGGCAAAACCTTTATGCGGAATAGTTTTTGAAAGATTAAAGCCTCTTTTAGCGGATAATAATAAAAAAAAAAATTTAAAGGCACACGGAGCCTTTGTTTACAGAGCGAGTCGAGGTCACATGGCAGCTGGAACCCTCGGAGGGTCCGTCGGGCTTTTAATAAACCCACCGCCGATCCATGTGAAGAGCCAGGAATCAGTTCATCAGGTGAGTTGTGGCAGGCAGGTAAAGTATAGTGGGGACATGGTTACTTTGGACCCATTGTGCACTTGTTTCAATTTGCTTTCACTTCACGCTGTAATTGACGTTTAGCTGGCCTTTTTTCTGTGATGTGTGCTCAGTTTTTTTTCTTGAAAATGGAGTTTGATCTGGACAATTTTATAGCTGATCCTTCTTTGGAGAAGTTTAATATTGCTACTAAAAACGATCTCATAGCCATTGCTGCTCATTTTGAAGTGCCTGTTGTCAAACAAGAGAAAAAGGGGGTTATTAAAGGGCGATTATATGCCGCGTTGGTTGAGCAAAACGTTTTGCCACCTCCCGCACGAAACAAGTTGGGGTGAAGTTGGGGCGTTTGATCCTGACGTACGTAAAATGGAGTTGGAATTAGAGATGCGTCGTTTGGAGCTGCAGCATCAAGGTGAAATGCGCAATTTGGAATTGGAGGCAGCTGCGAAACGCGACTCAGCGTGCGGTTCTGCTGATCAGGTTCTGCAGGGGCGGAATTTGACATCAATAAATGCATTCGCTTGATTCCACCGTTTTCAGAGTTGGATGTAGACAAGTATTTTGTCTTGTTTGAACCTGTGGCTAAGACACTGAGGTGGCCTAAGGATGTTTGGCCGTTGCTTTTGCAGTGTGTGTTCACTGGTAAAGCACAGGAAGCCTATGCCTCGCTGTCACCTGGTGACAGTTTGAGTTATGATAAAGTGAAGAGTGCAGTGGAAAAAGCTTATGAACTCGTACCCGAGGCCTACAGACAGAAGTTTCGCCGCTATAAAAAATCAGACAATCAGAGTTACACTGAATTTGGGCGTGTAAAAACCGCCTTGTTTGATCGGTGGTGCGCTGCACAGGATGTGAAAAACTTTGATCAGCTCCGCGATCTACTTTTGCTGGAGGAATTTAAAAATGGCTTGCCGGAAAACATTGCAACTTACATCAATGAGCAGAAAGCTAAAACCGTGTCAGAAGCTGCAGTGTTGGCAGAAGAATACATGCTGACTCATAAGGATTTTTCAGATCATGTTGGTTTCAGACAATCTTTTGGGTGAAGCGGGAACCGTATTGATCGGGTTGATGTCGCTAAGCCAAATGAGGCCAGACGGTTTAAGTTGTTCGGGATGATCGGGTTTGTCATTACCGTCGCAGACGCGGACACATTAAGGCAGATTGTTATCAGCTCAAGGCTGAAATAAAAAAGTTTCAGACTGCTCCTAAAGGCGTTGGTTTGGCTGCACTGGTGCAGAGTCATTTAAAGGACACGAAGAATGTTCAGCCTTCTGAAGTAGGCGTCTCCTATCTGCCTTTCGTTCGTGATGGGTATGCGTCACTGCCAAACAGCACGGAAAAGGTTCCAGTTAAGATCCTTAGGGATACTGGCGCGTTTGACTCTTTCATTAGAGCTGATGTTTTGCCGTTCTCGGTTTAATCTGAGACGGGTGCCTGTGTTCCGATTCGGGGAATGGGATTAAACGTGCTGTTTGTTCCACTACATAAAGTATATCTCGACTGTGAACTATTTACGGGTGACGCACAGTTGGCTGTGCGCCCTGCTTTGCCAATTGACGGAGTCTCTGTGATTTTGGGTAACGGTTTAGCTGGGACACGTTTGTGGGCGGAGACTGCGGTTGGATGAGCTAGTTAAGTTGGAGCCGATTAAACGAGCCGTTTCTCAGACTGACGAGAATAACAGGGAATTCCCGGATGTATTTACCACAAGCGCAGTTACTCGAGCCATGACGCGTGCTCAGAGCGGGAAAGAGGAGAAATGTGTGAAACAAATTACTCTTCCGTTGTCCAGTTTTCCCATGTCTCTGTCTCGCAGCGAGTTCGTGGCGGAGCAGCAAGCTGATGCTTCTCTTAAGAGTCTCTTCGATCAGGTGCGCCCGCTGAGTGAAATCACGGACTGTGCATGTGGATACTTCCTGCAGGACTCGTTGTTGGTGAGGAAATGGTTACTCCATGCTGACATTGTGAGTGAGCCAGTATTTCAAATAGTGGTTCCCATTAAACTCCGCTCCGCAGTGTTCAAAGTTGCTCATGACGAGTCTGGCCATTCTGGTGTACGTAAAACGTATGACCGGGTTCTCAGACATTTTTTCTGGCCGCATCTTAAAAAGGATGTGTCGTCTTACATTAAGATGTGTCATGTCTGGCAACTCACTGCTAAACCCAATCAGGTTTTGAAAAAATTCCCATTGAGCCCAATTGTTGTCGCATCTGAGCCGTTTGAGCATTTAATCATTGACTGCGTTGGCCCGTTACCTCGCTCAAAGGCTGGGTCATTATATCTGCTCACTGTGATGTGTCTACACGTTATCTAGCACCCTATCAATTACGGTCAATAACTGCTAGGTCAGTTGTACGTGCGCTCACTCAGTTCTTTTCGGTGTTTGGCATCCCTAAAGTCATACAGTCTGACCAAGGAACGAATTTTTCATCACATTTGTTCACTCAGGTTCTGAAGCAGTTACGGGTCCGACACAGTAAAGCAACAGCGTATCATCCAGAGAGTCGGGGGGCGTTAGAGCGCTTCCACAGTCTCTGAAATCTCTCCTGCGAGCTTACTGTACAGAACTGGCGGGCGACTGGGAGGAAGGTTTGCCGTGGCTGATGCTGGCCGCCAGGGAGGTAACCCAGGAGAGCACCGGGTTTAGCTCAAACGAACTGGTTTTTGCGCACAACGTTAAGGGTCCGTTGGCTGTGGTAGCGGATGGGCTTAAAGAACCCGTTCCACCGACAAACTTATTGGATTATGTAAATGGTTTCAGAAGACGCTTGTATCTGGCTCGAGAATTCGCTAAAGAGAAGCTGACTGAAGCGCAGAGGAATATGAAAAGCTTGTTTGATCGCCGTGATGAGGCGCGCTCATTTCTGCCTGGTGATCAAGTGTTGGCTTTGTGTCCAGTCACGACTTCTCCTTTTCAGGCGAGATTCACTGGTCCATTTACAGTTCTGGAGAGGGTTTCTGATCAGAACTACTTAATATCAATGCCAGAGCGGAGAAAGAAAATTCAGTTGTGTCATGTCAACATGTTAAAACCATATTATGTTCATGACGATTTATTTCAGCCACAGTGTAAAGGCGTGACTCCGGCGTGTGCCGTCAGGGGGCAGCAAGACTTTCAGCACCACGGACAGCGCACTGTCACCTGTGAGGAATGACAGCGGCACGGTTGAGTTGGACAGCGCTCTGATTCATGGACGTCTTAAAAACTCAGAAACTTTGGGTAAATTGGACACGTTGTTGGATCACTTACCTGCAGATCGTGCTAAACAGTTAGCAGACGTAATAGGTGAATTTCCTTGTTTTTTTTCGGACACGCCAAGTCGCACGCATCTGATTGAACACGATGTGGGAGACGCTAAACCAATAAAACAACGGTTTTACAGAGTGAATCTGGAAAAGCGTAAGCATTTGGATGCAGAAGTAGATTACATGCTTCGTAATAGGATTGCTGAACAGAGTATGTCCAGTTGGGCATCTCCATGTATTCTGGTCCCCAAGCCTGATAACACCCTACGTTTCTGCTCAGATTTTCGCAAACTTAACGCTGTGACAAAACCAGATTCTTCCCCATTGCTGAGAATGGATGATTGTGTTGACCAGGTGGGTTCTGCTAACTTTGTTAGTAAGTTTGACCTCTTAAAGGGTTACTGAAAGGTGCCTTTGACACAACGTGCACGTGAAGTGTCTGCATTTGTTACTCCTACAGGCTTGTTCTCTTACACGGTGATGCCGTTTGGCCTGAGAAATGCGCCAGCAACGTTTCAAAGATTAATGAACAGAGTGGTTGATGACATGACTGGGTGTGCGGTCTACTTGGACGACGTGGTGTTGTACTCGGATACGTGGGAAGAGCACGTGGAGCGCATCCGGGAGCTTTTCACTCGTTTGGCGGGAGAGAGGTTAACGGTCAACCTGGCCAAATGTGAATTTGGAAGGGCGACTGTTACCTATTTAGGCCGTGTGGTTGGCCAAGGTGAGGTCCGCCCTGTTGCAGCAAAGGTTCAGGCGGTAGGGCAGTGTCCTATTCCAGCTACGAAAAAGGAACTAATGCGTTTTCTTGGACTGGTTGGATACTACAGATGTTTTTGTCGAAACTTTTCATCTGTGGTGGCGCCGCTAACAAATTTGCTGCGTAAGGATGTAAAGTTTGAATGGTCTTCCCTTTGTCAGCAGGCTTTTGAGCAGGTGAAAAGACTCCTTTGTGCTGCTCCTGTATTAGCTGCACCACGTCTTAACCGTCCGTTCCAGCTTTACGTGGATGCCAGTCACGTGGGAGCCGGAGCTGTCCTTACACAGACTGATGATCTGGGTATTGGCAGGCCGGTGAGTTATTTTTCAAAGAAGTTCAATAAGCACCAATTGAACTACTCTGTAATTGAGAAAGAGACGTTTGCTTTGATCTTGGCACTGAAACATTTTGATGTTTATTTAAGTGGTGGTGCTAACATTGTGGTGTTTACAGATTATAATCCTCTGACGTTCTTGTCTTCCCTGAAATGTCCAAATCAGCGATTGATTCACTGGTCATTGTTCCTGCAGTCCTACAACCTGGATATTCAATACATTAAAGGGAAAAATAATGTTGTAGCTGATGCGTTATCTCGCGCTCCAGTTTGGTAGCCCGTTTTGTGCTTGTTTTCCCTCTTGGTTTCCTTTTCCTGTCCTTAACAGAGCTTCTGGGTGCACCAGTTGCTGGTTTGGAGACTGGAATGAGGAGGAGAACCTGTGCACTACATTTCAACTTGGCTAAGTACAACTGGTGGTGAAAGCAACATCTTAATGGTGGCTGGGTTTGTTTACACACAGTGGACTCACAGGAGCAGGGTTCCCTATAGGAACCTGCTTTTTATGGGTGGAGGTATTACGGCCCTGGGCCTTGTAGGCTGGGCTGCAAAGTGTCTTGTCCATTTTTGTGCTCCTCCCCTTTTGCAGGTGTTTCTGATCCGGTGATTGGGAGTGCAGAGTATTTTAACCTGGCTGTCTCTGTCTTCTCGTCGCTGGTTGCTGGTGACTTGTCGCCTCAGCGTCCACTCTGCCGCTGCGATGTTTGGTTGCCAGGCCCCGGCTCCCCTCCTTTTGCACTTTTGAGTTTGTCTTTGTTTTGGCACGTCAACACTCTCATATGAACACATACAACACATCCAAGCATTTCATTACACCACTGATACTGATATCCACAATCCATTGTTGTTTTTGTTAATACTCATTTGTTTGCACTTTAACCGCGGCATAGTCTATTGTTTTTGTTATGACCCTGAGCCAGTCGTAACAGGAGTTTCACTCTCAGCATGTATTTCAACTTCTTTATATTTACTTCAGCGCAGCTCACAGCTTTTAACAAATTCTGTAGCTTTCTGTGTACTTCTAAATCTGCTTCTTAGTCGCATCTTTTCGGGCCTGCTACTGCCTCCAGTGGCGTGGGGGTGGTAACACAACTAATATAATTACGTCACTAAACGAGAATACCACAAAATCTTTATTATTTACTATTAATTTCGCCATTACTGGCAACGTGAAAGATAAATTATCTTCTAAAATATAATATTTTTCTTCAGGATGTTAAGCTAATTAGGTGACATAAATAACACCTTTATACATTATAAATAACATCTATATATCTCCATTAATTATAGAAGGAAGAAAAGAATTAAGACATGAAAAACAACATTATCAACAACAATAAAAATACCATATACAAAATATACATAAGAAATTTAATTGAGCAAAAGTCAATAACAAACAAATTAATTAGGTTCACAGACGAATAACCAGGATTGTTAAATAAGCAATAATCCACATTTTTGTTTTGTTGGTAAAGTCCTATACATGGGAAAAAATATGATTAAACTATTTAGTTTTCTAAGGTGGAAATTTTTTCTTTGACTCTAAAACCAATAAAATAAAACTAATTAATAGAATCATAATATCAACAATTAGTGCATCAAGTAAACACTTAGCATGCTACAGGTAAATGTTATAATTTAATTTGGCTAAGAATAATTATTGCACTGTCAATGAATGACGTCTAATAGATGTTCTATATTTACCAGAGGAACACAGTAACGCCTTCAGGAGCTCAAACTGAGGAAGAAAAGAGGATGGATGCTCTAGACAGTTGAGACAGAGTTGTTTTTGGTTTCACCACTATTTACCTACTGTTTTTCCTGGCATTCAAAGTATTCTTAAAATATTGTCTGTTAGTCTGCAGCTCATGTGACCAAACCAGCCGAGGAGATGAAAAGCTAAAGCACTCAACAGTTAAAACTTGAGATGACTTAAAACTTAAGTTACATTTTTAAGTTTTAACATTTTAACTTATTGTTAAAATGTTAACATTACTTAACTAGAGGTAATGTTAGCTAATGTTACCTCTAACTAACTAGAGGTTTTGGATGAGTTGCACTTGTTGGGTAACCCCAAGATCACTGGGTCTTCTTAAAAGATAGAGTGACATTTCTTAAAAATGTAGCCAGTGTTTTCAGCAAAATTGAGCTGACTGTCCTGGAATGATCCAAGGTATTTAAAATTTGCCATAGTTTTAACAGGTTGGCCATCGAGTGACACTGGAACCACTTTCAGATCTTGTTTGACATAGTGACAAAAATATATTTTTTCCTTCACTTTAATTTTCTTTATATAATCCATTGATTTCGCTTTTTGTTGTAATTTTTCTGTTGCAGAATGAAGTCCAATCCTTTCTGGGTGTGCCGGGATGTGAGACTGGGCGCCTTCCACGATTGGTGGACCAATTTACAGCTGAAACGCCTCTGAAGCCTCGCGTGCCTGTCGGGGTTTCCTATCGAGCTGCGCCGGCTCTACATCTGGACACACGCAGAAACTGATTTGAGGTTGATAAGGTCTTCCTATAACAAAAACTGGTTTGGTTTTACTAGTATCATTACATTTTACTTATACATTATTTTAAATATTTAATAATGTAATATCAGATTTTGATTGTACTGCCTGTAATGCTAATTTACTTAATTGGTTTGCAAATTCAAAATGTGCTCGTTTTACATTCTGTGCCCTTAACATTTCTTTTCATCTGTTAACTTTGCATCCTTTCATAGCGTATTAACTTCTTCACTATTATCTTAACATTTCACTGATTCATGACCTTTTAACTTCAGAAGTAGTATCTTAAAATAGGCAATCCAGACAAAGAAATGTTAAGTACTATCTCACATTTATTCATTACTTCATTCATTTTGAGTTTATTAAATCTTGCATATTTTCTAACATTTTATTGATTTAGCATTTTATTAAGTTTTGAAATAATATCCTGACCCTTCATTCAATTTGCATTTCAGTGCATTCTAACAATTCCCTCAATATAACTTTTAATTCCCTCAATATAACTTTTAACCATTTGATGTGTTATTATATATAACATTTATCTCTTTTAACTTTTATTACTTACAAAAAAACAGAAAACATTTTCAGATTTTGCTCTTTTGCAGTTCTTTACCTTCTATGGCATAGCATTGACCTGAGCTAATATAAAACAAAAATCAAACAAATCTGGTTTAAAAAAAAAGAAAGAAATTAAGATTAATGTGTAACTGAAGATTGCAAAGCTCTGCACGACTGCAGGACGACGTTTTTTCCCACCACAAAAAATAAACAGTAAATGCCATGGAGGGTTGAATTTCCTTTTTCCAATCAATTAAAATCATGTGTGCCTTATTATGGAAATGCCTAAAACTTGCCAGGCTGTGTGCCCTGAGACCAGTGCTGAAAAACACTGGATTCGATGTTGGTGTTTCAACTATTAAAATTTGACCACAAAACAATATTGATTCAATGACACAATTTCAACGTTAGTTAGTTGGCTAGAGCGGGATGGTTGTTTGATGGTTGATCCACCGTCAGTTGTTGACCTCAACCATACATGCAACCTTTATGATAATAATTCAACATTGAATTAACATCTTTTGCCAACAAGCCAACAGCGAAGCGGCTGTGTGGTTGGGCCATCCCACTCATATAAATGGTGGGGGTAGACCGCTCCATCCTTGTAGTAAGTTGTAGATGTTTTTGTGTCAATATATCACATACAAACAGTCAGTAAGAATTGTTATGAACAAGTAAGAAAACGTACGGAAAGGAATCGGCACCGACTATCCTCTACAGTGCTTAAGTTAAAACGTGATAACCCCCGCTCAGAGTTAAATACTCTGACTCAGAGCTCTGATGAAGAGGAGAGGAGGGGTAGGTGTGCAGCAAAACAGTATACATTGATTCAACATTGATCAGACATCTTCATTAGATTTCAACCACAAAACATTGATTCAATGACAGTTTCAACAGTTAGAATTTGATGGTTGATCCATAGTCAGTTGTCGACTTCAACCAAAAATCAACCATTCTGACTATAATTCAACGTTGATTTAACATCGTGTGCTATGGGGTATGTGTGTGTATGCTGTAAATATTACCATATTTATGTTTGTATTGTATTTACATTGCATTTCTTACGCTGCACTGTTTTTGGACCGTTATTTTTTAACAATCTCACTGCACAAGAGGATGTGACAAATTAATTCATGCTTTTTTTGTTATGATCTTGCCATATTCTGCTAAGTCTCCCCCACTTTAATTATTGCTCAAAAAGCAAAGCTTTTGTAACATAGGTTTATTCCTTTGAATTTAGTTTCTTTGTAAATTTTTAGTTTCATGTTAGTTTTTCTTGGTTTATTGTGTCCTCTGTATTTTATGTTAAAGTCAGTCTCCGGTTTCTATTGTCCCAACTTTAAGTAATCTTCATTCATGCCATCCGCCTGCAATGCCTCATCATCTCCAGGTGTATCAATTGATCTGTCACTCATTTAGATTTTTTTCACTGTTCAGTGCAAAGCCTATTTAAGAGGTCTCAAAATTAAATTATAGCCTTTTTTTCTAGACTTTTCAAGATTCCACGGGAACATGGGCTTCCATTACACCTCAGCAGAAACAGGCTGATCTCCTCCATGCCATGCTGCATTCATGCAAAAGGAGCCCCAATCAAGTACTCAAGTGTTGTGATGGCCAAATCCATGGCCACACTTGAAGTCCGAAGTCGGTAACTCTTTTATGCATAATTTAGTTTTCACAATTTATTTTTTCACACACTATAGTTTCAGTAAAACATTTATTAGATTTGGATACATTTGTTCTTTTTGTTAGCGCGCACATTTGATTAACATATGTATTTATATCAACTTAAAGTTTAATTTGTTTGCTTGAGACGAACCTTCTGTTTGGTTTGCCGGTACTTGCCTGCCTTGGAGTGGCCTGACAAAAGATGGGGTCCTGGGCTCAGCAGCTTAAATGCTGATTGGACTACACCACTAGTTCCTGCTGGCAGGGGAAATTTGTAGTTTCTTTATTTAGATGAGTTTAAGTAAATATTAGTATTTAAACTTTAATAGTTTTGATTTTCATTTTTGGGTCTTTAGTTTATTCAAACTTAGCTGTACTGTTATTTGTAATTGTATTCTGTTTAGTTATCCCTATTGTGTCTTAATTGGTCTGATCAGCCAGCATATATACCCCTGAGTGTTTCTTATGTTTGTGCAGCCAGTTTGTTTACATTTTTGCCTGAGTTCAGATTTGTTTTTTTGACTTCATTTATGAGCTCAGTTTATCTTTTGTCATTTATAATCTTTGGGTTAAAATAAAACCCTATTTTTCTAATATATCGTGTGACTTCCGTTTTTAACTCAGTCCATCACAAGTGTATAGAAAAGAACATACTTTTAAGAAACCTCACAATTCTGTTTAAAATATTCTGTTTCATTGATGTTTGATATTCCAATTTTCTGAGACACTGAATTTGGGGTTTTCACTCTTTGTGAGGCATAGTGCTGAAAAGAGCATGAAATAGTTTACAGTCTCTAATGAATCTTTGTAGTGTTTGAACTGGACTTTCTGAAATGAGTGACAAAAACATTGTAGCTAAATGCAGTAATAAGATGGAACATGATAGAACTTCATTCAAGACAAAAAAGGACACAAATCAAGTTTTACTTTCATGCACATCTTTAATATATCAGTTTTTCATATTCACAACCAATACATAAAGCCTTCTTCCTATATTTACAGCTTTAAATATTTTTACACTAATATCTCATCAAAATGTCTTAGTTTTGAGCATCAATGAATTTGTTGCATTTAAATTCTCCATGCCTTCTAGCAAACTGACAGTATATATTTTTTTACAACTATTTACATGTGAAAAATATGCTGTAAAGGTCACACTTGAAATTAATTAAAGGTACAAGTTAGGAGGACAGTCGGGAGTTCTTTAAGAAAAAGAACACAAGATATGGAAAAGACCAAACTGAAAGTCATGGGTGGGTCAGAGTAGGTTGTCCAGGTGATAAAACTCAATCTTTGCTAACAGATAACTAATGATGTATCCATTATCCATTAATTAATTTTCTTTCACTTATCTAGTCGGGTCACAAGGGTATCAGCCTAAGTAGGGAGGCCTCAGGTTTCACTTGGGCCATCTCCTCCGGGGGAATCCTAAGGTGTACCCAGACCAGCTGACAAACATAGTCCCTCCAGCGTTTCCTGAGTCTTCCTCTGAGCCTTCTCCCGGTGGAACGTGCCCGGAACACCTCACCAGGGAGGCGTCCTAACTAGTTTTACCTCAGTCATGATCTTCGTAAAGTGTTGGGTCAAACAACACTTTACGAGGTAAAGAGCAAAACACATACACACTTCTGTTTGTGAAGTGTGTAGAAGATGTGATGCATCTTTTTGTTTAGACTGTTCTGATTGGATGTTTGTATCTATCTCGACTAAGCTCAACGTACTTGTTTCAGAGATTAGCTGCTCCATGGTACAGAAAGCTATATTCACTTATTTGACTTCACTTTGACTGCAAAAGAGGGACGGTAATGAAAAGTGATAAAAAAGCAGATGTTTTGAATTCAATTGGTGATTGGTTGTTGCAGTTGCAGTTATTTAAATACCATACCTTCAGTCTTAGAACACTTGAACTTATAGAAAAGCTTGGTCGGAAAAATGAGGCATAAATGCTGACTGAAGTATCTGAGAAGTAACAAAGTCAAACTACACTCAGACAATAACCAGCCAATATGACAGCAGTAACAGTCTCTATACTGTAGGAAGAAATCAATACTTGAATGAGAATCAGTAGCTTGGAGATCTTACAAACTGACACCCTACCCTCTAAATTAAATATGTTCTACTGTAAACCAAGTCTGCCTGTATTTCCTGTAGTAGCAAATGACTATGTGTGACAAAAACTATTATTGAAAATAATCAAATTCTGGCAGCATTCAGTGGAAAGTAATTACTGTTCTGGTTTTGACAAGTAATGCTATTCTGATGTGCATGGATGAACGCAAAGACATTCATCCAATAACAGTTACCTGAAACACCCTGCTTCATATTAGAAAGTAACAATAATTGCTGAAAGTCTTCCCTCTTTTGTCCGTTTTACTTATGATGGTTTAACTCGGCAACACTAACAAATATGTAAACAGTCTAAGGCCCTGCCCAAACTGTCTACAGTTTTGTCTTTCAACAGAACATCATTTGGTCCTGAATGCCACTTTAATCTAATGCCACAGTCACAGTTCTGGAGTCTGCTGGGTAGTTTGCAATGGACGATAGCAGCATTGCGCAGACAATAGCATATAGCATTAATCCTATAGATGTTTTATAGTCCTGTGGTGGCTTAATGGAGTCTATCCCAATTCAGACAGAAAAACTATAAACATTTGCTGAGGGAACGAGAACCAAACCTCAGAGGAAAGTAAAAAAAGAAAAGAAGTGCAAATAACAGGTCAGGGTAAGATGGTTCAAAATCAAGGTTGAAAGCTTTTTGTGCTATATTGGACTTCACTTTTTGAAACACCATTTCTGAGTGTGTACAACTGAATATTCACTGTCCAGCTTCTGTGGATGACTAAATGGCACTTAAATCAAGATTCATCTGCTTTTCCGATTGTAACTCATTCTTCAGGTGAGAGGAAAAAAAAAGGCCAATTGCTTAGTTGCTCTCTACAAAGTGCAAGTACACAGGTCACAATGACTAAAACGAGCATTAAAAGAAAGACTGAACTATTGTGAGCATAAAGCTATCAAAAAAAAAAAGAAGAAAAAAAAGAATCTTATAAATATGTCAAAATCTGCAGGCCTGCCTGTATGGTCGAAGGCAAACAATAAAAACTAAATTTAAGGGACCAATATTAACACCTTAATCATTCAACAAACAATGAAATGAATGATGGAGCATTGTTTAGAGAAAATAAAAAAACTGGTTAGAGATCTGGATTATTATCTAGGCCATCATTCATAAGCAGCAAAAAGCTGCGTCCAAAATTTAAAGAGTGCGCAACTTTTTCGCTCAGTAGAGGAAGGAAGAGATGGTGAAACAATCTGGAAGCCCAAAGAGGCCATCAGTGCTGTACATGGGACTTGCATTCAGAGTGTTCATTCATTCACTCACTACATCAATCCTCCCGCTTTTATTTTGGGATACTATTATTTGGTGTACTGTTAAAACTTAACAAAGCATTTTAATTTTTCTGCATTTTTATTCCCTCTATCAATCTTACAAATCTTCTGATTCAGAGTAAGCAGGAGCCATCTAGAACGAATGAGTGGACAGTTTGAATTTTGAATACAGGGACAGTGTGGAGGAGCTTCTGCAGTTTAGATACTTCAAAGATGTCTCATCCAGAACCGATGAATGGTTCAGTTAGTTGGAGGGCTCCAGACTGCTTTAGGGAAATGTGGCTAGATAATCCCAAAGTTGGATAAAAGGTAGAAGGAAATTTGCCAATATAAAGAACTTTAACCAATAGAATCTGCTGTTAGAAAATCAGATCTGACCAGCAAGTTAACAGAGGATTCGGAAATTCTTTCAAAATAACAAAAACTGTAGATTTGAGTTTCTGTTCCTCATCACTGGCATAGTCCAAACATGAGGGAAAAACTGTTTTTTCTGTTGCAGAATTAAGATCACGAAGAGTCAAAGAAACACAAGACAGCCTGCAGCACAATTGAAAGGAACCTTTCCTCTAAAATGGCTTTTCGGATGGGCGGTGCTCTAAGCAAAAGGTAGCGACAGTATGAAAGGGTGAGAAGTGAAAAACAATGTTTATGTTCAAGAAAAACGCCGGCTTCATTCAGGGGACTAATGACAGACGAGAGGCCTCTTCATCTGGCACGGCTCTGCTGTCCATCAAAAAGCAGTTCAGTTCCAGCTTTGCAGTTCAGAAGCAAAGCTGGAATGAAAATTCCAGCTATGTTCCAAAGATACAAACCGATCTATGGAGTTCACGGCTTTTCATCTAAAACCAATTTTGTCCAAAAATCTTGCATCTTGTTTTTCTTCAAAAACTTTCTTCAATCCCTTATCTGTCCTTCGTTTTTGTTGTGAAAGGACTTTGAGTGACAGGCAGGCCAAGGAAGAAAACTGCACATTCTTCAAGACTGTTTTTTAAAAATTATTATTATTTTCCAGGAATGGATGAATCCATTGCAAGAACACAAGACATTTGAGAGGTGATGAGAGATGGACTATTGTGCTGGCTGTAATTACTTGAATGCAGAAAACTCCCCTAGAAAGACAACAATAGCAATGTTATTACACATGTACTGTTGTGATGTGATGGGTTATACATATAACCCATCACATCCTCTGACGAAGTAAGGCACAAGGTAGGAAATGCATGGAGAACAGACATTAAGTTATTGAAAAATAGAACTAGCTTAATGGTGATTTTTGTACTACAGATAGATGGGAGGTAAAAACCTTTGGTTAATCTAAAAAATGCAATGACTTGAAGGAAGCACATTTAGTGAATAGTCAAGCCCTGGCAGATCTTTGAAGTGTGTTTATTTATTTCATATGGGTGTAGCCGGGGCATATTGTCCCGGAAGTGGGCTGCTGCGCACGCTTCCTCTTGCCCATAGATGGAAGACGCTGCGACAGAGCGCAGCTGGCTTGTTAAGGAGACAGGTAATCGGCGTTTACATTTAAAAGCAGGTAGATTGCTGAAGAGGGCAGATCCCAGGCTGATGACTCTTGCAGAGAGGTATGTTTTTGTGACATTGATCTCGAGGTGGTTTAGAATTATTTCTGATTCCTCAACCTGATTGTTTTAGGCAACGTACTTCTAGAGAGTGACGTACAGAGCGCTGTTGACCAGTTTCACTTTAGAGAAGGTAAAGACAATTTCTCATTATTATCTGGTTGCTTAAGGTGGTTGTCTAACTAGATCTCTTTTGTATGTATGTTGGCCTGCTACTGTTTCAGTTTTTGATTTGCTTCAATTTCAATTTTGTTTAAGTTTAGTTATTTTTTGGATAGTTATTGTTGATTAAAAGTACTTTCTATTTTTTTAAGTTTTGTTTAGGGAAAGGAAGTTTCTATTGTCCAGCCCTCTGGCTTGTTTTTTAAACAGGGGCCTATGCTGTTTTATTAAGATTGAGGAGACCAGTGGAAGGGGCGTTTTTCTTTCCTGTGCTGTATTCATTAGGGATTTTTGTGTGAGTGTGTTTTTGTTGGGGAACACTTGGGTGCATTTAGTTATATTTGTGTTTTCTTTATTATTATTCCTCCCCCAAGCAGTCTAATTTTATTTAATTGGGTTTTAACTAATTTTCAGCTTTAAGGATCCCAGGGCCAGCATAGACTCCCACTTTTAGTGTGGTCACTTTGTATAATAAAATAAATCGTGACTATTCTTACTCATGAAACATTTGTGAATTCAATAAACTGTTTAAAATCTGTCAATTTTTACAAACTTATCTGTGTGATCTGGTAAAAAGAGGATCTAAGGCTCTATACCCATTAAAAAAGCTGTACTGTACCCAAGGTCACATGGGACTTATTGCATAGTACATGGGTATTAGGATAAATGGTGTAGAATAAACAATGTTGTATTGCACCAGCATGCTTTAATATCAATGTCTTTCAGCTTTCTTCAATTTTTAAGGATCAGCAGACAATCTGGGGATGAAGGTGATGAAAAGTGGTCAAATATTTATAAGCTGATAAATATTTTCAACTGTGCATGAATGACTCCATTACAGTCCTTTTTGATAATAAGGCTGCCTTACTGAATTCATTCATGCGTAGCTATAAACAATTTAAGTATTTTCACTGTATTACAATTTTTCTACTTATTTTCCAACTCCAAGCTGCAGAAACTTGAATGCTCAATGGATTGAAGCATATTATTTCATATGTATTTGTGTAGTGAGCAGTGACGTGTGGTGAGGTTCATGGCTGGTGAGGCACTGACATCATAAGACCCCCTGCATGTTATTGTTCACATATGGATATTTCGCGCATGTGGACAACATTGAAGGGCAAAAAGACTATACTTTCACATGCCATCCATAGCCACGCTGCCAAAGTAGAATAATTCCGTTAACTTAATGAAACTTGGAAATATAGATATTATTAATTTAGTGCTATGCTGCACAGTAAAGGGAAAACCCGCTGAAGTACAACTCAAAACCATCTTTTTCTCGCACTCTCTATTGGCCAAGCTACACGTAGACTAGTTGTGTGTAGCTTCACTTATTTACTGCTCGCTGTCTCATACTCTGCAGGCACGGAGTCACAATGTGTGGAATCATGAGCGCCCCGTGCCATGAGGCGAGACAACTGTCTGCCTCTCCTCGAGTCTGTTCTCTGCCGTTTCTGATCTCTCCTCAGCACACGAATCACGTTACCCACAGAGTTGGTGACAACAAACACTGTACATTATATAGATTAGCTTATCTATATAATGTATGGAAAATCACTTTATATATTACAAGATTTTTAACCATTTTATTGGCGACATACAGACAGGAGGAGCATGCTCTCATCAAGTGGCAGCCAGTGCTATTAGCAAGAAGTTGCGCAATCCAAAGCGAGGCTCAGCTTCCTGCTGCCTCACCAGCTTCGCTTCTGAGCATTTGAATGGAAAATTGCAAAAATTTAGCGATTTTGAAGAAGAAAAAAAAATCAAATTGGTAAAGCTAAATAAAAAATAAATACTTCATAGTACAAAACACAGGGGGAAAATAGCAACATAAATGATCTCATCATTATATTATTCTCCCATGCCTCACCTGCCTCCCCTGACCACACATCACTGGTCTTGAAATAATGTTTAAATACAATCTGTGTTAGTTATTTGTTTATTTAAGGATCCCCATTAATCGCCATCATAGTGGATCCTATGCTTCCACTATGGAAGCATAGGATGAGAAGTGAAACTTCTCAACTCTCATAAATAGGTCAAGTTTTTATTCAAGTTCTGCTACTTTCCTTTATATTTGCAAGTTAAGTTAGATCTGTCCTCTAGTGGTTATATTGCCTAGCAACAATGTTAACTTGCCTGCCTTGAAAGCATGAGGGCAATGATGCTTAACAATGGTAGAAATGGAACAACATTCATAAAGGGGATATGAATGAACTTTTAGAGACTGTTGGAGGAGTGCTGTTATCTGAAGGAAGTTTGAACTAATCACCATATAAACCTCATAAAAAATTGTTTTAAAAAGGTCTCTTAGTGAAGATACTGTCTCACCATTCACGAGGTAACAATGTCTATAATATTCAGTTCACATTCTGAGTCGCTAATTGTTATTTAAACAAATTCATGGGGCTAGCTAGTTTTTGCTCAGATACATTTGGGGTTTAAAATGGGGGCTGACAGGGCCAGTACTTCTTTAGAACACTGTTTTCCATTTAGCCTTTTGGCCAATGACAGTGTGAACATATGCTGTCTGAAGACTCTGTCCAACTGGCTGAATATTGCAGTAATATGAAAAATGCTACTTTATAACTATTAGGAGATAAGTCAACAACAAGCCTGCTGGGTATTTTGCCATTTGAAGATGGGTTTGTGTTATTGTTCATATTTAATTCAAATTATAAAGGTGGTGAACATATAGATGCACCTCCAGTGAGATAAAATTAAGTTCTAGAATTTGAATGTGAAGTGAGCAGATAATTTTGCCTTTCGGTTTTTAAAAGGAGAAAATATGTATTCATTATAACATACAAACATCAAAATATTACTTGGACAATTTGAAAATATTTTTTACCACATCATGATTCCCAGGTTTGCTTGAAGTAGTTCAATTGTTAGATTTACAGCACTAACATTTTCAACTTAGTGTCAGTGAGAGTTCTAGTTTAAAGAAAAATGTGTGTGAAGTTACCATAACCTCCAGCTTGAATGGGAGTTTTAGGTGAGGCGCAGGAGTACAGGCTGAAGTCTTCCGTCTGAAAGCCTGCTCGATTTAAGGAAGGTTCAGAGGCGCTGCGGTGGATTTTGGGTAATGAACGAGCCAGCAGTTCAATGGATGCCAAAATCTGAGAGATGGATGGAGGAACAGCTGTCAGAATCACCATCGACTATTCATCATACTTAATATTCAGTCGATCGCATGGCACAACACAGAGACATGCAGGACAAACAAACATACACACACACACGCGCACAGAGAGACACACACCGAAGGGCAATTTAGAGAGAGCAATTAGCCAAATAATCATATTTTTGGACCGTGGGAGGGAGCTGGAGTACCTGGAGAGAACCCACACATGCACAGGGAAAACATGCTACGTAGCTCCAGAATTTCAACCACAAATTTTGTTTCTGCAACAGTGCTACCTACTGTGCAAAATGTAAAACATGAAAAAAATAAAATATTAAAGAACAGATACTAATAATGAATGAACGTAGCACCCACCTGGGGGAAGAGGGGTCGCTCTTCTCTCTTTTTCTTCAAGCAATCTGCCATCAGTCTCTTCATGGCCTTAGGACAGTTGCTGCGGACCTTGCTCAGGTCTGGAGAAAGGTAACCTCGACCCACCATGAAGATAATCTCCAGGAAAGAAAGGTCAGAATAATGTTAAATAAAAAGTAGGGGTGCACTGACTGCAGTGATTCTAATTGATCACCAAATGTTTAAAAAACCTAACTTGCCGATTCCAATTTTAGTCAATACCAAGGATTTTTACTGTTATAGCATTTCTCAATTGCTTGTTAGTGGTACAAACTTGAAACTAAAGTCTCAGATCAGGAAGTCTAATAAATAATTGATGAAGTACTCAATGCTATATATGTGTGTTAAAAAAAAGTAACATCTAGCTGAATTAAGTGCAGCTTGAGTTCAACAGTTTGACAGCTGCAGGGAGGAAACTGTTTCTCAGCCTGCTGGTTGTTGGAGTTAATTGATTTTTGACTCTGTGATCCACCAGGTCTGTTAACCAGTTTCAGGACCCGACCAGAACCCCTCAGTGTAAATTACCTTGAGAAATAATGAAATTTGGTTATATAAAAACAGGCTTTAATGCCAAAAAATGATCAAATGTTACAAGTCATACAAATGGAACAGATACAGTTACATTCACCATCCAGCGCTGGGCCACACTTAGCACACCTTATGGATGAAACCAAGTGAGGCAAAGATTGTAGCGCGAGTTTAGCTTTTTATTCGTCTCTGCAATCTGTACCATCCCTAAAGGTTCGTCTTATCACTTTCAGTCTGTTTTACATATGATTGTCGGCAGTCACACATAAACATGGTTGTGTGTGTGTGACATGGTTATGTAAGCTGCAGTGTGTGCGTGTAAACAGTTAAAAGAGGCTAAAAGAGATAGAGAAAAAGACAGAATCTACAACATGGTCTTGCTCTGAATGCTCCTCAGCCTCCTGCCTGAGGAAAGGGGTTGAAATAAACTGTGTGCAGGATGGGTGGAGTCCTTCATGATGTGGAGCACCCTCCTTCTGCATCATGATGTGTAGAAGACCATGGTGGAGGAAAGGCTGCTCTCCACAGACCTCTGTGCAGCCTTAAGGCTTTGTCTGGGTATGTGCTGTGTCTTATGAAATGGACCACAGAATCCTGAGCAACCAACAATCAAATAATTTTGGCCTGACCAAGACCGAATTTTGGGTCAGGTTACAGATTTAAATTCTAACAAAAAATATGTCTTTTAATGAGTAATTTGACAAAGCATTTGAGGACTACACAATGTGTATTGCTCTATATGTAATTTGCTAAAACAGAGGGACTGTAGGCTTAAAAAGAAGAGCCACCCTGTTCTAAATAAAAATATATTGTGTCAAATATAAGTAATTTGTTAACTACTTGGTATTAGTATCAGCGAGTTCCTAAACTGAAGTACTCTTACTCGGTCAGGAAAAAACTGGTATTGTGACGCTCCTAGATGATGATGCATATTCTCTGGAAGCTTTACCTGGTCTCTGTTGTTAATGTTGGAATAGGGCAGAGCTCCTGACATGAGCTCATAGAGCACAATGCCAAAAGCATACACATCTGACTGGAAGCTGTAGGGATTCTTGTCCTGCAACCTGATCACCTCTGGAGCCTGATGACACCCGCAAACACACACAGCATTTCATTCACTTTATTAGGGACTAGGATTGAATTGAATGATAATTATAAGACACTGACCATCCAAAGTATTGAACCAGACAGTTGCTCAAACTGGTGGGAGCCACTCCAACGAGATTTGACTGTGGCTAGACCAAAGTCACCAATCTTCACAGTCAGATCCTCATGCAGGAAAATATCTTGGAGGACATTTAGGTCAAGGAATCCCTGGTACTACAATGCTTGAAAACTTACATTCTTTGACTGTCTTTCTGTCTGAACACATCCACGTTAAAGCGGATGGAAACAAGGATACTGTTGCTCTTCAGGTCTCTGTGAATAATGGACTTGGCATGTAGGTAACTGAGGGTAGAAAAAAAAGTAATAATACTGCTAAAGAAATGCGACAGTTTTTGTCTATGTTTGGGCGTTACTTACTCCATGCCCTGAGCAGTCTGCCGGGCGATGTCGATCAGCTTGATCATCTCAAATTTAGTTTCAATGATGTGCAGATGGTGGTACAGACTGGAACCTTCACACCACTGGGTCACAATGGCCAGCTGGGGCTTGGTTGTGTAACCCATGAACAGCAGGATATTCACGTGACGAGTTTTTCTGATGGAAACCATACACTGTGGTTAAACTACAAATCATTTGCAGTTGTATACAGAACTAAAGACTAATAAAAATGTTGTTTCTGTTGGTTACAAAGTAATTAGGTAGTTTTTAAAATAATTCTTTACTTCTACTTTCCTCTAGTGACTCTGCCATAAATGACCTCATCATAGCTGAAGCAAGTGACCCTGCTCGGTTTCCTTAGGTAAACTTTTTTTACCCATCTGAGGTAAAAAAAAAGTTTGACCGGAGTGTCTAACAACAAGGATCAAATCTGAATGGATGCAAATGGCTTGAAATCTGTCCGCAGATTAGATTTGACTTTTTTTTGTGATAATATATAGAAAAGTTAAGGCCTAACCATCTGAAAATCATTACCATTACTCTGACACAAAGCCGTCAACCTCCAAGGTTATGTGTGTTGCACCTGTGTGTGTGGGGGGAGGGGGGGGAGGCAAAACACCCTCACTTTTCTTCCAAAACTGTACTTCCAGTATGACCCCTCTATTGATAATGAAGTCATTATATTTGTGCCAATGTAGGGAGACAAATGTGAGCGTATATATCCAAGTGAACCAATAATTCAAATTTCTAATTCAAATTCCCCAAGGGATTAATAAAGTATTTATTTAGTCTTTAAAACATTTGTACTTAAACTTTAGATTTTCTCTTATTTATTGTGCATGCATGATTATTTGTCCTGTTTGTCTCTGTGTTGTCCTGTGATGGACCGGCGACCTGTCCAGCGTTACCCTGTCTCTGACCCGTTAACCGTTGGAGATAGGCACCATGTAAGATAATGGATGGATTTAGCGATTTTATCTAGGGGCATTTTTAAGTTTAACCTTCATCTCATTGAAGCACTTTAAACACTTTCAGTAAGTTACCCATCTTGTATTATTATGCTCAAATAACTTCATGCTTTCTAGAGTATGAGTGGATCATTTACAAGTAAATATTGCCTTACTGGAGAGTAATTTAAAAGCAATGTTCAATTTGATACACTCAAAAATTTTGCGCATTTGTGCTGGTTTACCTGAGAGAAAAAAGTTAGGATTACTAGTGAAAAAGTTAGTCTGTAGCCCTGTTACATATTTAGTACATTTAGTTGTACTACATGCAGTTTTAGAAGAAGTCTCTAAGGTAACAAAATGTAAGAAAAAATGCTAAGGGTTGTGAATACTTTCTGGATGTATTGCTTGTACTACAAGGACTGGATGTCATACAGGCATCCCAGAAACTCAAGTTTTCTTTGTTGACATCTGCTTTTATCAGGTAAAATTAAGTTATTCAAATGTGTTCTTAAATTGGAAAACCTCTTGACATCTCAAGGGCTCTGCTTTTCTAAGAGCAGATCAAGATGACATTATCCAATCTTTAAAAAGCCTGACTTGCCAATTCCAAATTTGGTTGATACTGGTTGTTTATTGACTAAAAAGTCGCAAAAGCTGGCAACAGTGAGCTGACTTTTATCAACTCTTATAAGATGTCACCTGGTGGGTGCGTCTGTTAATCAGCCATCTCTCATGGAGGAGCAAAAAAGGGATTTTCAGACTTTTGTGGAGGTAGATAAGATCTGTGGATAAGATCGACTTCTCGTGTAAGCATCAGCAGATCACATATCATCCAAAATTAAGGAAATCAGGGTGGATTTATCAGTGGATGCCCAAGAACATAGGAAAGTCAGAGTGATTCAGTGGGATTTTCCACATTGAAAACAATGAACAGATTAACTGGTGTGGTTTTACAGAAAATAGTGCAGATCATTTTCTATTTAAAAGTAACTGTTGATTTTTGTTGAATTTGCATCTGAATGCGATGACAGGTGAAGACAACTTGTCACCAAATATTACTCAAATATTTGATTAATGATGAGAAGCAGAAGTCACCTGAGGACGCCCACTTCATTCTTGAAGGCCTGAAGCTGCTGTGGAGTGGGAGCAGTGACATTCAACATTTTCACAGCCACATCACCTGAGAGAAAAGGGAAGAGACATCCATCAGAACTAAAGACACTAGTTGCTGTTTAATAAATCTAAAATACAGGTCAATGCAGTTGGAGCATAATAGGTCAAAGAAATATGAAAAGAATGTAAAAACGTACCGAGGCTTTTTTAAAATTTATATTTCACTAAAAATGTAATCTTGAAAATTATTTATACACTTTATAAATCAATGGAAAAATCCCTTTTCTAATTCCTGATCAGCTTTTTCAATGTTTTCTCTGGTAATTTGTTGATTTATCTTTGGTAATTTGTGCCAAGTCTTTGAGTCTGGAAGGACTCCTTGCCATCACCCTAATCTTTGGCTCCATCCAAAGATTCTCTACAAGATTCATGCTTACACTCTAGCAGAATAAGTAAACAAGATGTTTTGGAATTATTTTCATAAATACAAAGATTAGACAGATGTTCAGAATGTTTCTCCTGCTGGTTGGTGTTTGGTGTTTCTTTGCTACAAAAACTAAGATGTCTATGCTAGAGAAGAGAACAGTTTCATACAGACCATAACCCAACCTTTCTACTTTGGAAGAGCAAAATATTGTCTACTCTGATATTTACTAATGGCTACAAGTTTGTTCTAGCTTGTTACATGAGGTTTAAAAAGCAAACTACAGCCAGAATCTTACCATGCCATTTTCCTTTAAAAACAGTTCCAAAGGATCCAGAGCCTATCCTCTGACCCAGGGTGATCTGACCTTCTGGAATCTCCCAGTCATCACTGGAGTCTCTTCTGCCCAATGTTTTCTGTTCCACAGGATATGGGGTTGACAAACAGCCCATCAGTGTTGCACCCTGTTGTGCAACACTGATGGGCTCTCACCATTTTATTGCGATCTTCAGAAGACGACGAAGACTTGCGTTCCCTTTGTTGGCATGGTGACTTCTGTGGTGCTTTGACATTGGTCAGTGAGCCAGGAAGAGATGCTGGAGGTGTGGCAGACAACCCAGTGGTAGAACCTGGAGGAGAACAAGGAAAATATAAAAAGGATTGGAAAAATGAATCAAATCTTCTGCATTTTGGATGAAGGCCTGGACAGAGCTCTGCGTTCAGAGCTTGAGATTTTCAGTCAGATTTTTAAAATTATGCTTAAAAGCTTTTTCTTAATTCATTGTTATAATCCTTCTATTTGTCGATAACCAAAACCAGTACAGATGTAGAACTTTATTGAATTGAAAGTTTACACAACCAAATAAATAAGTGCTTTAGAATTTATCCAGAAAAATGTATTTACTAGAAGCTAACTGTGCTAAACATTTTCAAAATCAGTAGAAGCACTAAAGAAAAAAATTGATCCACTGCAGTGGTGGGAGCAGAAGTCTCCCACCACTGTAAATATGGATAATAACCAAGTGCACTGAATAAATTAATCACAGCTAATAGTGTGCATGACATGAAGAAATTGCTTCTGATTACACACCCTCACAGATTTGTGATTCTTACCTCCATCTGACCTCTGCAAGCCCTGATCACGAATAAGATCCTGAGAAAAGAAAGAGAACTGTAAAAATGTGAAAAGGAGCAGAATATCTACTACTGACAGGGGACAGAGTGACCGTCAAACAATGGACAATTATCAGAGCACTTTTTTATGTCACAGCCCACTAAGTGTATGCATAACAGGTTTGCTGGGTCAAGAACAAACCAGTTTGCCCACCTAACCAGCCTTCCGTTTGCACAAAAAATTATAGTAAAATTTGATGAAGTATCTTTTAGGGTCACAGGTTTGTTGAGTATAATACAGTAATACAGATGTGAGGATTACATGAAGCACAGAGTGCAAGTGTTGGATGTGTTGAAGACTGAAAACAGAATGTTAATATAAGAGTAATTTATTTGTATCCAGCCAGAAGTGAGTCAGAGGAAACCAATGAAATGACTCCCTGTGAGACATACCATTTCCCTAAGAGCCAATCAGGTAACTTATTAGAGGCCTATAGACTCAAACTACAACATGGATTCCATGTTACGCTTCATCTGTACAAACAGCAAAAAATCAGAATCCAGTCTTTAACCCAAAGTGAAAAATACTTTTACCAAATCTGATTTTATATTACAGAAGCGTTTAAGTGCCAGTGCTTGAAAATAAAGTCGAGAGCGGTATCTTGTTTAAACAAGAACATTTCTAGTTTAACGAGATGTAAAATATATATATATTTATATAATATGCATAATACATATACATAACAGATAACATATATATATTTTGGTTTCTCTAAAACCAAAATATCTTAATATCTTTTAAATAAGAAAGGTGGCAACAGTAAAACTTGGGATTTTTTGATGTTGAGAAGAAGCAGGATGAGGAGAGTCATATCTTTACGACTTTATGCATCTTTAACAAGTTGCAATATTTTAAAGGATCATAGTTTTATCTCATTAAATCAAGAAACTCATTATAATGTAAAACTCATGTTGTTAAAATAAGAAACTTGTTTTCACGAGTTATATGTTGTTATAACAATAACGTTTCTCTTTTTAACAAGATTTTTTTCATTAAAATATGAAAGTTTATCATAACGAGTTTAACATGTTTTGTCTCTTGTAACAGTAAACTTTGTTTTAACATATTTTTTATATCGCTAAAACGTGAGTGTTCTATTGTTACAATAAACTTTGTTTTTGTTAGTTTTGCATCTTGTTGAAACATTAAAGTTTTTCATTATAACACCTTGTTATAATGAAAAACGCTTTTGTTACAATGAGATATTATAATAAAATATACTGCTTCTGATTTTATTTCTAAGCTCTGGCAGTTAAACTCTTCTGTACTTTATGGTAGGGAGTTTTCTGAATTTATTCAAAGTCCTTTGCTGTCCTAAAGAACATGCAATGCTCTAGTCTAAAGGCTTGTTGTTTATGTTTAAATCATGTGTTGCTCAATATTGAAGTACATACTTATTATTGGCAAAAAAAAAGAAAAAAAGGGGAAAAATGTGGGGTCAAAAACCAAAATAAAAGTGAATATTGGCCAAAAACAACAACAAAAAACATAATCATAAAAAACAACCAATCAGTCAACTTGGAAGGATTTTATTACAGACACACAATCCAAAGCTCCAATCTGCCAGTAACCAAAATATGGTTTATTTTGTAGTCTGTCAGTGATATTTCTTTGAGGCTTTACAAATATTTACTAACGGGTAAGGGGGTCAAAGTTAATCTTAAAACATAGTACAGCAACATAGCAACAACACATATTAATTAAGAATCTAATATTTAATCAGATCACCCTGTAGCGTTGTCATCATGTGGGGACAATGCAAAGCAAATTTTGTATATGTTTTCACCAGTGACATGCGGTGAGGTTCATTGCTGGTGAGGCACTGACTTACAACTATATTGACACCATGCATGTTATTGGACGTACGGAAATTTTGCGCAGGCATGCAACGCTGGGGGTCAAAAAGACTAATCTTTTACATGTTATCCATAGCAGCGTTAACTCAGTGAAACTTAGAAATGTAGGTATTAATTTCGTGCTATGATCCACAGCAAAGGGAAAGAGCGAGAACGTTCTCGCTCTGTATTCGCCAAGCTACACGCAGACTCGTTGCCACAGCAACAATGACAATGACATAGCAACTGACAATAATGCCACTTCATGTTTTAGGATTTAATACCAAAACAACATTCAAGAATTTTGCACACAGAACATAACATTCAGTCTGTTGTTGCAGTACGTTTTAGGCTTAATGTTTTATTAATAAATAATTGCTGTGATAGATTAGCTACCGCTTCTACTTTACTGAATTATTTAGACATACAAACTGTAGCCCACAAAACTCACATTTCATTAAAAAACTAAACAAAAACATCTTATTGCTGTCTTACCTTTACTTATCAATGAAATCCATGCACCGCTAATTCTGCACAAAAATATCCGTTCATCCAAAGCCAAGTCTATCCTCGGCATGTCTTTTCTACTTTGTTTAAGAATTATCAAACTATCTCGAAGCAAAACCTTCAGCTCCGGTGTTGGTCTTCCTTTAGTTATTATCTCCTGCTTCAATTTAAAATCCACTTTAGAAACAGTTTAAGTGTAGAAATGTAGTCTTTCATGTTGACGTTGGAAGAGAGGAGAAAACGATAAATATTGTTGATGGGAGCCACGAATGGATTGTAAAGGTGCGGGATAATAACCACTCCAGGAGGGAGTAATGTTAATCTTTCTTTAATGAGTAAATAAGTAAAGTGCTCCTTGGCTAGCTCACTGTGTCTTACTCTACAGTTGTGGAGTCACAATATCTGGGATCACGAGTGCCCCCAGCAATGAGGCAAGAGAACTGCCTGCCTCACCTTGAGTCTGTTCTCTGCTGTTTTTGATCGCTCCTCCGCACACAAAACACAATACACATACAATTGGTGACAAAAACCCCCCACTGTATATTATAGACATAAGCTAGATTATGGAAAATCAGTCCATATATTAAATGTTTTTTAGCCATTTTATTGCCGGCATACAGACGGGAGGAGCATTCTCTCCTAGAATGGCAGCCAGTGCAGTTAGCGAGAGGTTGCACGATCCCAGGTGAGGCTTCGCTTCTGAGCATTTGAATGGGAAAATGTGAAAATCCAGCAATTTTGAAGAAAAAATAATCAGAATTGGTTAAGCTAAGTAAAAAAATAGATACTTTATAGCAGTGGTCCCCAACATTTTTATTACCGCGGACCGGTCAACACTTGGAAAATTTTGCTGCGGCCCGGTGGGGGGCGAACCATCAGATAAGGCGGTGTTGGTGTTCCCGCTAAAGCCTGAATATACCCAATTTGGGGTTGTCTTTGACTTTTTATCGCAGCCTGTGGGGTTTACCCTGACTGGGAACGAAAATACAACATGTTGAATGTGACAGGTAGCCAATCAGAAAGAACAGAGGGGAATCCCAAACAGCGGACATATCGACATATCGCGCAACTGAGAGTCCGGTGGATATCGGAGATGATATGTGGAAATGTTTATTATTATATGTAAAGGTCCTTATTATATATGTTTATTCAGTTAAAAATGTTAACTATGTCACCTCCAAATCATAGTGCAGCAAATAGAGCGGCTGCTCCCGTCGTCTTTCATCCACCGCCTTTTCTTTTTGTTACGTCTTTTATCTCCTAAAATGACTCCACTAACTATCACTATTGCTTCTACATCGTCATCCGTGTTTGGTTATTCTAAATTCCCATATGCTATATGTTGGGAGTTTTGTGGATTTTCTTCTGGAATCGGGATGTTTGTGACTGGAATCGGTTCGTGTTGCTCCTGCCGTGTGGCTGAACACGAACCGATCGAACCTGTTGTTCTTTTATCAGCTCTGTGGTCACAGAGATTTGGAGAATCGGTCGACAATTCTTAAATCTTGCTGTCTAAACCAGACTAAGACTCACAAGCTCTACACATCTCCTCTCGACCGCAGCCCAAACGCTCTCTGACTCTGGTCGCTATGGTAACGTTTACATATCCCTTCAAAATAAGATACAGATGCGCCACAAAAACGAACATTTTACTTTCGTGAAAATTTTAACTCACGATAATGACTAACGGAGCCCTGAGCTTGTTTCTCTGCAACGAGTGTCCGATCTGGGAGTGATGAGAGACAATAACACCTGAAGTGTTGCTCATATCCACAGCCTGCTTGGTCTCTATATGGCGAAGCAGTTAAGCTTCATTGCCTCATTAGCAGCCTGTCGCCGCATGTTACGCAGAGCGGCTTGTAATGTGGGATTCATCCCGGACCGGTATCCATTCTCCTGTTTCTTCTCTGGGCCTTTTCCCCTTTGCAAAGAAACTTTCCAAAGACACCTGATCTGTTTCTTACTCATTTTGCTGCTTGTGGGCTCAGTGTTGGCGAGCAAGTAACCGAGAGAATCCGGTTAAAGGATTTTCAAAATAAAAGATTCTCCAGACTCAAATAATACATAAAACGGAAATATTTCATTATTTCTTGCGCGGCCCGGTACCAATTGGTCCACGGACCGGGGGTTGGGGACCACTGCTTTATAGTACAAACCACAGGGTGAAAATAGCATTATAAATGATTTTATTATTTTTCCATGATGGCAGGTGAGGCTCTCCTGCCTCCCCTGACCGAACGTCACTGGTTTTCACCAGTAGGTATAAAGTTGCTGTTTCTGCAGCTGACAGAGGTGGAGGGCTGTGTTGATCTGAGACTATAGTTGTTAAAGAGCTCACAGGAGAGAAGTATGTTATGAATAAGCAAATTTACTGCCATTTTAGTAAATAAAACTTAATATCTGACTATTTAACCTCCATCTCCATAGCAACCTGTCTGCAGACTACTTTAAAAATGGAAAAAGTTCAGTTAACCCCTCTAAGTTTTTTTTTTTTTTTGTTATCACCTCAGAAAGATCTAGATTTGTAAGGCTGAAAAAAAATTGTCATTAGATTTTGATATTTAACAAGATCTTGAGAAACATCCATGCATGTAAGTTTAGTCACACTGTAATAGTGTCTTCATATGTCTCCCTAAAGAAATTCTGGCAGAGGTCTACTGAAAGTCTAGGACCCTAAAAATGCTTGAATTGTAACACAGACCATAGATCTAAATCTTTACTATTTGTTTATTGAGAATGACAATGCTATAGAATTTCATGTAATGGTTTCAGCAAAGATAAATTAAGAGATTAAATTGTACATTTAGGATTTAATTAGGAAGTTTTACTTTGTAAAAGTGCAAAAAAATATTTTGTTAGTTTGATTGTTGAGTTAGCATGGCTACAATTTAATGCTGTCATCTTTTGTGTTTGAGCTAGGTTTGTTCACAAATAGCCAATAATCAGAGATTGATTTTAAACTTGGTCAATTAATCTGGGGCCCCTCTCAAGGCTAACTTAATCTATATTTATACACTGCTAGTTGTACTGATGTTCTTAGTGAGAAGGTGTGGCTAAATCAGATTCTGAATAAGGTCACATATTGCCTTGGGCCAGCTCTGCATGTACAGCTTGAGTCGCTCCGCTGCACGCTGCTGGGTGCGGGAGACCAACAGGGAGATTTTATTAATCAGGCACTAGCAGGGACAGACCTTCAGGTTTTGAGGTGCGTCGCAGTGATAGATGCGGTACAGTTTCTTTATATCAGGATATTCGATTCTGTCCCACAGTGGTGGGAGTGACTCAATTTGCCTGTAGAGAAACCAAACATTTAGTCCAGCACTGGGGCAGCCTGATAAAATTGAAGTCCAAAGTTCCTCTACAGCCGAACCATTTCTATGTTTGGGGGTGAGGAGGGTTTTTTTTATTTTTGCTATTACGAGGACAATTACAAAAATGAATAAAAATTATCTTTCCAACTTCAACAGCAGACCTATGTTTTTAGTCACAAACAAGTATATGTTGAAAAAGAAATTGCCCATAATCTGATAGTTAGAGGGTGCAGTTTTGCACCCTTCCTCCTGGGCTTGGTGTCTTAACAACATGGAGGCAGAGGCACAGAGAATCCGTTCAGTCATTATTAGACCAAGACCAATTTATTATTGCTAAATTGCCTTAGTACTTTAATACTATTGTTGAGGTCAGTTTGTGCCATGATAGATAATTACATAAAATAACAAATAAATAACTTAAAAATAAAAAACAACTCAAAAAAGGGGACTTGGGACATCAAGGATAACAGGGGCAGAGGCTCAAGCCCCTCTGCTCCCCTGTCCCCTTCATGTGCCTGCTAAATAGTACTCACTACCTTGTGAAAGTTGGACATAGTTTATCATTTTCAGCTTGTCCAGCAGACTCACATCAATGTTGACAGGCTCAATGGTGTTAATATGGACGTTGGGGGCGGAGGACGAACGATCTCGCTGGCCAAACTGGTTGCGGTGGTCTTCCTCACTGGTTCGAAAACTATTTGGAATGGGGATGGACTTGGATGGGGACACTGTAGTGTGGTATATAGAGCTGAAGAAATGATGAGGAAACAGGTCAGCAGACAGGCATTAGAACAACATCTGAAATTCTGACCCTTTAATTTGCTCAAAATTAAAGGGCGCTCTCATCAGGCAGGATATGATCCCTGAAACAGCACATGTGGATTAAATACAGGTCGTTGCTGCCTTCCTATACTCAACAAAGCTATTTGGAGGAAATTCCACAATTATATTTAGCAGATTGCAATAGAATATCATGAAACTGTAACATTCCAATATTTACACTGTAAGTTACAGACTGTATGGGATCTACAGGCAGCTGGTTGGAACAAACATTCAGTGTCTCAGTTATGATTGGACTGATTTTGGGAGCACTTCTAAATATCAGTGTGACCTGAAGAAGTGCATACCCGGAGGAGTCCGACGGGGGGAGAGATGGACAGAGTTCAGAGATGGGTGTGGTTCCCTCTGAGGAGACCTCCTCCTGGCTGAATGGATGATGCTCAAAGAACTTTGATACAAGCAGTAAGCTGCACAACACAAAAATAAAGACAAAATCATTTCTAAAGTTGGTTTAGAAAATATGAAGGTAAGTGAGCTCAAAAGCAGAGCCATAATGTTGTTCAGATTGACATTTACCATTTACTTAGGAGAACTAGCAGGAAATCGGGAGCATGTAGACCCACACGGTTTGTAAATATAAAACCACAGCACCACCATGTGGTCAACATGATAGAAGTTTTACAATGTTAACTCAAACACGGGTTAATATTTTCTCATAAAACACAGATGTTTATGTGTAAAAAGATAACCATGAGAAAAATATATTATTAAATCCATTTACAGACATGGCAAAAAGAAAGTACACCCTCTTTAGGTTTTGTGCATTAAGACGTAAAATTAACAGTTTTACCATGTACAGATTACCTATACAGTGGCGTGAAAAAGTATTTGCCCCTTTCTCATTTCCTAAACGTCTACATGTTTATCACACTTCAGTGTTTCAGAACATCAAACTAATTCAAATATTAGTCAGACAACACAAATAAACACATATTGCAGTTTTAAATGAAGGTTTTGAAAATAAATATTCAAAACACCGGACACTAGCAATATTAATGTAATCTGTTTACGATAAGATCATCATCAGCTCTCAATGAGATGTGTCGAGACAGATGGAATAAAGGCAGCAGAATAGGGTTTTCCTAAAATGCAAGATTTTATATATATAAAAAAAATTTAATGTGAAGAACAGATCAAATTATTTCTTCCTAGTTTGGTCACAATTAAAGGGAAAATGAAGATGTAGCTGCATTTATCAAGGCAGGTGATAAACTAAGCCTTCAAAAATGTAAAATGCGGGTGGAACAAGAGGCAGTGTGAGATACAGAGATGTGCTAAAAAATAAAACCTCTGACAACTGTAGATGCTGCAAATCTTTGTGTGGGAGTTGCACCGAGCGAAAAGAGGTAAACTGTGCTGGCTGACAGTTGTAAATGATTATATTAGCCTAATTGTAAATAGTTTAAACAGAATAATTTATTTTTACCTGTGTTCTGAAATCGACATGCGCATTACAGTGGCTGCTGACGCATTGTGACGTCGACCGATAGTCCCTCTATTGGTTAGAAAATGTTTTTGCACTAAGCGAGAACAATAAATCTACCAGAGCCGACTAATGTTAGTGAGAAGTAGAATTGTGCGAAATGGCATGAAATTTATATCACAATATCTATTTTGATGGGTGACGGTAACGATATATTTTATAATATGTTTTTAGTATAAAACTTAACAATAGAAATAAAAAAATAAAAAAACACATACTAATTGAGTGAAATGTATAAATGAATGTGTTAAAACTTATACTTTGGCTAGTTTTCATGGATGTTATTTGCATTTAATGTTTGTAATAGTTTTATTGTTTTATGGTGTTGCCTGTCATTGCCAGGTCTTCCTTAAAAATCTAATGTTAACGGAGACTTGACAATGAAAGTAAATGAATGAAAAATATATCCATATAGAATCAACTTTAATGTGTTGGATGTCTGTGTCGAATTCTACTTTTTCTTCCGAATGTTGTGACTGAAACTTCTAGTCAATTGAATTTAAGTACATGCTTCGTTTAAGGTGGTAAAACAAATAGCTTGTATTTCCTCCCTTTGCAGGAACTGTGGTTTCGGAAAGTCAGACCGACACTCCCCACTTCCTGAGCGTGTCATTTGCCATGCTCCTCCTGTGCATCGTGCCAAGACCGTGGGAGGGTTAAGAAAATTAGTCCATTGGACTCTGCAAGCTTTACCTTGTGTGCGTCCCAGCAGGGGTCATACTGACCCCACATGCCCTCCAACCCCTCCTTTCCCCACTGTCTAACCATGACATCTGCCGTACTCCTCTGGAGCGTTGCGCCAAGAAAGACTACTGGCGTTTTGGTACCAACCTTTTTAACGGGCTCTTCCCTCATGCTCTCTGCCACTCTGTTTCCCTTTTGCTCAGTTTTGATGCCAGTCGATTATATCATCAATGAGCATTACCACGGTTAGCCGGTAAAGTGCAGATCTCTTTCGTAGGCCAAATTTATATCATTTCTACCGTATACTGTTTATATTGCGCATTCCTAGTGAGAAATGTGTCGGGAATAATTAAGACACAAGTGTCATGATCTGATCAAGTAGAGAGAAAAAGTTCCAAGCTGGACAGCTGGATGAAGCCCCCATGTCCAGAACTTACTCTAGCTGGTCGTAGTTGACACACATGAGAGGAACCTCTGTGCTGCAGCGCTGATGGAACTTGTAGCCACAGGTCTGACAGCGAAAACCCTGGAACAGCAGCTTTCTACAGAAATCACAGAAGGCCAATGTGAAGAAGGTCTTCCTCACCTGTCAAACACACATAAATACACAATCAGGAGCATGTGGGCCTGAGCAACAAAGAAGATAGATTCTTGTCTCCAGAGGGGCTAGCAGTACAGTGTGTCTGTTAAACCAGGTGGCAGCTCAGCAGCTACTGCGGCAGTACCAGTTTTCAAACAGCAGTACACAGACTCCGTTAGGGACACTTGATGGACTGGTTATGACCCCGTCTTTGAGGGTTAGTGATTACAACTTTTGCTGGATCAGTTAAAAGTCTAACCAGTTTCAACGTGTGAGTGTGCAAACCAAATAGTAAAAAAAAAGAAAGTTTTCCTGTGAAATAGGGCTGAAACAATAACTTAGATAAACATGATGACTTGTTTATTTAAATAATCAACAAATTCAGTAATCATTAATCGTTAACTGGAGTATACAGACTCAAACATGTCATGTGCTGAAAGAACACCACAATCAGAGCAATAATTATCCCAAACTGTTTAAAAATATATACATTTGGAATTCAAGATTAAAAAAAAAAATCGTTAGTTAATTTCTTTTACCTACAACTCTTCTCGTTGCGGTTTTAGCTTCACCTGTTTCAAATCCTGTAAAATACCTTCTATTAAGCATCTTTTTGCTATCCAGTTAGTACACTGTATTGATGTAAGCATACCAGATAGGACCGAGTTCTTCACATACAAGTTTTTCTAAACAAATTAGCATATTGTTAAAAAGTTCATTATTTTCCATAATGTAATGATAAAAATTAAACTGTCTTACATTTTAGATTCATTGCACACCAACTGAAATATTTCAGGTCTTTTATTGTTTTAATACTGATGATGTTGGCATACAGCTCATGACACCCAAAATCCCTGTCTCTAAAAATGAGCATATCATGAAAAGGTTCTCTGAACGAGCCGTTAACCTCATCATCTGAATCAATGAAGTAAATCTAAACACCTGCAAAAGATTCATGAGGCTTTTAAAAACTCCCAGCCTGGTTCATTACTCAAAACCGCAATCATGGGTCTGACTGCTGACCTGACTGCTGTCCAGGAGGCCATTATTGACACCCTCAAGCAAGAGGGAAAGAAACAGAAAGACATTTCTGAATGAATAGGCTGTTCCCATAGTGATGTATGTATCAAGGCACCTCAGTGGGAAGGAAAAAGTGGCAGAAAACGCTGCACAACGAGAAGAGGTGACCGGACCCTGAGGAAGATTGTGGAGAAGGGCCTATTCCAGACCTTAGGGGAAGCAGTGGACGGAGTCTGGAGTAGAGACATCCAGAGCCACCGTGCACAGGCATGTGCAGGAAATGGGCTACACGTGTCGCATTCCCCAGGTCAAAGGTCAAGCCACTTTTGAACCAGAAACAGCGGCAGAAGCGCCTGACCTGGGCTACAGAGAAGCAGCACTAGACTGTTGCTCAGTGGTCCAAAGTACTTTTTTCGGATGAAAGAAAATTTTGCATGTCATTCGGAAATCAAGGTGCCAGAATCTGGAGGAAGACTGGAGAGAAGGAAATGCCAGAAGGCCAGAAGTCCAGTGTCAAGTACCCACAGTCAGTGATGGTCTGGGAGCCACGTCAGCTGCTGGTGTTGGTCCACTGGGTTTTATCAAGGGCAGGTCAATGCAGCTGCTATCAGGAGGTTTTGGAGCACTTCATGCTTCCATCTGCTGAAAAGCTTTATGGAGATGAAGATTTCATTTTTCAGCATGACCTGCACCGGCTCACAGTGCCAAAACCACTGGTAAATGGTTTACTGACCATGGTGTTACTGTGCTCAGTTGGCCTGCTAACTCTCCTGACCTGAACCCCATAGAGAATCTGTGGGATATTGTGAAGAGAAAGTTGAGAGACGCATGACCCAAAACTCTGGATGAGCTTTAGGCTATCAAAGCATCCTGGGCTCCATAACACCTCAGCAGAGCCACAGGCTGATGGCCTCCATGCTGCATTGAAGGCTGCAAAAGGATTCCTGACCAAGTATTGAGTGCATAACTGAACATAATTATGTGAAGGTTGACTTTTTTGGTATTAAAACACATTTCTTTTATTGGTCGGCTGAAATGTTCTAAGTTTTTGAGACAGGGATTTTGGGTTTTCATGAGCTGTATGACAAAATCATCAGTATTAAAAGGATTAAAGACTTGTAATATTTCAGTTGGTGTGCAATGAATCTAAAATATATGAGTTTCATTTTTATCATTACATTATGGAAAATAATGAACTTTATCACAATATGCTAATTTTTTGAGAAGGACCTGTATTCATATGAAGAATGTTTTACCTGCACATGCATCCTTTGCTGCAAATGATTAAGAATTTACAATAGGAATGCTGTTAATGCATTTTAGGCAATACAATGTCCATTGTCTAATTCAAAAACAAAATTGTTTATTTGCTTCTATTAATGCATTTCTAACATTGTATATAAAAGGCTTAAGAGGTTAAATGAAAAATCTGCAGAGTAATTTTTTTTTTATCTGATCAATCATCAGAGTAATCAATTACTAAAATAATCGCTAGTTGCGGCCCTGCTGTAAACTGAAACTTGTTTAATATTTATCATGGCATGTTTAATGGCCTTACTAGTCAAGTTTTAATGTAACACACAATTCAGAGTTCAGGGGTGCTGTGGTGGCGCAGGGGCAAAGCACGACCTACGTATTGAGGCCTTAGTCCTCGTGGTGATGGTTGCAGGTTCGATTCCTGGCTTGGCGACATTTGTCGCATGTCTTCCCCCTCTCTAATTACCCGGTTTCTTGTTGAACTACTTTCAAACAAGAGCTAACAAAACCTTAAAAAATAAAATAAAAAAATTCAGACTTCAGTACACTCTTCCCTTAAAATCACAGTTCGGTATGGTTGGACGATAAAACTACTCATAAATGGTCAATAATGTTCCTTCCATCTTCTTCTGCTTACCCAGGGTTGTGCCAAGAGGGTAGCAGCCTAAGTAGGGAGGCCCAGACTTCTCATTTTCCGCTCCTTGGGCCAGCCGAGAAACACAGTCCCTCCATCATGTTCTTGGTCTTCCCCTGGAACTCCTCCCGGTGGGACATGTCCGGAATAACTCACCAGGGAGGCGTCCAGGAGGCATCCTAACTAGATACCTAAGCCACCTCAACTGGCTCCTCCCAAAGTGAAGGAGCAGCAGCTCTACTCTGAGAATGCCCTGGATAACTGAGCTCTCTAAGAAAGAGCCCAGACACCCTACATAGAAAGCTCATTTCAGCTGTGGTCATGACCCAAAGCTCATGACCACAGATGAGGGTGGGAACGTAGATCGACCAGTAAATTGAGAGCTTTGCTTTTTGACTCAGCTCTCTCTTCACCACGACAGATCTGTACAGCGCCCACTTCACTGCAGATGCTGCGCCAAATTGTCTGTTGATCTCCCATTCCATTTTTCCCTCATTCATGAACAAGAGCCCGAGATGCTTAAACTCCTCCACTTATAGCAGGACATCTTATTTTTGTTTTTGGTTGTTTTGTTTGTTTAGTTCATCAGTTCCAGTGTTATGTGTTCTTTTGAAAATAAAATGTATCTATCTATGGCAGGAAATCGCATGCATTATTACGTCATTTCCATTAAATCAGTGTTAAAAGGTCTTGAAACAATATTATCGTTCATCGCAATAATTTTTTAGACAATTAACTGTCCAACAAAATTTGTTATCGTGACAGGCCTACATGCATAATTGGAGACTTACGAAGTTATGTGTGGTAAGTGGCACATTTTCCAACACTTCCACATGGAGCTCCTCTCCAGTCAGCCAGGAGATGTCTGTGTCCCAGCCAATAGGCTTCTTTTCTCTAAAACAGAAGTTGAGAGCACAACAGCTGCTGAAAAACAATGACAGTTTAACAGAAAGAAACTAAGCATCCTGCTACTTCAGTATTACTGGTTGCTTTCACCTCAAGCAATCATGTACTCTAAGACACAACTGATGCAAGCAAACCAAATGTTGCTTCCATTAGTGGAATCAGGTTAGAGTTGTAATCCACTCTAACCTGTAACACTACCTCCATATACAAATCTGTATCTGATTTCAAATGTACACATTTTTCATCAGAATGCCCATATGCAACACTCACAGAACCGACAACTGCAACCCTCTGCCTTCAGGTCTCAAAAATGATACTTGATATTATGTTTAATCAGGGGTGAAAGTAATTTTAAATTCTTGGGGGTACTATGACAAAAAAAAAAATATATATATATATATATATATATATGTTTATATTGCTTCTTTGTGTGCTTTGGAGTTTCTGTACTGATTTTTTTTTTTTGCAAAGCGATAAAAGCTTGCATTGCTACAAAATAAAGCTGTATGTCCTTCAGCCCACTGGTTGCAATGTTGACACCTTGAGATGCCATGAGACCTAAACTCTCAACATCATGGCATGGAGTGCATCCCAGTTTTCCATGTCTGGCATATAACCATTCATTTTAGCTTTTTTATCTGGTAATATTGATCCTGTGTCAAAACAGTCAACATCATGACCTGTTTGTTCTGAAGATCCTGCAGCTTCCACTTCTCTTCCTAACATGGCGCCTCCTCACCCTGACTCTCATACTGACAGGAGGAACCACAGAGCTCTGTTAGGTTAAAGCTCATCTTCTGAAGTTGGGATATTTTTCCTCCAACAGGTTCCAGAGGAATCACCTCAAACCAGATGTTGGACTGGATTTTATTTCACTGTCATTTGTAAATGTTAGAGTCTTATTTTCAACAGTGGAGCTATAAAGGTTGAAAAGGTTATTATTTTGGAGAAAGTCTCAGCATCAATATTTCCACTAAAGAGGCAAAAAAAAAAAGTTTGATAAAGGAAAAGCCTCTCAGACTCTGAGCCCGACAGCCCCAAACTATTTTTTTATATTAGACAATTAATTTAATTTCACACAATTATCGCGGTAGAAGCCATTTGTTTGTTAAATACTTAATGAAACATATTTATCGTGGTTGATGTTTGTTGTAAATGACGTATAGTCACAAAGAACGAGGTAATTAGTCCAAGTTTTGTCGTTTATTGAACGTTCAGAAACTACAGCGGCTGTGATGAGCCACAGCAAAGGAAAACAACCTGAACAGGTGATCAACTCTAAGCCACTCCTACCTTTTTACTCTGTCTGTCATTTAAGCACAGCCGTTGCCATGGCAGCCTCTTGCGCTCCACACGCCGACCAGATATTACGTTAAAAACATTCAGTCCATCATCAGGTTTTCAGGCTTGATATTTATTTGATTATTAATAAGCCTCCCTGAACACAGCGGTGGTTGATTAGTTAATTTTAAACTCCTGCTCTGCTAGTTATTTTGGTAATGGAACCGAAACGCACAGAATTGCGCAACACCTTGTTGAAACAATAATCACTGAGATTATTATTGTTGTTGGGTCATTAATTTGAACACGTTATGTTGATTTTTTTTTTTGTTCTTTAATAAAGTTCCGAACGTTTTAAGGCAGTCAGAGGAGGACGTGCTGGTCTCAGCGTCCTGGCTGCGTTCAGTTTGTCACCTAATGCCGAGATCGGCTCAAAACCTTCCACGATCGACGTATTGCACCGCTGCTCTAACAAAATATTAAGAGTTCAGAAACAATATGAAATGGGAAAAAGGTTATTAACTGATTAAGTCTTGTTTTAGATTGTTCTTGAAAAACTAATCAGTCACAGCTGATTAGTGAGTGCACTCACTGCTGCACAGCAAACCCGTTGATTTTTTACAGCAGACAGCCGCTCCCCTCTCTTGCAGGTACTGCGTACCCCCGCTAAATCTTTTAAGGGTTCGCAGTACCCTGCCGAACCCCCTTACTTTCACCCCTGCGTTTAATACTGCAACATTCTTTTTTGACTGCACAGGTTTACTTCAAATAAAGAGCAGAAACAAATGTGTGAAATTTCTCCCCTCAATTAATAAAGTATATTCATCCAAGATTCACTGGCTGAGTCATTAGATCTCTACTTAAGTGTAAAAAAAATCTTTATTTTAATTGTAAGACTATAGTTGGTGCTTAGATACTGTAAATAATGTCTTCCTATTGAATAGAAAATTTGAAAATAAATAAATAAATAAGCAGTTAACTATGTGTAACTTCACGCAATTACCTGGTCATTTTCTTTTAAATGAGGGCAGCTGGTGGCTTAGCTAGTTTTCTGGGAGAAATCCTGAAAACAAGGTTTCTCCCAGAAAACTGGGAGAAACCAGTTTTCTGGTTTCTCCCAGAAACCAGACAGCCTCATGGCCTCAAGGCCATGAGGCCATGAACCAGACAGCCTCATGGCTGTCTGGTTTTCTTTTACATTTTTGATCTAAAATTGAACATTTTCAAGGATAATCTGTTTGAAAAATGCCTCTTACAAACTACGGTGAATGAGATCATGCTATAATTGGGGCATGCCATTAGCATTACATACCAGTTAACATGGAAGGCAGACACTGCCTTCCATGTTAACTGGTGACTTTGGAGCGTTTGGAAGCGCATTACAAACCTTTGGTTGAAATGGCGCGTTAAATTCAAGTCTCCATTACAGACCAGAAAAAACTAAAGAGAATGCAACGTTGTGTTAATCCATTTGAGGAGCCGGCAGTTTGTCATGAGAAAATAAATGACGACGCAGAGTTAATTAGACTGCAACATGTGCAGTCCGCTGCTCAACCACTGCGGACGCGGCTACGCCGCTGCGAAGAATTAAAAACCGCTGGAAGTAACTCATCCAGCGGATATAACAAATGGAGCTTTCTGGGTGCAGGTTACCCAGGAGAGCGGCGTTCTGGAGGAGCTGCAGACGTAACATCTGTCCGTTTCGGAGAAGCGAAACCACATAAAAAAATAAAAATAAAAATTCTGGTTAAAGCGCACGCCTGGACCGCGCAGGGTAAAACACTCACAGAGATCAATTGATCTGTTTTTATCAGACAGATCCAACTGACTGATGAATTAGTGCAGATTTTTCTGCAGATGGGGACCAGGAGAGGGTGTGTTCAGACCCCAGCGTGTGAAGTGCTGGTAATTTAAGTGAAGCCGCTTAATTTATTAAAAGTTACTGAGGCCAGTCAGTGGTTTTTGTCACTGACTGTGGCATTTATCTGCTTAATTTGTGATGGGATCTGGATTCACGGTGAATATTAACCAAACCGCATAAAATGCGACTAAATAGCCGATGTTAATATGATTGCAATTTCACGGATAAAAATAGTACATGACCGATTTTTTTTTTTTATGTTGTCGGTCAAGATAACAATAACAAAAAAAGTCTAGCGCGACCTGCCGCCCTGACACCAACTCACACATCTTCATTCACAGTCTTACTTGTAAATCAATTTTTCTTTTCTTGGACATTTTGATGTTAGCTTGTCGATGTCTCAGTTTTATTCGCTGGGAAAATCAATAAGCAGCTTGAGGTGAATCTGCTGCTGTCTAGTGACGAGAAGCCATAATGTTGGCTGGTAACAATCGGAATGCATTATGGGAGATGTAGTTTGTAGTCAAGTAATACTCAAAATTATTACTTGACTACAAGTAATAATTGCGTTTTATGGGCCTATAAAACGCTGGAGGGGGGTGGGGGGGGTGCACATAAAATGACTTGGCGGGCTACATGTGGCCTGCAGGCCTTGAGTTTGACACGTGTTCTACACCCAATAGAATGTCTATTTATTCTTCTTCCATCTCCCTTAATGCGGCTTGTACCGCTGCGTGCTCGCCCACAAAAGTGGTATCAAAACATATGGCTCGATGCCGAGAAGGGAGCTATTATTTTTATTGGGAATCGGAGTTACGATGGCGACGTAAAAAGCAAAAAACGAGCAAAATTTCCAACTGCCGAAACACAGAATTCCCATTCTTTACGCTCCAAAAGCATTTTTCGTTTGCATGTTCCACGTTGCCGAACTAAAAAAGGAAAGCAAGCTTTCAGTGTGATGGCTCCTTCAGCCTGGAATCAGCTCCAGTCTGAAATTAAGATGTCAGAATTGATTTCACTGGACTTATTTCGAGCGATTCTTAAAAACAGGCAACAAGATTCGTTTAAACAGTGTCACTGTTTTTAAATTGCTTTATACTGTTTTATACTTATGTATATGTATTAATCAATTTTGTTTTGTAACCAGGTTGCTGTGCACTGCAGACTTCTGCCCAGGTCCCTCTTGAAAATGAGATCTGGATCTCAGTGGGGTTCATCTGGTTAAATAAAGGAAAAAAAAAATCACCATCACTATTTACACTATTTGATGGTGATGGTGTGATCACCATCAAAAGGATCACATTTGATGGTGATCCTTTAGCACAAACATTAGCATTTCACTGCCCCCCACTAGTACACTGCCTTGCTCAGCAAGCCAGAGTATTAGCATTTGCCTTTTCTCTAAAGTTAGCCATTAGCTAATTTTCTTACTTATTAGTGATGTTTAGTATACTGAATGGAGTAGGTCATTCATTATACTAAACATGGACACACACTGGACCTGGTTATTTCCTGCGGTCTGCCTGTGACTAACCTGGAAATCTGTGACTCTGTGTTCTCGGATCACCTGCCTGTTTTATTCAGTGTTAGTTTGACACCTACTGCAGTTAAAACTCGCGCTGCTGATCGGCGCTGTCGGATTATTAACCCTTCCACTGCCACTCAGTTCTCTACTGCTTTTCTTCAGCTCTGTGGATCATCTGACTTCCTCCACTCTGATACAGAAGAGCTCTGGTCCTGGTTATGTTCTTCCTGTCAAACCATCCTGGACTCGGTTGCTCCATTAAAAACCAGGCAGCCAAGGATTAAACCTGAGCCTTGGTTTAATGACAGAACTCGTGCTGTCAGGAAGGAATGTCGCCGTGTTGAACGAAAGTGGAAAAAGGATAAACTGCAGTTTACTTTTCAGATTTTAAAAGACTGTTGGCGTCTCTACCAGAGCACAGTTAAAGAGGCTAAAAGGGAATATTTGGCAAATATCATTCTCTCAAACAGCCATAACCCACGTGTTTTATTTAACACCATTGACTCTGTACTTAATATTCCACAGAATGCCTGTTTGGAAGCTTCTCCTGACATGTGTGATAATTTTCTGCGTTTCTTTATTGAAAAGGTTGGTAGAACCAGGGCTCTTATCTGACTCTGACCCCTCTGTTTCGGTCCCTTGCTCTGCTGCTTTCAATCAGTTTGAGCTTGTGACTGTCTCACTTTTGGTTGACTGCATTAAGCCATCAGGTTCCCCCCCGTAATCCTGTCCCTCCACGATTTTTTAAAGATATTTTATCTAGCATACTGCAGCCTGTTCTTGCAATTATAAATAGCAGTCTGTCCTCAGATGTGGTCCCTGCTAGTTTTAAACATGCAGTAGTGCAGCCACTGCTTAAAAAACCTGGCCTTGATCCGACTGTTCTGGCTAATTATCAGCCTATTTCAAAGCTGCCTTTTCTTTCTAAGGTTTTAGAAAAAATTGTGTACTATCCGCTGACAGTTTTTAGATGACAATGGCATTCTTGAGGTTTTTCAGTCAGGTTTTAAAACTCTTCATAGTACAGAATCTATTTTAATAAGAGTTTTTAATGACATCCTTCTTGCATGTGATTCTGGTCACCATATTGTTCTGATTTTATTTGACCTAACTGCTGCCTTTGATACAGTAGACCACGACATTTTAATATCGTGATTACACCACTTTGTAGGTATTGGTGGCATTGTTCTTAAATGGTTCAGGTCTTACCTGGAGGACAGAACAATTTCAGTGAAAATTAAGACTGAATCATCTGCTGCTTCAATGCCTTATGGTATCCCGCAGGGCTCAATTCTGGGCCCACTGCTTTTCTCTCTGTATTTACTGCCTCTGGGTTCTATCCTCAGGAAACATGGGATTTAATTTCATTGTTATGCTGATGATTGTCAGATTTATTTGCTCCTGAAGCAGAAGGATGTACATTCTACCACACATCTCCTGGCATGTCTAGGTGATATTAAATCTTGAACTTTTTACATTTTAACGAAAACAAAACAGAGGTGATGGTGTTTGGACCCAGTGGCTCCAAACAACACTGTTTGGAGTGGCTCCAAACAGTGTTGACCCTTGTTGGGTCAACAAGGTCCCTGTTGACCTGGGACCGTTGGAGGTACATTTTAAACCTGTTATTACAGATCTTGGTTTTAAGGTGGACAGTGATTTTAAATTGGACAGCCAAATCAGAGCTGTGGTTAAGTCCAGCTTTTATCATTTAAGGCGATTGGCATCAGTGAAATCTTTTCTTTCCAGGCAGCATTTTGAAACAGTGATCCATGCTTTTATTTCTACTTGATTGGATTACTGTAACGCACTTTATCTGGGAGTCAGTCAGTCGCTGCTCTCATGTCTGCAGCTGATTCAGAATGCTGCTGCACGAGTTTTAACAGGAACTCGAAAGAGGGAACATGTGACCCCTGTCCTGGCCTCACTTCACTGGCTGCCTGTATATTTTAGGATTCATTTTAAAATTCTTATGTTTGTTTTTAAATCACTGCATAATCTTGCCCCGGCTTACCTCTCTGAGCTTCTTCATCCCTACGTACCCTATCGGTCACTCAGGTCAGCAGATCAGCTGCTCTTGGAGGCACCGAGATCCAGGAGGAAGCTCAGAGGGGACAGAGCTTCTCTGTCATTGACCCTAAGTTATGGAACGACTTGCCTTTGCAGGTCAGAGAGGCCCCTTCACTGTCCACTTTTAAAGTTTGTCTTAAAACCCATGTATTTTACTTGGGTTTCAACACCAGCGGGATCTAGTTTTAAACTGTATGTTTTGTTTTTAAACTGTAAGAGTTTTTATTTTTTATTATTGTTATGTTGTGTTTTAATGTACAGCACTTTGTATCAGCTGTGGTTGTTTGTTAAAGTGCTTTATAAATAAAGTTGGTATGGTATGGTATGCCATACCATACCATACCATACCATACCAAGTATGTGGGGCATGCTACCGATACTCTTCATGCTAACATTAGCATTTTGGCTAATTTTAGCTTATGCATTCATTTTAACATAATAAATGGTACAAGTAAACGCACATGCTTCTGCCTCTTCACAGGTTATTGACTACAATTTAGCTAAGCTTAGCATTGATGATTCTTTTTAGCATCAGAACGCTGGTTTCCAACTGACGGGCACACTTTGGCATGCCCTGGTTAAATTTCTTCAGGAATTTTCTAGTTTTGTACTTAGTCTCCAGCCTAGTATGTACACTAGCTTGTTTTTGTTAGTATTAGGCTTCCAGACTGAATATTCAATGAAATGGTAAAAAACTATATTTTGAAAAGTTTTTTTTTTTAATCCTGTGGAGGGTTCAGATTTTTTCAGGTTTTCATCGATGAATCTAGACTTATTTTCCTGCTAGAAACATACACGTGATAAATCAAGATCACTTGAAATTTATTCTTGGATGTGGCCTTAAAGATCATACAGTGACATTTTTTTCTATCTACCGCTGCAATTCAGCTAAGCATTTTAACAGAAAACTTACCCATCCTGTATTCTATAGACTGCACAGCACTCTGGGATGAGTCCCCGCATCATCAGAGCTTTCTTCAGTGAGTCCCTCACAGTCATCCCACAGCGGGCTGGGACCTGAACACAAAATAGCAGCACTCACTGAACTGTCTCTAGGTAATCATCATGAGAGATGAGCTAAAGCAGCAGCAGAAATATTTTATTGTTGAAATTTTCAGGCTTGACTTTATTAGCTGCTTTCATGTCTACAACTTTGATTCATCTCAGGAAAATGCACTGCACATTTGGTCAATACAAAATGTAATACAGAGCCGTTATTCTCACATGTATTAAAAGTCCACTACTACGATTACTTGAACAAGCTAGGAAAGGTCTGTGACTTTGCTTTCTTTGTTTCTTACAGAAAGCGGTCTGTCGTTTTCGTAATGCCAAAACAAGTGTAGGGTGAGATTTTGTATTTTAATCTCTATTACATGTGATGTTCTGAACTCTTAAAAATACTCGCATCTTCTTTGATTTTTTCAGACCTGAAAAATGGCCAGGTCTGAATATTAGACCTGGCACCGCTGAGCTCCTCTTACGGAGTCCACCAGGAGATTCAGTAAGTTATGATTTCACATTTAGTGAATAGTGAACACTCGCATATTTGTAAGGAAAACTGACCTTCCCGTTATTTTATTTATTTTGTTGTAACGTAGCAAGGCAGAGTGTGTAACGCAGTAAAGATCTACAAAATGGCGGACGGAGGACGGATCTGAGGACGAAGTCATGAAGCCGGTATGTATAATCACTGCGTTGATTCCCGACTGTACAATGGTTGGTTGAGAATAATTTTAACTTATTTACTTATGTATTTTTGAGAAAGCGATATATTTGCTACAATATTTTAATTTTACATTTATTTCCACAGACACCACAGAATTGGAGTCACATTTGTGTCAATCAGACTCTTCAGGAACTTTCTGATGTCCGTGATGAGGACAGAGATGCAACTGTGTGTGAGTATCTACTATTTTAGAATGTTGATATTTTATGCTTCAATATGGTTTATGCTATGTATTGACAATGCACAAAAATGTTTTCCAGCTGCATCCAGGACCTACTGCCAGTCATCCAGATGTAGCTAAAGAAAGAAGCAGGTAAGATTTATTACTAATCTAGAGATGTCACAATTCCTTGAATGATACTGTGATTTATTAAAATCCATCAAAGCAAATTATCTGCCTCAGAGTTTGTTGAACTGTTTTACTATTTATTACCAACTGCTTTTAATTCTTTTTTTCTTCCAATTGTTTCCAAGTGTTTCTCTTTTTCATTAAAGTTTGTATTTTTTGTAAGAATGTATTCATGTGTTTTATTGTTTGTTTGTTTTAATGTCTTATGTGTGCATACTAAGCTGGAAGTTGCCAAACAATCTCACTGTAGTTTCATTATGACTAAAATATGCCTGTAGCTCATAATGATTGTCTGTTCTGTATTAACAGCTGATGGAGGAAGGCAGAGAGTATTGGCAGCAGAGGAGGTGGCATTCTGGGAGGATGGCAGCTATGAGGCGGAGTCAGGATGGACCCCAACTTCCTCCAACCAGGAGCTCAGTGACATCAGGACTACAAGACAGGAAGAGACGTCAGGTCCACGCTACAGGAGAGATGTTGGGCCTGTCCTGAACGCAGCATAATGTTCATGTTTGGACAAAAAAACACTGCCAGATGGTCCAGAAATGGACAAGCATTTATGTCTTATTTTGTGTGCAAACAGTAAAAAAAATAAAATGAAATAAAGAAAAAAAACAAAACCTTCTCTTTTATGTTCCTCATATAACATGTTGCATATAAGCAATATCAAATGAATATATTTTAATACACGTATATTTTTTATATAGATTTTTAAAAATACAGCATTAAAAATTTTAATGATTGGAGCGAGGTTTATTTATAAAGACATAAGTGCTATAAAATGGGCACACATCAACCAACCAATCACATGTCAATGATGAACTCTGATGTCATTGTTTTTCATCCAATGACTGAGAATCCAGGGTCTGTTGAAGCGCCTTTGCATATGCTAGGCTATTTGTATGCTAAGCAGAGTCGTTAACACCTCTAGCCCACCCGCTACCCCGCACCGCCACCCCTCCCCCTCCAAGGATTCCGCAATCGACAGATTTCGACTCCCGTGAGTAAAAATGTAGACTGTCGATTGCTGTCGATATCTGTCGCTGACGAGCTGCATTTGCATCAGAATACAGGGTCAAAAATCCCACTTTTTGTCCTGTGGTTCAATTGATCGGTTTGGATCAGATAAGTCCAACAGACTGATGAACAAGGTCAGATTTCTCTGCAGGTGTGGACTAGGAGGAATTAGTGAGGCACTGCACTTTCAGACCCCAGCAGGTGAAATGCTTGTAATTTAAATGGAGTCGTTTAATTTACTTTATTATAAGTTATTGGGGGCACAATTAGTAGTTTTTGTCACTATGGAAATAAGGTTAGATTTGTTCATCTGCTTTATGTGTGATGGGATCTGGATTCAACAAGATGAATATTAAATAAACTGCATAAAAATGCATCTGAATAGCCTATGTTAATGATTATAATTTGACGGGTAAAAATAATGAATAATGAATTTCTTTTATGCTGTGACCTCTGTTGTTGTTTATCACTTACTTTATTCAGTAAATAATATTGTTGAAATGTCATGGGTTTGTTGAGACCACATCTAATACTGAGAATATCTTACATACCATAACAGTAAAGAACTGATCACTTATTTATGTTTTAATTAGATTTGATATATTTATTTCTTCAATATTTTTCATGTCAGTGTTAATGTCATGAAGCTGATGACTCTATGACACCCTGGCTCATTAGGATTTGATTAAGAACCAGATTTGTTCTTTGTAATTTCTGTCCATTAAAACTAATAATCTATAATCAATAGACAGGTCAATATAAAGATATAATCCATGTTTCTGTCTCATATTTGTATAGCATTAAAAGGACTTGGAACTTTTGTTTTTCCACTGAAAGCTCTGGTTTGCACAATAAATGCCATGTGGGTGAAGTTTTATGGATGATACTCTGATGTCCCATTTTCCTGAAGGCAGCACAGACCTGCACCACCAGAAACTGACAAACACTGAAGAGAAGAAGAGTTATGATTAATGTAGTTACAGTTCTATCCATGTTTTAATGTTGCAGAGCTCAGTCGTTTTGCAAATAGTTCAACGTTTAAACTGGCATGTTGTACATCTTTTATCAGGTCATTTGTAGAATATTTAACTACAAAATGGCACAAAATAAGAATTTTTTTCCACTCTGATTGGCTGCTGTTAGGCCTACAAATTTTAACTTCAATGTTCATTAAATTTTTCGTACACATCTGTGAAAATAATTTCTGTTCCCATGGCTTTTTTGCTCTCTGGGAAATTATTTTTGATTATAAATACAGAAATCAGCATGAAAATAAAAAAAATCTACAATAGTGATAGTAATATTAATAATTAAATAATGGTCAGTGCAAAGTAGCCTACAAATTCTTTGGTGGGGGGCGGTGAGGGATAAAGGCTAGGGGGGAGCTGGCCCAAAAAAGGTTGAGAAACACTGATCTAACCTAAAAATATACATTTTACATACGTATTAAAACTTTCGCTGTCCTAACATGAGACAGATAATCTCTCTCTGTTTTGTTTAGTTTTCTTCTTGGAAAAAGTTATTCAAAACAAGTTTTTGTCTAAATTAAGGTGAATTCATGGTTCCTTTTTCCACATAATGTAACCGGTAGTGTTTATGATAAAAAAAATAAAAATAATTATGTGATCGGCATCGGTGATCCGCCCTCATGGGTGATCGGTATCTGTATCGGCAGGAAAAAACCTGATCGGCACATCTCTAGTTTGTATGGATGGAGAGGGTTTAAATACAGCAATAACTCCATTGTGATACATTTATTTCAATACATGGTTCTGCAGGTTGGTCATCTCCATTGTCCTACTCTGGATCATACTCTGACTCCAACATGGAAGGTTGGATGAACAAGTCTTCTGTTGTTCACATCTTTAATCAACTTTGGAATAAAAAGTTTATCTGCCAGTAGATAATTATATTGCTGCTATCAAACTACAAAAATAGGAAAACGAGGTGGAGTGGAATGCTCTACACCCTAGAGTGGGTGGGGGAATGAAATGTCTCATTCACATTTAAAAAGACTGCAGCAAAATGAGTTGCTTTAAAACATATCTCAAAACAGTTAAACGAGGGATATGTGGAGCTGCAGTAACAAGGAATTCAGACCAAAGCACTGCAGTTCTACCCTATATAGACCATAAGTGAATGATTTACATGCAAAAAGGAAGGATTTAAAAGCATGATGTATCCACTTAAAATTCTTCATCTCCATTTCAACTTCCACAAGCAGGTCATCAGACATACATACCACCGTTCTCTGTTTGTTTGGCAAGAACACACGGACAATAGGCTTCTGGGGGGAGCGTGGATTGGCCCGTCCAGTATCAGTGGGAGTCTGCAGGACTGCTAATGAGTTGGGGGCTGAGGGAAGGGCCTGAGCTCCACCTCCATCACCTCCCATCTTGACCTCCAACAGGCTTGACATAGGGGAAATGGTGCAGGAGAAATCTGTGCCATTCCCCATGGCTTCCAGCAGCTGCTGCTCCCTCTGCTGCAGGGCGTCCAGTTTACTGGTGTACTCTTCATATGCCTGTCCAGGGACAACAAATAAAAAAATAGTCTTGTCGCTAATTCTGGCACGTTTACAGAAACTTCAATTAATGTACATTGTCCCTACCAAATAAATTAAATTCAATTATACACACAAACTACTGACTGAACAACTTCTGAGCCTCCAGACATGTGTTTGAAGGCTCAGACATCTTCCATAGAAAGGCATTCTTACCTCCAAATATATGGAGGGAGGATTGTGTTCGCCTCCAAATTTCTCCAGTAGAGCCTCTAAGTGTTCCTGTGTCAGCTTTATCATCTGCTTGATGTTCCAGATCTGAGGAGAAAACACAAGAGCTGCAGAATTAAGTGAAAAATAAACCAAGCCTATTTTTATCAACATAATAATAATAAAAAAAACATTTCTAAATAACAAATGTTACTGGCTTTTGGATCATGCATATTATGCCAATTTATTCACTTCACAGCCATCACAGATGTTCACTGGTCTCAACCAGGCACTGTAAACCATATGGGCCAAAGATTAGGAAGTGCTAAAGCTGTCCAACCACTCTATTCTCATGTTCCTACTTCATTTTATGGCAGAATATTGGAAGCTGAACCAGTTCTAAGGGGAGCAACAGGGTTACGTGGTGAAAATAGAGAAGGCAGTTATGGTGCACAAAATAAAAAAATAGCACAACAAACAAACTCTATGGAACTTATTACATTTAAACCTGGGTTCTCAGTCTTTTATTTTCTGACAAATGGTGATGTTTTCAACCACAAGCTTGAAAATGCCAAAAGGCGTACTTTTTAGAAAGACCTTCATATGCTGTAAAATATCAACCAACCAATCAGTGAAATTTTATTTGTATAGCACATTTCAGCAGCAAGGCATTTCAAAGTGCTTTACATCATTAAACACAAAACACAGTCATGCAACACTGAATCCTTGCCTGAACTATCTGTGGATTAGTTCAGACAAGGATGCTATATTCTAACAAAGTACACTACCTGTTGATCTATGTAATGTTATGGTTCTGTGTGTGGCCAAATTTAAGTTTTGTCACAGAGAATGAATTTTTATTTGCTTTTTGGAAGGGATGGGGCGTGAGTGGGATGGGAGTGCATTAAGCATTTTTTACATATGCATGCTTCCAAACCAAATATACAGTTACTTAGGCTCTAATGTCTGAGAGTGTTTATTTTTTATCTTACATCTCTTTGTCCTGTGATGGACACGTGGCCAGTGCCCAACTCATGAAAAAGGCCATTTTAACTTCAATGTTCATTAAATTTTTCGTACACATCAGTAAAAATAATTTCTGTTCCCATGGCTTTTTTGTTCTCTGGGAAATTATTTTTGATTATAAATACAGAAATCAGCATAAAAATAAAAAAAATCTACAATAGTGATAGTAATATTAATAATTAAATAATGGTCAGTGCAAAGTAGCCTACAAATTCTTTGGTGGGGGGCGGTGAGGGATAAAGGCTAGGGGGCGCTGACCCAAAAAAGGTTGAGAAACACTGATCTAACCTAAAAATATACATTTTACATACGTATTAAAACTTTGAAATGAAATCTGTCAAACTTGTATTTCAGATCATTTACCTGTTCTGTTCTCTATCGCCATTTAAACCACTGTGGTAAAAAATGTACAAGATCTATTACTTCTCGTAGGATTACCTCATCAACCACCTCTCAGCTCTCTGCAGCCACTGGTGATATGTTACCACCTGTGTCACACATCAGCAGTAATTTTGATGTCGATGATCTCATTACCCAATTTAATAACTTGTGCACAAACACTTCGAACTCAATAGCTCCTCTTACAACCATGAAGAAAAGTAGATTTTCTGAGCCGTGGTTCAAGTAAACCACAGGTGTCAAACTAGAGTCCTCAAGTCCAGCAACTTTTAGATATGCCTCTGCTGCACCACACCTGAATAGAATCTCTTATTAAGCGTGCAAACATCACATTGGCGACGAGGATTGAAAACTGAGACGAAGAGTAAAAAGGGCAAGGCGAGCGTATTCCCAGACGGCAGCTCCACGTGGACAGACTAAGTACTAGCTAGCCGTTAGCTAACCAGCTAACACCAACGACACAAGCCGGAGTGAACCATGTCGCTTACAACTACACCTGCCCTTTCACCGTTTGATACCGAAACCGAACCTAGTTCGGTCGGACCGCGCTGGACAAAATGGATACAGAGGTTTGAAATCTACGTTTGTTTTCAACATTTCGGGTGACGTGCGGCTAAAAGCTCTACTGTTGCATCTAGCCGGTGAACGTGTACATGACATTTACGACATGCTAGCAGCGAGCTCAGACAAGTACGCCGATGTGAAAACGAAGCTCGACACGTATTTTACACCGAAGAAAAACGTCCTGAGAGATCAATAACTATCCGAGCAGCACACAACAGGAATGGAACAAGGAGCGGCTGCGTCTATGAACGCCATACAGCCGAAAGGTCAACCGAACAAAGCCTATAAAGTCACATCTATCAACAAACCAAACAACCAGTGCAGAAATTGTGACGGGAGATATCCACACGAAGGGGATTGCCCTGCACGAGGAAAAGACTGCAAAGCCTGCGGTAGGCTAAACCATTTTGCCAGACAATGTCGATCAAAACAAAAACCTCCTGTCCTAAACTATGACTCAAATGCCTAAGTGTACCATAAAAATCACAAAACTTCTAAGAAAGTGTTCTCAATCACCAGCTCAGCACAAGGTGACAAAAAGGATTCATCTAGCAGTGGCGATGACTATGTGTTTGTCACAACTGGTGCAGACCAATGTTGTGGTCAAGACCACCTAACCCGAGACCAAGACAAGTCCACAGTGTATCGAGACCGAGACAAGACCAAGACCAGCGCCGCGCTCTACATATGATAAAATGTGAAATATGATCAAAATCACTTCTCAAATTTATCTGAAAGATCCATATTCCCTTAAAACACATCCATCCATCCATCCATCCATTTTCTTCCGCTTATCCGGGGTCGGGTCGCGGGGGCAGCAGCTTCAGAAGGGAGGCCCAGACTTCCCTCTCCCCAGCCACTTCTTCCAGCTCCTCCGGGGGAATCCCAAGGCGTTCCCAGGCCAGCCGAGAGACGTAATCCCTCCAGCGTGTCCTGGGTCTTCCCCGAGGCCTCCTCCCGGTGGGACGTGCCCGGAACACCTCACCAGGGAGGCGTCCAGGAGGCATCCTGACCAGATGCCCGAGCCACCTCAACTGGCTCCTCTCGACGTGGAGGAGCAGCGGCTCTACTCTGAGTCCCTCCCGGATGACCGAGCTTCTCACCCTATCTCTAAGGGAGAGCCCAGCCACCCTGCGGAGGAAACCCATTTCGGCCGCTTGTACCCGTGATCTCGTTCTTTCGGTCATGACCCAAAGCTCATGACCATAGATGAGGGTGGGAATGGAGATCGACCGGTAAATCGAGAGCTTCGCTTTTTGGCTCAGCTCTCTCTTCACCACGACGGACCGGTACAGCGCCCGCTTCACTGTAGACGCTGCCCCAATCCGCCTGTCGATCTCCCGTTCCCTTCTTCCCTCATTCGTGAACAAGATCCCCAGATACTTAAACTCCTCCACTTGAGGCAGGACGACCCCCCTGACCCGGAGAAGGCACTCTACCCTTTTCCGGCTCAAGACCATGGCCTCGGATTTGGAGGCACTGAGCCTCATCCCGGCCGCTTCACACTCGGCTGCGAACCGCTCCAGTGAGAGCTGCAGATCACGTTCCGATGAAGCCAACAGGACCACATCATCCGCAAAAAGCAGAGATGCGATCCTAAGGCCACCAAAACGGATCCCCTCAACACCTCGGCTGCGCCTAGAAATTCTGTCCAGAAAAGTAATGAACAGAATCGGTGACAAAACACATAAAACACATAGATATTAAAATACCAATGTTAAATTTAACAAACTCTTTTTCTGCTTTGCTTCCATCTCTGTGCTATGATCCGCTGTGGTCTCGTGCCATCCCTAAAAAGTTAACACCCTGGGTGTTTACCCATGTTGCTCATGTCAGAAACCACCACCTGCACCATTAAACATAGCAATTGAGGCAATGCCCTGACGCTCAACTATGAACACTGACCAAGGAGCAACAAGCAAGAAGTAGATACATGTATGCCAGTAGTTCCCAAACCTTTTGTCCTGCGCCCCCCCAGTGGTTTCCAAACATTTTCTGCCCCCCCTAGAAATAGCTGTGTGGTTGAACAATGTGTTTTTGAGGGGGGGGGATCGACTTTTTGGGGGGCAAAATGAATCTATGTAGCTGAACATAGACAACAACTTGGCCTATTAGCTACTTGTTAACAAGCTTAAGGTGATGTATTGATATTAGCTAGCTAGTCATCTTTTAGCTAACTTTACCTGCATCAAACAGCTTTACTAAACAGTCTGTTAGTTTGGGGGGGAAACTGTGAAAAGTTTTTTGCATTTTGCTGGTTTGCTGCCATGATTCTAACACACCTGTGTAACTCCGCACAGCAGCAGCAAGTCTCCTTCGCTGCCGCACAGGTGTAAACCCAGCGTCGTAGCTCATACCGATCCCGATACCAATACCGATCACCTATGAGGGCCGATCACCGATACCAATCACCAATACCGATCACATAATTATTATTATTGTTTTTTTTATCATAAACACTACAGGTTACATTATGTGGAAAAAGGAACCATGAATTCACCTTAATTTAGACAAAAACTTGTTTTTAATAACTTTTTCCAAGAAGAAAACTAAACAAAACAGGCATTCTGCAAATTGTACTGCTATTGGTAATACTTTAAAAGACTGATAACATTTGAAGGCTCTGAAGAGGCTAAATAATGCAAAGAGCCAAAATAAAACCTCTCAACATCGCCAAAAAATTCAAGTATAAAACTTAACATTCAAAGGCAAATACAGGTTCCATTACAATAAACAATCCAGAGTTACTGAATGAAAACTTTCTGATAGCATGGTGGCTAGCTGATTACTGCTAGCTCTGAGTGGCTGTTTCTGACTGAGCGGAGTAATTATGCAGAGCAGGGAGGAGATTGATTATTTTTTTTAGAGATTATCTGTCTCATGTTAGGACAGTGAAAGTTTTAATACGTATGTAAAATGTATTTTTTTAGGTTAGATGCTGCAGCTTTAAACAGAGGTTCGGTGTGAGAGTCACTACCAGGTGGAGCAGAAGCGGCGCTCCATCTGTGAAATATTACTACCTGTAGCGCGTAGCAGCGTTTCAACAGCGAGAGCAGAACCAGCGTCTTACATCGCAGCTCAAAGACTTAAATAATTTTGCGGGTTATTAGTTTAGCTTTCTGACCGTCATGCTAATAATCCGGGTGAGTGTTTGTAGCTGTGCGCTGCTTTACCTGCCATCTGATCCTCCATATGTCTTTTTTACTGCAGTGAGCCTCGATGTAGCCAAACTCCGTCAAGTATGGCATCGTTTTTATGTCGTATTAGCTTTGTTGTGTTGATGCATTTTGACGTGCTTCAATTTTCCGCCGCAACACGCAAACTTCCCCATTCACTCAGTGCGTTATAGTTACACATCGCTTAGGATTTGTTGCTGCTCGTTTGCGTAGTGTGAAGGAAAGAGGAGACCAGCTGCACAGGCAGGCTGCAAAATGAGATGCAGGTGATCGGTATGGGCAACAAGAGCCAATGATCACCGATCACGCACTTTTTCACAAAAATCGGCCTGATTATGATTGGTGACCGATCGATCGGCACACCTCTAGTTTAAAGGCAGCTCGGAAAAACAGATTACCACATGTTAACGAATTAAACAGTTTTAACTGCTGATAAAAGTGACAGAGGACACAGATATGGGAAGTGTCGAAGCCCATTCCGTATGAAATTGACAGAGGAATAACAGAGACTTGGCCATTCTAAGGTAAAAACCCAGTGTATACAGCGTTCATGCTTTTTTGCTTTTCTTTTTCATTCAAATGGCTTCCCCCCTGCAATGGCACGGCGCCACAGTTTGGGAACCTCTGATGTATGCTATTCTGACAGCGTATGGTAATCTGATAGAACAACGGCTCTCAGTGACACTCCAGTCCTATCTAATAAGTAAAGACCCGTGCAAAAGAATCGTACTGCTCCTGAATGTCGCATCACTACATTGCAGACGTTTGGACACAGCGTTGTCTCATATGTGCGACAAGTCAGTCAACCTCTACACAATAATTTAGCGCAGTGAGTGACAACTTTTTTTCACCACAATGCTTATGTGTCTCTATACGGCTAGCTTTGCTAACATCAAAGCTAGCAAAGAAAGGTAAGAAAGGAGCGTACCTTTCTTTGAGATACTTTTCTAAGTGACAAAAAAGTTAGACGTAGTCCCCACTGTCTGTGAAAGTGAAGCGCTGCCGAGTTAGCGGTGGCCATCGGATTTCTGATGATTTATGCATCGCTATTCTATTTCTGACCATTAGACAGATCTTCTGCCGCTGAGAGAAAACCACTGCGCATGTCTTGGAGCGCCGCGTGCGAGTGAAAAGTGAGGAGGGGCAGGGGAGGGATGGGAGTAACATAAACACGTAATTGACAAGTCACGTAATTGCTAGGATTTTAATCCAAGCAATTGATCCACCAGGATTCTATCCTCCATAGAACATGTCCATTTTAAAGGATTTCCAGATCTTTTGGGATTTTGAACATGTAGCTTGTTTTGAACATCTTAACAAACTGATGTACTGTTTTAAATGTAAATCCTTTATTTTAAACATTAATTTTAAACAAATGCCTACATCAACAGGGCAATCAGACAAAGTGCCTGTTTTTACAACTGTACCAACTTTCATGCTTTTCAAGGTAACAATAATTGTACATTTTTACTAAACCTGGTTAATTTAGTAATACGCTATGCAGGCATCTTATTAGACTGGGATCACAAACTCGATAATCACTGTAATATTTAGATGAAAGTATTTAAAGTATTTAAATTTAAAGTTCCACAAAAAGGTTGTGGAACTTTAAATTTTAAAAATACTTGATCACAGAGGGAAATTAAATTATGTTGTAGCTCATTAATTCAAATTCTTCAAAGAGTTATTGTAGATGGTGATGACTGTTGGCAGGAAAGATCTCTGGCGCAGTATGTATTTCAGCGAATATGAAAAAGCCTCTGACTGAAGACACTCTGTTTTCTCAGACAGTAGAGATGAAGAGGATGCTCACGGTTGTCCATAACTGTCTTGATTTTATGAAGAATCCTTCTTTGAACCATTGTCTCCAGAGGTTCCACAGTCGTCCCACAGCCTTCTTTATCAGGCCACAGCTCAATCCAAACTATATGAGTGACTTTGAGTAGGACAGAGATGAGCTTTATGCAATTCAAGCTTGTTGCAGCTGATGACTGCAACAAGCAGTCATCAGCTGATTGTTGCAAAAAAAAATGTCACAAAAGTAAACTACGAGTTAGACCAATGATCCTCAAATCCAGGGTTTGAGGGGTGGTGTCCTGCAACTTTTAGGTGTGCCTCTGCTTCAACACACCTGAGTCAAGTAATGAGTTTGTTACCATAGAGAACCCGACTGCACTGAGGAAGTGATTCAACTATTGGAGTCAGTGTGTTGGACCAGGGACACATCTACAAGTTTCAGGATGCCGGGCCTCAAGGTCTGGAGTTTAGGAGCCCAGTGCTAGATGAGGAGTTAAAATAAAAGTTACAGAACCAGCGCCCATATCAGAAACTTAACATATTAAAAACAGGATGTCATTCTCCAGACTCAGCAGATATAGGTAGTGTCTGAGAATCAATTGAGCTTCAGAAGTAATGAATTTTTAAGTGATTTTATTTCAGAAGAGAGACTGACTAGAAGGTGATGACATGTGACCCTACACAACATGCAACGTTCCAAACCAGAATGTCTGGAGCTGAAAGCCATCACCAAGTCCTGGTGAATGTCCTGCAGGTCTGGAAGCTATGGTGTGAAAATAGTCTCAAAATATCTGTGCGCCTGTAAAAAGATTTGTGCGTATGTAAAATGATTTGTGCGTGTGTAATATTGGATTTGTAAACCATAAAAATAAAATAAACCTTCTCCTAAGCCTATAAATCAGGGGTCCCCAAACTTTTTGTTGTGAGGGCCACATAACTTTTCCCGTCTCTGGTGGGGGCCTGAGTCAGTTTGTAACAGAAAAAGTGTGATGATTGTAGGAGTGCCTAATTGTAAAAATTTATTGTTTTCCGGAAAGCACAATCAAATTCTTCACAGAACAAGTCAGGAAATAAATAATAACACTATTAATGAAATAAATAATAACCAAATAACCCTGTCTGGGTTCTTCACAGAAAAAATCCAGGAAGGATTATAGTCCATATTTTCCGAACTCTGAGGTGCGGTTTACAGTATGGTGCGCTCATTGTCTGGAAAATACAGTAATTGGTCTTAAAATATTTTTTGGAAAACAAATTATCTGCAAATAATGTCATCTTTGAGTGTCTCTGCTGTAGTAGTGACTAACGGCGTAATCATGTAATTTTTTTAACACTAGATGGCAGTAGGTACAGAGCATTTTACATTAAAACAAGATAATTAGTGCATCACACACAACAGTGTTGTGGCACTGTTCAGGTGTATTTTTGAAGTGGACATGTTAATAATAGGCCTGTCACGATAACAAATTTTGCTGAGCGAATAATTGTCTAAAAAAATTATTGCGATAAACGATATTGTTTCGTCACTAATTTAATAGAAATGACTAATAATGCATGCGATTTCCTGCCATAGATGCACTTTATTTTCAAAAGAGCACATAACACTGGAACTGATAAACTAAATAAACAAAACCAAAAATAAAATGGATTCTCAGTGAGAAATAAATACTGCGTTCAACCAAAAGAGTGCAGATTATGAAGTCTGTATACTATATTGGCCTTCAGTAATCACTAGATTTAAATAGAGAAAATAGGCACATGAGAATACCTATTGCAATAATTCACACTGTACGATTTTTTGCCCCTATTTTCCCCTTATGACAATCTTAGAACGTCGGCCGTTCTAAGATTGTCGCTGGTTATTTCGTAATCGATCATCCTGTAGTGCAGTGTTTTTCAACCTTTTTTCAGCCAAGGTACATTGTTTTAATTGAAAAAATCACGAGGCACCACCAACCAAAAATGGAAACAGATACTCTGTAGCTATATTACATATATAGTCATTCTTATCAAAGTGTCTTGAATAGGAATCAAACACAAAAATTTATTTTTATCATATTTTACATTTCTTATTTCAAATTGCACTTAACATATTCACTTCAAAAATACACCTGAACAGCCACAACACTGTAGTGTTAAATTTAAAGAAGTTGTAGAAAACTTCAAAGTGTTTTACAAACTAATCCACAAGCATCTTATAGCCGGAATACAGAAAATAATTCTTATTCTGAATGAAGCAATAATATTTGGGAAACATTTCACTTCATATTCACTGTTACAATATAAAGAGTTGCATGTACAAAATGTCAATATCTGTATATTTTACCCACCTGGTGTGAAACCTGTGCATGTTTGGATGAAAACAGCTGATTTCCTGGCAGAAATGGAAGAAAGACAAAGCTCTTCCTCAACAACTCTCAGTCTCTCTCCGTTTTTAGTTTTTTATAGTAGCCAGGCTTCAGAAGCTCACTTCACACAGACATGTTGTGGGAAATGGACTCGTGCTCTTTCCAACTACTGCTGAGCTTCACTGTCTTTTCCATCACTGTCGTCAGTCTTGCTAGATTCAATGCTCTCACTGCTACCTGTAACATTCATGCATCACTAATTCTCTTGTTTTAATGTAAAATGCTCCGTACCTACTGCCATCTAGTGGTGAGAAAATTACATGATTACGCCGCTGCTACTACTACAGCAGACACTCGAAGATGGCATTATTTGCAGATAATTCATTTAAAAAAAAAAAATCTTTTAAAACAAATTATTGTATTTTTTGGACTATAGAGCGCACCATACTAGCGCCTTCAATAAATTTTTTTTAAAAAAGCAGAGGGCGGCATCCTAATAAATCTGCTGGATACATTAAGGACGCAGCACTCCGTCTCCAAAGCCGAACCATGGTTTTGTTCACACCGAGCTTAATTGCAGCGGCTCTATTTCCCTCCTGTAGTGCCAGATCGACAGCCCTCAACTTAAAAGCTGCATGATATGAGTTTGAAAACATTTCTCCATCGTGCCTGCTGCTAGCATGTGGTTGTTCTAAATGAAAATTAGCACGTTCTTCTTTGATTTACAATTTTGACTTCTAATGATTCACTTCCTGCTAAAGAGCCCCCTGGTGGTTGAAGAAAAATACACAGAAAAGCCACAGCAGGCTACAATCCGCATGGTTCAAAGTTTAGGAAAAAAGTAGCAGCTTATAGTCCAGAAAATACGGTACCGTAGTGAAATTGAATAATTTCCACGGCACACCTGACGATCACTCACTAGTGTGCACTAGTGTGCCGCGGAACAGTGGTTGAAAAACACTGCTGTAGTGTATTGTGTGTTGCGGTAGATCGTCGTGGCCGCTACGATCTAAATCAGGGGTTTTCCCCGACTGGGAGCTTTACGCAGCCTGAATGTGACAGGTAGCCAATCAGAAAACACGGATTCTCCTTCGTGCTTTCTGAGGGGAAATTACGGAGGAAATTCCCAACAGCTGACACGTTGACACCCAAAATCCAGCGGACATTGGAGATGATATGTGGAAACAACATTAATGTTTATTCATCATTTCGTGCAAAGAATATAGAAATGGCAAGGGGAGGAGTTAGAGTTAAATTGCTACCACAGTTGATAAAGACGGTAACTCCATAAGTTTTCAGCTGTTCTTCGTTAACGTGACATAAATAGGTTATAATGATTTTTATTCAGTCAGGACTTTACGCTGACTCTAGCCACACGCATCACAGGTAGATTATAGTATAGCATTGATTAATGCCTGATTTTAAAATTAGTTAACTGGACGTGTAGCCATTATTTTGTGCCCATTGTTGGACATTGCACGGCACGATCGAACCCGATCGAACCGTTATACCTAGGATTTCTGTCGGCTAATGTATGGTCTCAGGTTTTGAAAAAGGGGCTGACAACTCGTGTAGTGTGTGCTGGACATTACACTAAGTAAATTAAAGCCGCAAGCGGCGTTGGAGGCCCTCGCAGCCAACCGCCGCTCCGGCCTATTTGCCACTGCGGGAGTTCCTGCACCACCACTCTCTTGCCACCGCTGACGCTTTGGCGCAGTTCCCCCAGTATTGATGTTTTATGGCGAATGTCCAGATTTGAGACTTGGCCATGCCCTCCACACGCCCTCTTGGTGCTTTAAAGCAAGTGAGAGCAATTTGTTATCAGTCATCGCACACAAGATCATGTTGATTAGGTCAAGAGAGCCAGAATTGGATCTTTCCCAGTTAAAAAAGGTCACTGTTTGCACTGAGGGGGCGGGGGTTAGGTGAGGTCAGACTATGACGACATAGGATCATCAGGCATCCAACCAGCATCCCTCATACCAAGTTTGGTGCCAATTGACCTATGTGAAAGTTGTTCCTGTTGGTTTTCTTCGGCGAGTGCGCCAACTTTGGCGCCCCAGAACACCCCCTCAACATGTACGAAAACTCACCATTTTGATAACTTTTAATGCCACATCCCTTAACTGCATCCTGACGGAAAATGAAGCCGATTGGTCAAAATCCCTAGGAGGAGTTTGTTAAAGTTTGACGCGAGTAAAATGGAAAAATGGCCAAAATATGACCTTTGACCCAAAATGGCCACCTCCCTGAGCATTTTAAGGGTACCTCCAAGAGACATTTTCTTGATTTGGGGAGATCTACCTACATACCAAATTTCAGATCTCTATGACCTACGGTTTCCCCCAACTCACTTTAGGGAGCGCTGTAGAGCCGTTTGGCCACGCCCACTTAAAATTTCACCAGAATCCGAAAATTTTTGTCGGGGGACAATTTTGGGTGAAGTTTGGTGAGTTTTTGAATATGTTAAAGGCCCCAAACAGCCCCGTGAAGTGAGGGAAAAATAATAAAAGCAACAACAAGAATTAAAGCTCCGCAGAGCCTCAAGCCACCCTCGCAGCCAAACGCCGCTCCGGCCTATTGCCACCGCGGGGGATCCAGCACCGCCACCCGCCTGCCACCGTGTACCCTGTCGCACAGTTTAGGGGCCAGTTCGCACCGATGAGTTCGGCATGGTTCCCTGGCAACACACCACAAATTTGGTGCAGATCGGTCGATGGAGAGAGGAGGTATAGCTGATGGAATGACCTAGGGGGCGCAGTGAAGTCAAATTGCAATTCAATCATGTTGGGCTCTTTAGCAATGAACAAAGGTCAAACGTATTCTGTTTTTGCCAATCGGAAGATGCATGTGTGATTCAGAGACAATTGTATGCATATGGCGAAGGACAGCCAGTTGGCCACGCCCCCATGGGTCAGAGTTCGTCATCAGAGTTCATCATCAGGCCATATTATGTCAGGTGGCAGAAGATTAATTCCATATGTATTACTCAGTAAAAGTAAGACATACAGTAGTAAAAACAGGTGACTTCCTGTCGGAAGTGGGCAGGGCTAAGGTGACGTCATCATCTGACCATGAGAATGTAATGAGGGTTGGTCAGTAGTGAGACATAGGAAGTCTGAAAGCTGTGACCTTGTAAAGTTGTGTCACTTTGATGTTTTATGGCGAATAGTCAAAGTTTGGCACTTAGCCACGCTCACATACTTTGACATACAAAAATTCCTGTGATAACTTTTGACCTTTAATGTCTCAACTCTCTGCTGACTGAGTTTGAAGTCTGTATCTCAAACGCTGTAGGAGGAGTTCAATCAGATGCGACGTCTCTGAAAAACAGGAAATGGCGGCTTTGATCCAAAATGGCCAACACCCTGTTGGGTTTGGACCATGGCTCCAAGAGACTTTTTTGTAGGTCCTGACAAGATACACATGTGTACCAAGTTACATAATTCTAAGTTAAAGCATGGCTTGGGGATGATCAATTAAAATATTTTAGGGGGCGCTATACAGAGATTAGGCCACACCCACAAAATATTGTTATGGATTCCTGTCGAGGGGCGCACAAGGATCGATCCTAGTGAGTTTGTAAACAGCCAAAATGGGATCAAAATCGGAACTTCAATCCAAAATGGCCGACTTCCTTTCATACTTACACTATGACATTAATTGTAAATTCTGAGTGTCTTGGGGAGCTCTACAACTGTACCAAATTTCAAGTCTCTACGATAAAGTAAGTGAATAGGAAAGGGTCTTTTGAAAGTTGCTAGGTGGCGCCCTTGAGCCATTTCTTGTGCGATTTTTGCGACGACCTTAAAATACGTAAATTTTCACCGGGCTCTATGCGCCCGCCAAATTTGGTGAGCTTTTGAATATGATAAAGCCTCCTAAAAGCCAATTTACTTTACGGAAGCATAATAATAATTTACAGCACAATTACAATAGGTCTTCGTAGCGCTTAGCTGCTCGGGCCTAATACGAAATCCTGTGATTACAATAGGCCTTCGCAGCGCTTAGCTGCTCGGGCCTAATTAGGAAGGGAGGGTCAGTAGAGAGGACCGGTGTTATGCCCAGAAACGCATGCCTGCCCAAAATTGCATCCCCTGTCGCGGGAGTGCGCATCGCTCTAAGCTCTCGCATATTGACGAGAAAACGGACTGAAATATGACCGAAGACAAAATTTTAAAGATATTTGTAACATTATCACGTTTCCTAGCCATGTAATCCTTTAAACGGTGGGTTTTCTTTAGCAAAATTCCTTGAAATAAATACGGGTTTTACACCTTTATTGATGTCGAACTTTGTTCAGTCCGTGTCTGTTGTAAACGTTCTCCGCAAATGGTTTGAAATTCTTTGATTTGTCTTTTGATACCATAATAGCTTAAAAGCATTACAAAACAGAGGCCCATTATGTAGAACATTTCATATCATGCTTAACTTTCTAGTCTGTTAATGTAGTAGGGAATGCATTTTAATTCATGAACCTGAAAATATTTGCATCTGTCTTGTTGATATGAAACTTATAGCATTAGCTCAGAAAACAAGTGCCATTACGTAGAAAAGGTAAAATCCTTTCAGCTCTTTATTTCCCAAAATTAGCACAGGGATGCATGTTTTGGCAATATGGATCTCGAGCCTGCCAAAATATGCATGCCCCCTCTATTCTTCTCAAATATTATCCTATTGATATAAAACTTATACCAGCAGTTCATGTAACTATTCGGGTTATGTAGAAAAGTTATTTCACTCTTAACTCTTTATTTCTAAAATTAGCACAGAGATGCGTTTTTGGGCAATATGGATTTCCAGCCTGCCACAATATGCATGCCCTCTCTATTTTTCTAAAATATTATCCTACTGATTTAAAACTTATACCAGCATTTCATGGAACTACTCTGATTATGTAGAAAAAGTTATTTCACTCTTAACTCTTTATTTCTCAAAGTTAGCACAGGGATGCGTTTTTTGGCAATATGGATTTTGAGCCTGCCACAATATGCATCTATTCTCCTCAAATATTATTATAGTGATTTAAAACCTGTAACAGCAATTCTTGGAACTACTCTGATTAAGTAGAAAAAGTTATTTCTCTCTTAGCTCTATTTCTCCAAGATAGCACAGGGATGCATTTTTGGGCAATATGCATTTTGAGCCTGCCAAAACATGCATCCCCTCTCTATTTTTCTCAAATATTATCCTACTGATTTAAAATGTATACCAGCAGTTCTTGGAACTATTCTGGTAATGTAGAAAAAGTAGGTTTAATTTATCGTGCAATTAAATAATTTATCGTTTATCGCGACAGACCTATCTGTATCCACCACACACAGTGACACCAGTCAGCAGCTAAGGGAGAAAGGCTATCGTACACCATTGCACAACGCATTGTGCAACACAAATAATTATCTGACCGCAATACATGGCACCAAATAGTAAAACAGCATTTAACAAAGCTTCACGGCAGATCATTTGCCTTGGGGAATTCTAATAATTGAGGTACTCGAATCATTTGATGAATTGTTACAGTCCTAATTCACTGACTTTTCTGTGGATTGAATCTTCACATAATTTGTGAAAAAAAATTTACCTAAATTCTTTTGTACATCTAAGGCCTAGTCCACACTGGGAAAATTAACACATTTTCATGTGTTTCACCAAAAACAATTGTAGAAACTCAGACCAATGGAAGATTTAAGGAAACCCCACTTTGGTCTTAAAGTATTTGTGCAAATGGGAAAATGCCGATTTAGGGTCCCACACGTTAAATAACGCAATATAACCACATACTTGCTTTGACATGATTTCCAGCTGACATCGTCTTGTGTTTCATGAACTTCATATTCTAATACGCTACTTAAAAGTAATTCAACCTATATGTCCACACAAATTAACTTCCTGGCGGACGGACTGAGATATTAAGTTTTATGAAGACCTAGCTATGTGTGTAGAAGGTATTCCAGACATATTCCAAAGAAAATGTGACTTAGAAAGCTGAAATACCAAGAAACAATATTATTTGATATGCTATTGGCTAGGGTTTAATAAAGCAGCCAATTCAGAAGCACCATTCATGTCCCTTGGCACTGACTGGCTGTACCCTGAAGTGTGGAAATGATCAAGACTGTAGATGTTAGCTTCTGTAATTGTGCCAAGACAGTTTCCATTGTGCGTAATGCATTAAAGTAATGAAATGTATTAATGCTTTTCAAAATATATTTGCTGTTTGAACTATTAAATAGGCACTTATCAGGGGGTTTCAGCTATTAGTGGGCAGTAGTAATCACTAACCCCTACCTGAGGTCCCCTCACCTCTAGTTTGAAACCATAATATGGTGAGGGACAGCTGGAGAGTTCTCATTTTTAAATAAGGAGCTGATTTTATAGCTGTGAGAATTTTGAGTTCCAATGATTTTACTGCTTAAGATTTTTTTTTGTTCATGCAGGACCAGTGATTTTGGAATGGACTGAGCTTCAGAGCACTCAAGACAACTTTAGAAAGTTTCTCAAAAGAAACTAGGACAGAGCTGGGACAGGGAAATCTAGGATAATGAAATAGAATTCTATACTTCATAGATTTTATTATGAAATAGGTTGCATCCATGGTGTACTTCCATGTATCATGGTATTTGTAGTGGAAGTGATGAGCGCAGGCCTGGTTAACAGTGCATTTCTGTCAGCTGGGATAGGAAGGCTAGAGTTGGGGAAAACAATCGTTTTTGGAACGCAGAAGATGCTGCCAACCACAAATACCAGAAGCACGACTTCAGCTCCATCTCCATCATCATTATGAACAACATCCTCATCCCCATCATCGGTCTTCCAGGGTGCAAAGCCAGAGTTCATCTGTATTAAATCAAACTTTACTCGCACAATGTATAAAGCGCACTAATTGCGTATATACGTTTCAACAACGGTGGTAGGTGCTCGTTTTCTTGGCACCAGACTGGAGAGCTGCAGTGAGTCTGGGAAAGCAAGCAAGCAGCGATTGGAAGAAAGCAGGCCCCAAATAAACATAGGCTCCTTCAAATAAAACCTCCTCTCCTGCTGCATCTTCCTGCTCAAAAAAGCCTGAAATGGACCGTCGAAGTTGGGTTCATGGTCCCGCAACCAGCGTTGCATCCCCTTCCGCCGTCTCCCACACCCTCCCCCGGTGTGCGTTCCAGCCGGTGTTTCCTGGACGCTTCCATCCAATTAGCTCCGTTCGGAGCAAGCTAAGTCTCGCTGCCCTCGCCGCCGATGCAGCGCTTACCTCTTCCTCCTGCGGACCTCCGGGAATCCCCGAGGAGCACGAAGAGTCCAAACCTGGGCCCAGCTCCTCCAAGCCGCTCTCCCTTCCCGGCTCCCGCTCCGTGGCGTCTCCGTTGAAGACGGGCGGTGGAGACTCGGCGCTGCTCAACGCCGCCATTTTAAACTGCGAGAAGCTGAGTGGAAAATAATAGAGGAAAAGGCAGGCTGGTGCTGAGGACAGGAGGGGGAGACAGAGACGCAGGACGAGACGACGGGGTTCTCTCCGGTCTACCTGACCATCGAAGTCAGTTGAACTGATCTCATACGGTTCATTTCATGACAACTTATTCAAATGATATGATACATTCAAAATAAAGTAATTGAAAAAGTTGAATTAATGGCGACAGGTCAAATGATTAAAAATCATTAAGTCTTTTCAAACTTTTCAGGTTCAACAGACTATGGATGTCCAATATAATTCTAAAAGATCACATCACCTCCACTGTTAATACAGCGTATCAGCATCAGACAAATTAAGAATTAAGGAATATAGCAGGGATAACTTTTACAGATAAAGCACAGATGTTTTCTTGTTCTTTTCAAACTTGACTCCAGACTATCATTTTATTGGATGTCCATAAAATCATAACTCCTTTCATTTGATGTGAAAAAAGAAGGTTGCATGTCAACTAATTTGGAGCCAAATTCACCAGGTTCATTCTTCAAAAAACATAAAGTTGCTAATGCAAAACACAAATTTTAACTTATTTATTGCCTGTTTTAGGAATATGCATTCATTCATTTTATGGGATTCATGATTTCTTTTTTCATTGAGCGATTTTATAAATTATTCCTGTAGTTGAGCTGAAAAGTAAACTGGGGAAGTTGCAAAAATGTCAATATTTTTGATACAATATGAAATTCAAGTGAACTTGCAGCAAGTTAATGGTAACTAGCATCATGAATATTACAAAAGTTGTGCAATAGAATATGGTCATTGGAAAAGGTTTACCAAGTGTGCATGCATATTCTTGCATAAAAACAACTACTTAAGAGAACTTAAACTGGGAAAATAACAGTAGAATGAAAACACTTATTGCATTTATTTTGAGCAGTGACGCATTGAAGTCTTAAAACTGCTCGGATGAAAGATCTGCAATGATACTCATTGTGCCAAGGATGCAGCAGTCTGTTACTGAAGAAGCTCTCGAGTTTCTTTTAGGATTTCTCTTTTTCTAATATTCAAAAATGTTTTTTTTCCTAGTGATTATTCTATTTTTAACCAAATAAAACATCTGAATGAACATCCTCTAGAAGTGTTTTATTCCAAATTTGGTGTCAGGAGTCAATATTCGACATCCCAAATCACCCATTTATATTTGCTGAATGTTCATGGACGAACACTATTAAATTTATAAAATGTGTTATATTTTCAACAAATTCTAAATATTGATTATTGGAGATACTTTTTGCTCGGTAAAGCCTTATTTCAGGGACTTAATGTCTGAACTCATTGGTGCAGATCTCTTACTTTTTAAATAATGATTTCATTACACATTTCTGGCAATTTTTTTTCTTTACGTGGCATGTCAGGTGTTTGTTTTGTTGTTGTCGTTTGTTTTTAGCTACACTCTAGTCACCCATAATCGTTTTAGTTGTAAGGTAAGGTATCCATCCATCCATTTTCTTTACACCCTTGTCCCTAGTGGGGTCAGGAGGGTTGCTGGTGCCCATCTCCAGCTAACGTTCCGGGCGAGAGGCGGGTAAGGGAAGGTAAGGTAATTTTATTTATATAGCACATTTTCAGTAACAAGGAAAATCAAAGTGCTTCAAATTAATTAAAAGGAAATACAAACAAAATAATGAACTATAGGAAAGACAAAAACAAGAACAAGAGCTAAATCCTTTTCTGGGTTAAAAGTAATATAAACTAAGCAGTGATGTTCCTGTTAAGTATTTCTGGATTCTAAGTTCGTAGTTATTCTAATTCTGATTTCATTTCTGGGCTGTATAATACTGATCTAAATAGTGCAATTTATAATATTACTAAAACTAAAATAATCCTTTTCTGGGTTGAATATGGAGTACTCCACCGTTTCTAACAAAAACAAAAAAGAGCAAAGGACACATTAGGGAAAATGGCAACATTCAGACAAAACAATGGGTAAAACAGAGACTGGTTTTCAGCTATAGCTTTAGTATTTAACTTCCACATCAGATTTGGCTGAAGGTTTTTGAGGGATCAAGCCAGACAATAATTATCTTGGGGTAAAAGAATTTTAGAGGGATTATAAAAATGAGGATTAAATGGTAATTCTCTAAGGTTTGTAGATTTGTAATTTTAAAATTACCATTATTAGATGAGGATGGCAGTTTTTACAGTGTGCATTGATGATGAACAAAGTATATATATATCCTTTGGTCAAACTTTTTGACAGGTAACCTTTGACCTTGTCGGTAAGGGGGGTTAACATCCAGTTATTGGATATCCAGTGACATAATATCTGCTCACCAGACATATGTTGTTTTTTTGGGTTTTTAAGTTTTTACAAACAACCAGTTGACTTGAAACATACAGATCCTTTAAAAAAATAGAATATCATGGAAGAGTTGTATAATTCCCATATGTTCAAAAAGTTAAACTTTCTTGCGGCAGACAGGCAACCTGTCCCAAGGTGTACTCCGCCTCTCACCCGAAATGTTCGTTGGAGATAGGCACCAGCACCCCTCCCGACCCCACTAGGGACAAGGGTGTACAGAAAATGGATGAATAAACTTTCATAGGTTATAGATTTAAGGCCAACAGTTTAAACAATTTCATGCATACGTTTTTTTTTTGTTTTTTTTTTACAAAATTTGGGTTTTCAGATACTAAAACTCAAAAACAGTTCAAAAACAGATTGCTGTGAAGAAATTACTTCTCAAATTTTGCAGGAAAAAAAAATTAAAATCAAAATATTGATTTTAAATATATAATTTAAAAAAACGACATGTCAATCTTCAATACTTGGCTGGGAATCCCTTTGCCTTAATCATTGCTTTGATGCAATGTAGCATTGAAGCAATCAGCCTGTGGCATTGTGTTATGGAAGCCCAGATTTCCTTGATGTTTGCCGTCAGCTCTTATGCTGTGGGGTCTGGTGACCCTCATTTCCTCTTGTGAATACCTCATAGATTCTCAGTGGGGCTTAGGTTTATCGAGTTGGCTGGCCAGTCAAGCACTATGATGGTTTGGGCATCAAACAAGGTTTTGTTTGATGGTGGCATGGGCAGGGACCAGCTCTTGCTGGAAGAAATCTGCATCTCCATACAGATCCTCAGCAGAAGGAATCATGACGTCCTCTAAAACCATCTGGCAGACTGTTGTGATGACCTTGGATTTAAGAAAGCAGAGTTTACCAAGACCTGCAGCGGACAACAAATCCCCAAATCATGACTTAATGTGGATATTTCACTCTGGGCCTCAAGCATTTTGGATATACTCACCTGTCCTCCTCCTATGACCTTGATAGTAGGTCATAGGAGGAATTAAAGGCCTTGGAACCAGGGGTGGAAATTAAAAATGTTCTTTACCAACCACTGTGGCTGGGGGAGAAATTTTTTTACCGGCCACTCAAACATTTCACCAGTCACTGTTTTTTTCTTTCAATTACAAACCCCACCAATACAAGCAAGCAAATGCCATAAAATACATGATTTATTCTTAACTATAAGAAAACCAATTTACTAACAATAAGTTTACCGTACAAATGTACGTATTCAAACTAATTCAGCATAAAGCATGGATACCTTAACAGAGGTGTAGTACAATAAGTTCACTTGTCGTAATTACTAACAGCAATTTAACTACGCAACCCTAACATTCTTGCAATTATTTCCTGTTGAACATTTCTACATTTTGGGTACAACTCCCCAAGATAGTATTTAGTGAAGATTTCTAGTCATTTTTAAACCTTTTAAAATGGTTTCAATAGCTGTTTTCTAACTGTTCTATTTGTTGTTCCTTACTTATTACGTTTTCTATTTAAATTCACAATTATTTTTATTACTAAAAACATCTCAAAATGTCTTCCTTATTAATTCCACGGGCCATCACCTTTCCTGTGTTATCCCCATACCATTTTTTTCTGGGAAACTACTGTATTTTATATCCCCCCCGTCCCCTCTCTCATGTTAGTTTCTCTCCCTCCCTGCCTTTACAGTAGTAATACCCTCGGTGATGACGTTACTGTAACATATCGGTTAGTTTGACACATGTTTTTGAATGGGCTTACACGCTTTTTAGCTTTATTTGTCGTAGTTTTTCTGACTCACCCTGTCTCGTATCCACTGACTTTTCTCGGACTCTGGTTAGCTGAAATGGCGCTATTTATAACCTCGGTGGAGAGGGGCGGGCCAAGGAGAACTAAGGGATTTAATTGGATAATCCTAATGTCCGTCAATGAAATCAATCAATGGGCTGTCGAGGTCATTAAAAATTATATTTGATATATTTTTTTGCAGTTAAGTGGGCACTTTACCAAAAAGCGAAGCTCTCGATTTACCGGTTGATCTACATTCCTACCCTCATCTATGGTCATGAGCTTTGGGTCTAAAACTAATAGAAAAAAATTAAGCAACCTACTTGCATACTGTATGAGGACTGTTGGATGTAAAATTCATGAGCAGTAAATATTGTGCTAGTATCAGTATTGGACCAAAGAAAGCAAGTTGCAAGCCTTTAAAATTGTGATGCTTTTTATGGGTCAAATAGACTCAAAACATTGTAACAGCAGCTGTGCAAGGGGCCCCAATCTAATTTTTTGTTGGGGGCCCAAGATTCCTTGCAGCAGCCCTGTTTACGAAGTATACTAACAGCACTCTTGTACCAATTTTGACATTATAACTTTAAACACACTTTAATATAATTATACAGCAATACACTTTTAAGAAATATCTTAAATAAAGTATACTTTAAGTGAACAAAATATGTATTTGCTCAAGTGTATCAATGAAACAATATGCTTTTAAAGATATTTTGTGTATGTTTTAAAATATATGCTCAAAATATACTTTTTTAAAATTGACTTAAAGCTTCTCGAGTGAAAAAAATGTATACTTTAGTATATTTCAAACATACTTACATTTGTGTAAGCACATTTTAAGTATAAGTATTACGTGTACTACCTATAAATATATACTAAATATACTAAAAGCATGCTTGTACCAATTTTGACATAACTTTAAACACACTTAAATATAATTGTACCAAAATTACACTTTTAAGAAATTAAATAAAAATATACTTAAGTGAACAAAATACATATTTGCCCAAGTGTATATTTAAAAGATATTTTGTGTATATTTTAAAATATATGCTGAAAATAGATTTTTTTTTTAATTCACTTAATGCTTACTTTATTAATTTCCTTGCTTTAAATTTTAGGCTAATAAAGTATGCATTTTTCGGTGCTTTAATAATCTTTTACTATTTTTGTTAAAATGGCAAAGAATTAAAAAAAAATCCTAGAAGTGGAACTTGATGTAATGTTGTTTAACAAAGTAAATAATGTGTTTATGCCTCAAAATATCAAACATTGCCCTGTGACAGATTGGCAACCTGTCCAGGGTATACCCGCCACTCGCCTGAAATGTTCGCTGGAGAGTGGCAACCCTCCCGACTCCACAAAAGACAAGGGTGTACAGAAAATGGACAGATGGATATCAAACATTGATAGTTTAGTGAAAGAGGTTCTTCAACAAAAACATTACTTGTCCTTAACACTAAATGTAGCAGGTATCTTCAGCTTTGCATCTCTCCAAATATGATCTGTTTGTTTTCAGTTTCTTAACTAAAACACGGAAGCTGTCTTTACTTAATCCATTTTCGGATGTATGATGGAAGATCAATTATTGAACGGCATTAGCTCCAGATCACACTCCAGACCAGATGGTGGCGGTATTGCACACTTTCAGTTTTTTTGAAAAGTGCCATAAAAAGAAGAACAGCCAGAAGATAACAGATGCTGTTCAAATTCGCCCCATTTTTACTTGCTTAATATTGCCTTAAAAATAAAGAGGGCCTTGATAATAGTTTGTAATTTTGGTAAATTCAAGCTGGTGATGTCCTAGTCCGAGTTGGACGAAAACACAACTAGACAAGAACCAGATGGAAATGTTGGTCACAAAAGGAGCCCAAAGGGATGAAGGCTGCTAACGTGTTGCTAGCATTTGAAGTTTGCTTCAAAATGCTAATTGTCTTCGTTTAATTATAAATAATGCAGTACATATGGTCCGTGTATTTTCAGGCAGTTCGTTTTTTCATTTGAAATGAAAAATGAGAAAACGAAGACTTGTTTTTCGTTTATCAAACCGATTTCAACCAGTTGACTACCGATTTCCAATTTAGTGCACAAAACGACAATGGAAAACGGATAACGAGCGCTCTATTTCGATTTTCATTTCATTTTTGACAAGTGGTCTGACCCGGACGTTCTCTCTGCCCCACACACTTTGTTTTTGTACACTCGTCCAAAGCGGCATGTATAATTTGATCATGATACCTTCACACAGAAAGACTTATACTCCGACTTTGTTTTGTATATGAAGCTAATGACTTCTAAATGCAGCTTCTGATTTAGTAAATGGCTAAAGGGCCAGTCCACCCAATTTTTTTTTACCAACCTTTAATCTGCTCTGGTTTAAAAAGACGCTTAAACCACAACTAGAACATTCTGCCAGTCATTCAAACCCTTTAGTTTTTCCTTTCTGAATAGAATTAGCATACCAATTATAATCCGGTATGTCATGAACAAGCATTCAGAAAAGGTTATCCAAAATATACAATAAAAATGCATCTATTTCTACCAGGAAGGAAATGTTTGAAATAATGTGATAATTAGATTATTAAAAGCTTAACTAAATAAAAGTTTGCCTCTGGAAGAGGATTTGGGAAAGAAAAAACGTAATCATTTTGACTTTAATCTCAGAATTCTTGAAGATCAGTTGGTGTTAGGAAAATGTTATAGGCCCCTTATCCTCTTCTGTGGTTTAACACCTCAGAATATTTTTTCACATTTTTATAAGTGAAGTATAACTGTCCAACTAGAAATTAGAACCTATGTCCCCTTTATGAGACTCAATTGACTAAGCATACTGAACAACTTTTGAATTGATACTTTCCATTATTTCTTAGCACTGGATTTATAAGCAAGAAACATTAAAATAATTATTTCATATTTAATTTGCATCAACTTATATGTAGCCATAGCTTTAAACTCAAATCTTACAAAATAAACAGGGACAAAATGTTTTCAGAAAAATGCATTTATTACAATAAAATACAAGCAGATATTCAGCCAATGTTTGGGGAATCACGGAAAACTATTCCTATAATTTATGTATATATAAAAGATGAGACGACAGTGAATAAGACTATGTCAGGAGGAGGAAGAGGATCCCTGGGAGATTCTGGGAAGCTGCATCCAAACCTGGAGCAGAGGCCTTTCCTCCTGAAGAGCTGCCTGCCTGAAACAACAAAAAATAGGGGGGAAAAAGTTCACACTGCACGTAAGAAGCCAATCGGAAGGAAGAATATATTTCATACACACAAATAATATGAATTTACAAACTACAAAAAAATCAGAGGAAGGGAATATTAGTAACTGGTATTGGAAGAGAACACTGTGTCAAGGTTTAGAAGATACCAACATCTTCAGAAGTACTGAACTCTCCATAGAGCAGGGGTCGGGAACCTTTTTAACTCAGAGAGCCATCAAAAATATTTAGAAATTTATTTCAGTGAGAGCCATTTAATATATTTTAAGACTGAATTCAACAAAATTTGAGTATAATAAGCCTGTGAATTTATTCTTTTAAATAATGTTATAATACTCACCATTAATGCAACTTCTGGTGCTGCATGGATTTGCTGATGGCTTTGTATTCCGCATTCCTCACCATTGCTTCCTCACTATTGCTAAAGATCCAGCAAAACTAGCAGAATTATTGTCACCTTGCCGGGTCCATACGCAAAGTTGCTGCTAGCTAGCTTGCACCCTGCTCAGTAGCTCTTGGCACGCTTTCTTCCTGCTGTCTCTTCATACTGTTTTAATTAAACAGTAGCTAAATACTAAATAAATATACTGTTATTTATTTAATTGGCGAATAAATACAACAAGAACGTAAGAACGCAGAGCATGCTCATTGCTGTTTGTTTTCGTAACCTGTCACGGTGGCAGACGTTGCAGCAGGAGGGAGGATGAGAACAGTCACCTCCTTCTGCTTGGTTACTTCTTGCGCCTTGGACAGTGTTCATACTTGAGCGTTGTTTACCGTTAATTACTATGTTTAATGGTGCAGACAGTTGTGGTTTCTGACACTGGCAATATGGGCAACTGCCCAGGGCATTATTTTTTTTAGGGATGGCAGGAGACCTCTGCGGATTGTGGCACAGAGATGAAAGCAAAACAAAATGAAGAAGAGTTTGAATTGACACTGGTTAAATTTATTTCAGCTCTAAGTATTGTTAATTTTAAACAGAAGAAGAATTAAAATCTTTTGGCTCGTTTTATTCTCTCTTCTGCCCGGATTCCTTGACACCGTCACTGTATCAGCTGAACCATATAGACAAAGACAAACGTATTCCCAAGTCCAAACATAAACAACATTTATTAGACAAACAACTAATGAAACTGACAAAACTCAATAAAATCACAGACCAGCATCCAATTCAAATATTTACCTCACTCCACAGACATCCACACACCAAGACAAACTTACAGGAACCATTTCACCAACTCGGAGACAGCATCACAGGTAACCCCGGAGCAATCTGAATTTAAGGTTCCAGGTCCTATACTTTTAAAGGGAGGGCGTGCTTCCCTTCTCTGCTGTATTCAAATTTAGGGGAGTGTCCTTAGCTAAGTTCATTTAAATTTTGACTATGTTCCAGTAAAAACCTGTTTTTAAGATCAAAGAAGTGTTATTTTCTTTTGAATGAAGACAGATGTTTTTTATGACCCTGTCCTGAGAGGAAGCTCTACTCTGTTGGCAGGACCACATTGTTTTAAACCAGCTGTTAAATCTTATCCAAGTGGTCAAAAGGTTAAACTCACACAGCGCCACGGCCCCCTGTGAATGCCTGCTCAGTCCACAGAGAAACTAGCTGTGTTCTAAATTATGGAGAACTACACGCTAAGTTATTTTTAATTCAACTTAATGTAATATGTTTCAGCAGAACAATCCTACTTAGGAGATTACGCTAATTGAACCATGGATATAATTTGGAGTGAATTTTATTATTTTAAACACTATTAATTTGATTAATATTGAACATATGGTTAAGTTTTTACAACTAGCCTATTTTAAATTTATTTTCTTAACAGTATTTAATATCTAGATGTTTTTATGGGATTGTGGATCTTTTGAATCAATTTGAGAAGCAATTTTGATAGGTGCACTTAACTTTATTGTGTCATGTAGCACGGGGTGCTGGTCTTGGTCTTGATTTGGTCTTGGGTTCGGTGGTCTAGACTACAACTCTGCTACGTGGCTCCTTGGTTCCATGTCCTCCCCTGCCCACCCTTTCAGTTGGATTTCTTTCAAAATAAATGCCATTAGTGGCAAAGAAAGTGAAGTTCATGCTATGTTAGGACAGGAGACAAGATGTTTCCATTCCTGAAATTATGATGCATAGAATCACATATTTAAGTCTAAACTGTTACAGAGAGTAAACACAATAAAAACATGCTTCATCTGTGGCATTGTTCATTAAAATGGCACAATTCTGATTAAAATTAAATACGATTGGTACACTTAATGATATTAGCGATTAGGTAATGCATTCAGCAAGTACTTTTACTTTTAATACTTAAGTATTTTTAAGCCAGTACTTTTTAACTTTTACTTAAGTAAAATGTTAATGTGGTACTTTTACTTTTACTTGAGTATATTTTTGTCTGTGTATTTGTACTTTTATTTAAGTACATTTTTTGAGTACTTTCTCCATCACTGATTTCAAACATACTTACATTTGTGTAAACACATTTTAAGTATACCAAGTATTAAGTGTACTACCTATAAATATATACAAAATATAGTAAAAGGATGCTTGTACCAATTTTGACATAACTTTAAACACACTTAAATATAATTGTACCAAAATACACTTTCAAGAAATATATTAAATAAAATTATACTTTAAGTGAACAAAATATGTATTTGCTCAAGTGTAAATATACAGTTGCTGAAATGCATATTTAAAAGATATCTTTGAGCATATATTTTAAAATACAGTACATGCTCAAAATAGAATTTTTTAAAATTCACTTAACGCTTACTTTAAATGATTGTCAGTATGTTTTAAATTAAATCTCTGTGTATACTTTAGGCTAATAAAGTATGCCTTTTTGCATGCCTAAATAATCTTGTTACGGAGTGAAGCTTCTTCAAACAATAGTGGAACTTGATGTAATGTTGTTTAACAAAGTAAATAATATATTCATACCTCAAAATATCAAACATTGACAATTTAGTGACAGAGGTTCTACAACAAAAACATTACTTGTCCATCCATCCATCCATCCATTTTCTTCCGCTTATCCGGGGTCGGGTCACGGGGGCAGCAGCTTCAGAAGGAAGGCCCAGACTTCCCTCTCCCCAGCCACTTCTTCCAGCTCCTCCGGGGGAACCCCAAGGCGTTCCCAGGCCAGCCGAGAGACATAATCCCTCCAGCGTGTCCTGGGTCTTCCCCGAGGCCTCCTCCCGGTGGGACGTGCCCGGAACACCTCACCAGGGAGGCGTCCAGGAGGCATCCTGACCAGATGCCCGAGCCACCTCAACTGGCTCCTCTCGACGTGGAGGAGCAGCGGCTCTACTCTGAGTCCCTCCCGGATGACCGAGCTTCTCACCCTATCTCTAAGGGAGAGCCCAGCCACCCTGCGGAGGAAACCCATTTCGGCCGCTTGTACCCGTGATCTCGTTCTTTCGGTCATGACCCAAAGCTCATGACCATAGATGAGGGTGGGAACGTAGATCGACCGGTAAATCGAGAGCTTCGCTTTTTTGGCTCAGCTCTCTCTTCACCACAACGGACCGGTACAGCGCCCGCTTCACGGCAGACGCTGCCCCAATCCGCCTGTCGATCTCCTGCTCCCTTCTTCCCTCATTTGTGAACAAAATCCCCAGATACTTAAACTCCTTCACTTGAGGCAGGACGACCCCCCTGACCCGGAGAAGGTACTCTACCCTTTTCCGGCTCAAGACCATGGCCTCGGATTTGGAGGCACTGAGCCTCATCCCGGCCGCTTCACACTCGGCTGCGAACCGCTCCAGTGAGAGCTGCAGATCACGTTCCGATGAAGCCAACAGGACCACATCATCCGGTGACAAAGAATCGGTGACAAAGGGCAGCCTTGGCGGAGTCCCACTCTCACTGGAAACGAGCCCGACTTACTGCCGGCAATGCGGACCATACTCAGACACCGGTCATACAGGGACCTGACAGCCCATATCAAAGGGCCCGGTACCCCATACTCCCGGAGTACCCCCCACAGTCGAACGCCTTCTCCAAGTCCACAAAACACATGTAGACTGGTTGGGCGAACTCCCATGCGCCCTCCAGGACCCTGCTGGGGGTGTAGAGCTGGTCCAGTGTTCCACGACCAGGACGAAAACCACACTGCTCTTCCTGAATCCAAGGAAGAGCAGTGTGACTATCCAACGGACCCTCCTCTCCAGGACCCCTGAATAGACCTTACCAGGGAGGCTTAAGAGTGTGACCCCCCTGTAATTGGAGCACACCCTCCAGTCCCCGTTTTTAAACAGGGAGACCACCACCCCATGTCTGCCAATCCAGGGGAACTGCCCCCGATGTCCATGCGATATTGCAGAGTCGTGTAAGCCAACACAACCCTGCAACATCCAGAGCCTTAAGGAACTCCGGGCGGATCTCATCCACCCCCGGGGCCCTGCCACCGAGGAGCTTTTTGACCACCTCGGCGACCTCGTCCCCAGAGATTGGAGAGCCCAACCCAGAGTCCCCATGCTCAGCTTTCTCAACAGAAGGCATGTTGGTGGGATTGAGGAGGTCTTCGAAGTATTCCGCCCACCGGCCCACAACGTCCCGAGTTGAGGTCAGCAGCGCACCATCCCCACTATAAACATTGTTGGTGCTGCACTGCTTCCCCCTCCTGAGACGCCGGATGGTGGACCAGAATCGCCTCGAAGCCGTACGGAAGTCTGTCTCCATGGCCTCTCCAAATTCCTCCCATGCCCGAGTTACTTGTCCTTAACACTAAATGTAGCAGGTATCTTCAGTTTTACATCTCTCCGAATATGATCGGTTGTTTGCAATAGAGGTTTGGAACGTGACATAACTGCTGTAGATGGAGAGATATCAGCGCCATCTTTGGTGTCCATAAACATAAACTACATTCTTTTTTTAATCCAAGTTACTTCAAATAATTTAGCTATGGTACAAACTTGCTGCGTCATCGGGTGTAATGTCCGATCACATAACTAAAAAGGTAAAAAGATGGAAAACGGACTTTTGTACTATTTTCCTGCTTGGAAAGAACGTGAGGAGGCTAAGCACGTGAGGAGGAGCTAACGGAAAGAAGACGAATGTCCTGGGTATCAGCGGTTGAGACGTCCTGATATTACCTTCTCCAACATCCCCAGATACCTACAAATTTGCTCCAGACATTTCCATTCTGGTGAGTGTCTAAATTCGCTTTGTTGGTGTTGTCGTAATTTTTTGCTATGATTTTGTCCGAGTGTTCTCATGTTCAGTTTCTGTTGAATTCATTTAGGTGGGTCAACCTTGTTTAGGTCAGGCTAATATTGTTTATTGTTTATGTAGCGTAGTTCGAGTTTTGTCAGTGGACATTGAGGTTATTACATTATTGTGAAGTAAACTATTTTACTAGTGTTATCAAATTTACAGCATTAATACTGATGTATGTTCTGATATGTCCTGTTAAAGGCAAACCGACGTGTGAAACGGATGAGCTCAATCCTGACTGGGTGCCAGCGCTGAATATGGGTCACTGCGAGGTAAACGCCACAACATCGGACTGACATGCGCATCAATTAAAAAGGCCATACCCCAGAAGAGGTAAATAATGGAAACAGTAGTGGAGGCAATAGAAGAGGAGCAAGTTGGAGAGGCTGAGGAAGAAACCCCAGGAAAGGAGCTCAGCACCTAGTCTAGCGGTTCTCAACGTGGGCGGTACCGCCCCCCAGGGGGCGTTCAGAGGACGGCAGGGGTGCTGCTGGAAATTCTTACAAAAGGGGGGCACTGGGATGCCTTTGGGGGGCGTTTAGTCGAAGGTAAACTTTACATCTTAAATTCACAACAATGCCAGTTTAGACTTTGAGCAACTTGGTAAAACTGTATTGTGTAACATTAAATCATGCTTGGCTGCAACTGTGTCGATGGCAGCTCTTCTTCTATTCAGTGTTTGTTAGCTTCTTGGCGCAGCTCCGTTCTCCTGCTACTGGTAGCTAAAATCACGATACCCTCACTGTATCCCTCTGAAAAATGAACCCATATAAATAAAGAAATCCCTCCATGGGTGATACCACGATAGAGAGCGTTCATTTTATAGCGTTAACACGGTGCTGTAAGTGGTCCGGTATGAAACGGGGGTGATGGAACAACACAGCACTTTTAAATTTCAATATTCAGACTTCCGGGAGCGTCTCCAAGATGGCGGGGTAAATCTGCAATCTGTCCTGATCAGCAACAAGGCAAACTCCACTAAACTCGATTAAGAGATTCAGCTCTTCTTCAAAATGATATATTATGCATGGAGTTAGATCGAAAAAGAGACTGGTGCAAAAAGTCACGGTCAAGCAAGGACTGATCTAAGAAACGTTGGACACAACGCTAGCAGGATGCAGGCCTCTGACCCTAGCAAGGAGAGCGAGCTAACGACTGCTAAGGCTATCCAGAATCTATGCAACACTATCAAAGAAATGCAAAATGGCATCATTGCTATGAAAAATGACATCAAGCAAGACCTGAACAGCTTTAAGAGTGAAATGAACAACAAACTGGAAGAGGTCAGCTCGGACATTCGAAATCAAGCTGCTAGGCTAACGGAAGCGGAAGAACGGGTGAACAAGCTGGAGACGGTGAACACGGACTTGAGAGGCTCCTCTTCTTACTGCCTCAAACAGCAGAAAACTCTCCTGGACAAAGTCACCGATTTAGAAGGAAGATCCCGACGCAACAACATCCGTAAGGAACTAAACTTGGGTAGCCAGATACAAGTTCTCAGATGGGCCGCCTTTGACTCAGATTTTATCCCCAACCAGTTAGACTCCAGTTTTAAAAACTGGTCACAGAAAGGAATAACTGCATACTGCAGGATACTGGACAAAAATTCACTACCAAGCTTTCAAACACTACAACAAAAATATGATTTAGAAAAAGGGGACTTCTTTCGATATTTGCAATTTAGACAATATATTTTTGCACTCTGTATTTCAGAGTCTAACGAGATAATTCAATTGGTTTCACAAGCTTACTCCAAGCCTGGTAAAATCACTATTTCCAAACTTTATCAGGGATTGTTGAGATCCAAAGGAAAGTCAACGGACTATGTTAGGAAAAGACGGGAGAAAGAGTTGAATACTGAAATATCACAAGATCAGTGGGACAATATGTGTGAATCTGCTGCTACAACCTCCTCCTCAAACTATTGGCGTGAATTCAGTTGGGAAAATTTGTTACGTTTTTTCAGAACACCAAAGCAGCAGCCTTATAGAAACCCCGATGCATCTAAATTCTGGAGGGGATGCGGGGACACAGAGGCAAATCACTCCCATATTTTCTGGTCCTGCATTAGGATAAAGACTTATTGGAAGGATATTTTGGGGAAGATTGAGTCAATTTTGGGTCTTGAATTCCATCAACCCATCATGTCACTGCTACTCGGAGCTGTTCCTGAGGGTCTGAACGTGAATGACAAATATCTATTAAAAATCTTCAGTGCTGCAGCCAAAAAACTGATTACTCGGAAATGGCTTCAGCCTGTCCCACCAATGTTAAAGGACTGGGTGGAACTGGTGGAAGAGACCCACAAATTGGAAAAGTTAACGTTCATGCTTAGACTGCAACCCGACCTTTACAAAAAGAGATGGAGCAAATGGACTGGATCTCTAGAGAACAATAACTGAATCAGGGCTCTTTCCTTGTTATTTTAAATGCTGCTCAAAAAACAGAAAGTTAATCTGTATGCTGTTTCAACCTGTAACTGTTCATCTAAGTCAGAATGTAAGTAATTCCTTTTATCGACAGTCTGTATTTTGTTCTGTGTATTGTTTGTGATTGATAAAAAACAAAACAATCAATAAACAAAGTTAAAAAAAAAAATTTCAATAATCAGAATGCAGAAATTGTTTCCGTTGTTTTAAAAAAGTTTATGTCAGTCTGCCTTTTCCCCATCGATACGTTTCCCGTTCGCCTTGCACCTTAGGGGCTTAAAAAAAAAACGACGCGCACATTGTGCAAAACTCTGAAACAGGAGAAGCGGGACATAAAACGGAGCGACAAATTAGGTGTGAATTATGGCATAAAAACAGAGAATATGACGCTGAACAGTGAAAAAAATCAACACATGATGTGAAACACATCATGACGATTAGGCAGCGCAGCAGGTGATGAGTGAAAATTACTGATGGTGAGCGTCAATAAATGATCAAATAAATGTAGCAACAAGACAGAAACTAAAGTGGACATATCAATAAACCAAGAGAGGATAAAACTAATCAAAATAAACTAAATGGAAATGAATGAAGAACAAAATGCAAGAATAAACTAAGAAACTAAAGTAAATACAGAGGAATAAACTTGTATGGCAAGACCTTTCGAGCAATAATTAATACAGAGGACGGTATGACAAGAATAAACACGCTATTTCCAGATAAAAGGCAAAATAATATTGTTGAAATATCATGGGTTTGTTGAAACCACATCCAGTACTGAGAATAAATATATCTTAAAGACCATAACAGTAAAGAACTGATCACTTATTTATGTTTTTAATTAGATTTGATATATTTATTTCTTCAACATTATTTTCCATGTCAGTGTTAATGTCATGAGGCTGATGACTCCATGACACTTTCAATTTGACTCATTAGGATTTGATTAAGAACCAGATTTGTTCTTTGTAATTTCTACCCAGTAAAACTATTAATCTATAATCAATAGACAGGTCTATATAAAGATATAATCCATGTTTCTGTCTCATATTTGTATGGCATTAAAAGAATATGGAACTTTTGTTTTTCCACTGAAAGCTCTGGTTTGCACAATAAATGCCATGTGGGTGAAATTTTATGGATGCTCTGATGTCCCATTTTCCTGACGGCAGCACAGAGCTGCACCACCAGAAACTGACAAACACTGAAGAGAAGAAGAGCTATGATTAATATAGTTACAGTTCTATCTGTTGGGATTCAGGGTTGTGGGATGGTGGGGCTGCAGTCTCACCTTTTGTCCACCAGAGAGCGTCCTGAGGGTTTTGCCTGGAGGGTTGGCCTACAGCTCCGGTTCCGACGCACCTGGTGCCAATCTCCTCAACTCCAATATCAGGAGGGAGTCGCCGTCACTTCACTGCCAGAGTGTCACCTATGTTCGGTACTTCAGGCCCCAGAGTTTTCACCTCTGTTCTGACCGCGTCTAGATAATTCTTCCAGTGAACCTTTGTCTGCTTCTCCCTCAGAGATCCGAGATTGCCGGTGCGCCCAGCAGTGGAACTCCCCACTTACCAGTCCGCCCTCCGACGCAGCCTCTCCAGCCATCCACTCCCTTCCATCTACCCTGGACTCCCCAGACGCCCTTTTCCCCCTCTCCTGGCTCGGACCCGCTCCAACCCACTTAAGATCCACCTCCTCTGTGTACTGAAAAAGTCCCAAACTGAGCCTGAATTAACTTGACCTGTCCTCCTGTGTTCAGAAAGCTGACGTGGGCCGAGTGACGAGATCCTGGATCTAATTAATACCTGTCATCTCCCTGTTTTGTTTTCCTTACAATAAACCACTCAAAATATTCCCAGTGTTCTCAGTCGTGTTCTGCATGTGGGCAGGAAAATTTGAATCCGACATAACAGAACACTCTGGCCAACAGTCAAACCCAGCAGACGCACTCAGAAGAACACTACGGGAACAGCATGATTTCATTCAAAATCATGATTTGGCTCTGCGGGAGTTAAGTGACCGCCAGGCAGAGACAAATCGTCGCTTGGAGGAAATAGCTAGCTACTTGCGAGACACCAGTCGGCAGGCTTCGACTTCGGCTCCCGCTCCAGCCACAGCTCCAGCACCGGCTCCATCACCTGCTCCCAGCTCCGCCGGCCCAGCCCATTCCACTTCATGCGAGTTCCGCCCACCTAACCCTGAAAGATTCACGGGAGATGTGAGTAAATGTGGAGGATTCCTCCTCCAGTGTTCGATCATTTTCAATTCTCCCCACATTGTTTTTCACATGACGGGGCAAAAATTTCATTCATCATCTCGCAGTTATCAGGCAAGGCTTTGAGCTGGGCTGAGGCTAAATTTCCCACACCTACTGATTACGGCTGCACATTTGAGGAGTTTTTGAAGGAGTTTAAACAAACTTTTAATCAAGACCCTAATAAAGCATCAGAGAACTGCTAGAGAACTGCTAAACATCAGGCAAGGGCAGCGCTCTGTAGCTGATTTTGCCATAGACTTCCGTATCAGAGCAGCCACATCAAGCTGGAATCCTCCAGCTCTGAAAAAAGTGCCTTTTTCAACGCATTACACGAAAACATTAAAGACGAATTGGCCACCTTGGACGAACCCGAATCTCTTGATGAACTGATAAGCCTAGCCATTCGACTGGATAACAGAATCCGGGTCCGAGCCAGGGAAAGAAAAAGGGGAAATCCTTTAGTCAGAACATCTTTTGGATGCGGAGTTGCTAATCCTCTTACCGGTTCGTCTTCATCGGTTGCCGAACCAGAGCCTATGCAGATAGGCAACACACGCCTCTCACCTGAGGAGAGACAGAGACGCATCTCCGCAAATCTCTGCCTGTATTGTGGATCACCTGGGCATTTCATTGCTGCGTGGCCAACGAGGGTAAAATCCAGGGTCCGCCAGTAGGTGCGGGGAGTCTGGCGGACCACCTCATTAAAGAAAAATCTCCTCGTTTGTTGTTGCCGGCCACACTGTTTCTAAAAGATCAGACCTTTACCCTGTCGGTCCTAGTTGATTCCGGCTGTGAGCGAAACCTAATTGACTCAGGTTTTGTTCAACAGATGGCTATCAGGATTGTCCCGTTATCCACGCCTCTTAGAGTATCGGCGCTGGACGGGAAAGCCTTACCTCAGATAACTCACCAAACCGAACCTCTGAGTCTGCTCATTTCCGGAAATCATCACGAACAGACTTCGTTCTACGTGTTCCCCTCTGCTAACTCCTCAATAATTCTAGGGTTTGACTGGTTATCTCTACATAACCCTCACATCAACTGGTCCAAAAGACGTATCGAATCCTGGTCTGTTAGTTGTCACTCATCCCGTCTCCGCTCAGCTCTCCCACCAGGTTCCCCACCGGCAAATCAACAAGAGGCAGACCCGTCAGACCTCTCCCGTATTCCAGCCGGGTATCACGATCTGCTTTAGTAAGTCTAAAGCAATGTCACTCCCACCTCACCGACCATATGATTGCGCAATCGACCTTCTCCCTGGGGTGCCTCTCCCTAACAGGGTGCCTCTCCCTAACAGCCGCCTTTATAACATTTCCAAACCAGAGAGAGAAACAATGGAAAAATATATAAACGAGTCTCTAGCTGCTAGCATCATTCAGTCCTCATCCTCTCCTTTAGGAGCAGGATTTTTTTTTGTGGGAAAGAAGGATGGATCCCTCAGGCCGTGTAGATTACCGGGGTCTTAATCAAATTACAATTAAGAACAAATACCCATTACCTCTTCTTTCCTCCGCATTTGAACCTGTGCAGGGAGCCACCCTTTTCACTAAGCTAGATCTAAGAAATGCTTATCATCTCCTCCGAATTCGTGAAGGGGATGAGTGGAAGACTGCGTTCAAGACTCCCCTGGGCCATTTTGAATATCTGGTGATGCCATTTGGTTTGTCTAACGCACCCGCCTGTTTTCAAGCCCTGGTAAATGATGTCCTCAGGGATTTTTTGAACATATTCGTTTTCGTTTATCTTGATGATATTCTGATTTATTCAAAGAACCTTCCTGAACATCAGAAACACGTCCGCCTGGTTTTGCAACGCCTTCTAGAAAATAAACTTTTTGTCAAGGCAGAAAAGTGTGAATTTCACCAAACCTCAGTAAGCTTTCTGGGATTTATCCTAGAGGGCGGACAGATTAGACCCTCTGACGAAAAAATCAAAGCAGTCTTAGAGTGGCCGGTGCCCGAAACCAGAAAACAACTCCAGAGATTTCTCGGGTTCGCTAACTTCTACCGCCGTTTCATTAAGAACTATAGCCAGACTGCCCAGCCTCTCACTGCTCTAACCTCTGTCAAAACCACCTTTGCATGGACACCTGAGGCTGACGCAGCGTTCACCCAACTTAAGATGCTCTTCGCTAATGCTCCGATCCTCATCCAACCAGACCCCTCTAAACAGTTCATCTTGGAAGTTGACGCATCGGATTCTGGAGTTGGAGCAGTCCTTTCACAGTTCTCAGATTCAGACCACAAGACTCACCCGTGTGCGTTTTTCTCTCGTAGGTTGTCCCCGGCTGAGAGGAACTATGAGGTTGGAGATCGCAAACTCCTCGCGATAAAACTGGCCCTGGAGGAATGGCGGCACTGGCTAGAGGGCACCCAACACCCAGTACTAGTCTGGTCGGATCATAAGAACCTCTCATACTTGAAAACGGCTAAAAGACTCGATCCACGTCAGTCTCGTTGGTCATTGTTTTTCTCCAGGTTTAATTTGTTCATCTCATACCGACCAGGTTCAAGAAACATTAAACCTGATGCTCTGTCCCGACTATATTCAGTTGATGATTCAGATAAGGTTCCAACCACGATCTTACCCCCTAGTTGCTCTGTTGCCACGGTTACTTGGGAGATAGAGGATCTCATTAGGCAGGCTCAGTCATCCGAACCTGACCCAGGCACTGGTCCCCCTAACAAGATGTACGTTCCCACGTCCATCCGACCGTGGCTGCTAAATTGGATGCACTCCACTAAATTTTCAGCCCATCCTGGTGTTAGTAGGACCATTTCTCTCATTTCACGCCGGTTCTGGTGGCCTTCCAGTTAGAAGGATATTAAGAACTATGTCTTGGCCTGCCCAGTTTGTGCCCGTAACAAACCATCTCACCAATGGCCTTCTGGTCTGCTACAACCACTTCCCACACCCAAACGCCCGTGGTCACACATCGCAATAGACTTTTTTACCGGGCTCCCAGCATCTAAGGGCATGACCACTATCCTTACTATAGTCGATCGATTCTCCAAAGCCTGTCATTTGGTCCCACTAAGAAAACTTCCGTCAGCTTTTCAAACGGCCCAGCTCCTGGTTAAACATGTTTTCAGATTACATGGGATTCCTCAGGAAATATTGTCTGATCGTGGACCTCAGTTTACAGCCCTGGTGTGGAAACACTTTTGTGCGGCCCTCGAGGCCAAGGTTTGTTTAACTTCTGGTTATCATCCTCAGTCAAATGGACAGAAGGAGCGCATGAACCAGGAGCTGGAGTCAACCCTCAGATGTCTCACCTCGACCAACCCGTCCGACTGGACCCAATTTCTCCCCTGGGTTGAGTACGCTCACAACTCTCTCACTTCATCTGCGACTGGCTTGTCTCCTTTCAAAATCTCCTTAGGTTATCAACCCCCACTCTTCCCTTTGGATGAGAAGGAGATACCCGTTACTTCTGTACAGCATCACATCCGCCGCGTTAGAGCCATTTGGAGTAACACGGTTGCCGCCCTTAACCGAACTGCGGAACAAAACCGCCGGTTTGCTGATCGTAAGAGACGGCCAGGTCCCCGCTACACACTTGGACAACAGATATGGTTGTCAACGAAGGACATTCCACTGAAGTCTATGTCTAGGAAGTTGTCCCCCCGTTTCATTGGTCCCTACAAAATCGAGTCGGTCATCAGTCCTTCTGCTGTCCGTCTTCGCCTCCCTCCCTCTCTCAGAGTCCACCCCACCTTTCATGTGTCTCAGATTAAGCCTGTGTTCACTTGTCCCTTGTACCCACCACCTGAACCCCCTCCTCCCGTCCGTGAATTTGAGGGGGGCCCTACTTATTCTGTCCGCCGGATCGTTGACTCCCGTAAACGGGGTAGAGGTTGGCAATATCTGGTGGATTGGGAGGGTTACGGTCCAGAAGATCGTCAATGGGTCCCGGGTTCTTTTATTGTGGACCCCTCCCTCATCGCTGATTATCACGCTTCCCTCCCCTCTGGTTCTATTGGACCGCCGGGTGGCGGTCGTTGAGGGGGGGGGGGTACTGTTGGGATTCAGGGTTGTGGGATGGTGGGGCTGCAGTCTCACCTTTTGTCCACCAGAGAGCGTCCTGAGGGTTTTGCCTGGAGGGTTGGCCTACAGCTTCGGTTCCGACGCACCTGGTGCCAATCTCCTCAACTCCTATATCAGGAGGGAGACGCCGTCACTTCACTGCCAGAGTGTCACCTATGTTCGGTACTTCAGGCCCCAGAGTTTTCACCTCTGTTCTGACCGCATCTAGAGAATTCTTCCAGTGAACCTTTGTCTGCTTCTCCCTCAGAGATCCGAGATTGCCGGTGCACCCAGCAGTGGAACTCCCCACTTACCAGTCCGCCCTCCGACGCAGCCTTCCACTCCCTTCCATCTACCCTGGACTCCCCAGACGCCCTTTTCCCCCTCTCCTGGCTCGGACCCGCTCCAACCCACGTAAGATCCACCTCCTCTGTGTACTGAAAAAGTCCCAAACTGAGCCTGAATTAACTTGACCTGTCCTCCTGTGTTCAGAAAGCTGACGTGGGCCGAGTGACGAGATCCTGGATCTAATTAATACCTGTCATCTCCCTGTTTTGTTTTCCTTACAATAAACCACTCAAAATATTCCCAGTGTTCTCAGTCGTGTTCTGCATGTGGGCAGGAAAATTTGAATCTGACATGACACTATCCATGTTTTATATATTTTTTTTCCACTGATTGGCTGCTGTTATGCCTACAGATTTTAACTTGAATGTTAATTGCATTTTTCATAGACGCCTGTGAAAATAATTTCTATTCCCATGACTTTCTTATTCACTGATGACTTTTTTATGACTTTTTTATTTTGATGATAAATACAGAAATGAGCATAAAAATCAAAACATCTACAATAGTGATAGTAATATTAATAATAAAATAATGGTCAGTGGAAAGTAGCCTGTAAATTCTTTGGTGGGGGCGGTGAGGGACCTGGATAAAGGCTAGGGGGCGCTGGCCCGAAAAAGGTTGAGAAACACTGACCTAGACACATAATGTTTCTGAAGAGGAACATAAACCAATTGTGTTGAAATATACAGGTCCTTCTCAAAAAATTAGCATATTGTGATAAAGTTAATTATTTTCCATAATGTAACGATAAAAATTAAACTGTCTTACATTTTAGATTCATTGCACACCAACTGAAATATTTCAGGTCTTTTATTGTTTTAATACTGATGATGTTGGCATACAGCTCATGAAAACCCAAAATCCCTGTCTCAAAAAATTTGAATATCATGAAAAGGTTCTCTGAACGAGCAGTTAACCTAATCATCTGAATCAACAAAGTAATTAAACACCTGCAAAAGATTCCTGAGGTTTTTAAAAACTCCCAGCCTGGTTCATTACTCAAAACCGCAATCATGGGTCAGACTGCTGACCTGACTGCTGTCCAGAAGGTCTTCATTGACGCCCTCAAGCAAGAGGGTAAGAAACAGAAAGACATTTCTGAACCAATAGGCTGTTCACAGAGTGATGTATCAAGGCACCTCAGTGGGAAGGAAAAAGTGTGGCAGAAAACGCTGCACAACGAGAAGAGGTGACCGGATCTTGAGGAAGATTGTGGAGAAGGGCCTATTCCAGACCTTAGGGGAAGCAGTGGACGGAGTCTGGAGTAGAGACATCCAGACCCACCGTGCACAGGCATGTGCAGGAAATAGGCTACAGGTGCCACATTCCCCAGGTCAAAGGTCAAGCCACTTTTGAACCAGAAACAGCGGCAGAAGCGCCTGACCTGGGCTACAGAGAAGCAGCACTAGACTGTTGCTCAGTGGTCCAAAGTCTTTTTTTCGGATGAAAGAAAATTTTGCATGTCATTTGGAAATCAAGGTGCCAGAATCTGGAGGAAGACTGGAGAGAAGGAAATGCCAGAAGGCCAGAAGTCCAGTGTCAAGTACCCACAGTCAGTGATGGTCTGGGGAGCCATGTCAGCTGTTGGTGTTGGTCCACTGTGTTTTATCAAGGGCAGGTCAATGCAGCTGCTATCAGGAGGTTTTGGAGCACTTCATGCTTCCATCTGCTGAAAAGCTTTTTAAAGATGAATATTTCATTTTTCAGCACAACCTGGCACCTGCTCACAGTGCCAAAACCACTGGTAAATGGTTTACTGACCATGGTGTTACTGTGCTCAGTTGGCCTGCCAACTCTCCTGACCTGAACCCCATAGAGAATCTGTGGGATATTGTGAAGAGAAAGTTGAGAGACGCAAGACCCAAAACTCTGGATGAGCTTTAGGCTATCAAAGCATCCTGGGCTCCATAACACCTCAGCAGAGCCACAGGCTGATTGCCTCCATGCCGCATTGAAGGCTGCAAAAGGATTCCTGACCAAGTATTGAGTGCATAACTGAACATAATTATTTGAAGGTTGACTTTTTTGGTATTAAAACACTTTTTTTTGATTGGTCGGATGAAATATGCAAATTTTTTGAGACAGGGATTTTGGGTTTTCATGAGCTGTATGACAAAATCATCAGTATTAAAACAATAAAAGACCTGAAATATTTCAGTTGGTGTGCAATGAATCTAAAATATAAGACAGTTTAATTTTTATCACTTTATCACAATATGCTAATTTTTTGAGAAGGACCTGGTTGTTGTTTTCTGTCATTTAATAATTTAATGCATTAAACATTCATGAAACGTTTGATTCAAGCACTTCAAGTTGCACGTAAACAGGTAAAGAAATGAACCACATTTTAAGTCAAAATTTGATATTTAAAATATTTCAGGTAATAAACATACACGTAATGAAAGATTATATTTTTAAATAAATATTTTATGTGATTAAAGTAAACAATTATAAAATCAGACATCTGCTTGTTGCATGTAATGTAAAAAGCAAACTGTAAGGACACTGGGTTTTTGGGTTTGTTTTGCTTTATTCTGTTAATTAAAATAACATCCACATAAAGTAAGTCTACTGCCTGCTGCTTTTGGATCCACTGCCACATCATGGCACAAACCAGATGAAAGAGCCCATCTTTAAACATTTAATGTGTAATTAAACAATAAAGGTGACACGTAAATTTTATGAAATAGATCACACATATTTGTTGTATTTAACATATTTTGGGTAAGTGAACATGTAATGAAATAGATCCTATCCTAGAAGTTTATGTAATTGAACATTACAGGTAAAGAAATAAATATAAATATAATTTTAAATATAATTTTGGTTAAAAATATTTTTTAAATATAATTTTGGTTAAAAAATAAAGGGTCAAAATGATGGAATAAAAATATGCCTAATCTATATAGTTTAGTAGAATAATTTCACACGGATTTTGTGTCACCTGAGCTGGAAGCTATGGAAGAAAAACCCAAAATTTTGACAAAAAACAGTTAAAAAAAAAGGAAAATGACTTAAAATGGAAAACAAATGACTTTGCCTCACCTATACAGACCAGTAGAAAGATTTCAAAGTGGTTCTGAGTAAAAAGCTATTGAAGAAAACATATTTATTAAAATTATTTAAAATATTGACTTTAAAATTTAATAGAGGATATGGTGTCTCATGCAAAAGCACGAATTAGCACTGACAGTCAGCTGGTTACAATTCAAGGCATTTATTAACATTCGTTTGACAGGAGTGTTTGGTTCGGTAATTTGTTGACAGTCCCTAAGTGAACCTTTGAGCGCTTTTGCCAGGAGCGGTGGAGAACAGCTGGCCAACAGTAGCGTTCATAAATCGGATCAACCTGGAGCTAAACGCCGGTTACTCTGCAGAGTTCGGGCCGGGAGCGGTGGAGAACCGCTGGCCGACATTAGCGATCATAAGTCGGATCAACCTTTTGCTAAACAGCCCTTACTCCGTTGGATATTACTCCAATATTTAACTTGAAAACAACTTCACTGCGGTCGGTAACGCAAAGAAAACGCCGGTGTTCTGACTAGTTTGTTTTGGTCTGTGGACACCAAAGATGGCGCCGAGCGACATAAACGTCCTACACTGTGACGTCAGCTCCAAAGCTCTATTTTTTAACTAAAGCACAGAAGCTGTCTTTATCCAATCCATTTTCAGATGTATGATGGAAGATCTGTTACTGAACGGCATTAGCTTCAGTTTACACCCCAGGCCAGATAGTGGCGGTATTGCACACTTGCAGGGTTTTTTTTTTTTTAAGTGCCATTAAAAGAAGAAGATCTATGAAGCCAGAGAAGATAACAGACGCTGTTCAAATTCACAATTTTTACTCGCATAATATTGAATTAAAAGTAGAGAGGGCCTTGATAATAGGTAGTAGTTTAGGGAAATTCAAGCTGGTGACGTCCTAGTCTGAGTTAGACGACAACACAACTGGACAAGAACCGGATGAAAATTAAATGTGGGTCAAAAGGAGCTCGAAGGGTCGAAGACTGCTAACGTGTTGCTAGCTGGTGGTAAGTTTGCTTCCAAATGCTAATTATCTTTGTTTAATTATTTTTTTAAAAAGTGCAGTAAAGATATAAATAAACTTACGTTGGTTTCAGATATAATTATTTTATCAATTTTATTGTGACTTTTATGATTATTACTATAACAATCATTCAGCTTCATTTTATAACTGCATGAAGGCTGTTTGTTGCGACTTAATATTATTTTCTTAATAAGCTTAACCTGGTTTTAATTAAGCTTAGTATGCCAAAGAGACTTTGATATTGTGAGGCTGTTGTTATAACTCGTTTTTTATCATTTTTATCTTCAACATATTTTTGCAGTCTAAGCAAATGAAGATGAAAGAGGAAGCCAGAGATCAGGAATTAGAAAACCTAAAGACTTTCTGTCTCAGAAGAAGCTCTGGCTCCACCAGATCACCAACCAGTTCTGAGGATGAACCTCCACATCGTGGAGAACAGTGAGGATCGACGACAGAACATTCCCATTCACTGGACCACTGCACTTTACAGAAACCTACAACAAAAAAATCAAATAAAACAATCAAGCAATTAAACAGAGAAAGCATTTGTATTTTAAATAGTACAGAAAAACGGCAAAGAAAAAATACTTACAATTTTAAGATGTTGTGGACTCGCTATATATGTGGCATCATTAGAGCTGATGATTTTTGGGACCGGATGCCTGGGGTGGAAAAACATTTCTGGGTGTTTTCTTTGCCTGTTTATGTTAATAGAAAAAAATAGTCAGGAATATAATAAAATCAGCTGATGTTGCCACTGACTATGAAGTCGTTTTAAGTGTGGACTTAAAAGAGACAAATTACCTTAAAAGCTTTCCATTCGTGATCTGAACACACTGATCCTTGCAGGGTTTTGAGGGGGGCTGGTGGTGCCCATCTCCAGCAGTCATCAGATGAGAGGCAGGGTTCACCCTGGACAGGTCACCAGTCCATCACAGGGCCCTGAAAGCTAACAACAAATAAAATGTATGAAAGAGAAATGGTTGGTTAGCATGGGGAATAAATTCTGTCCAATTATTTTCAAATTAAATTATGTTTATTGAGCACTTAGTGTTGGAAACGCACCAGTTTTTGCTGTTAAAACTGCGGCCAGCTGCTCAGTGTAATAAAATAAAATAAAGCCTTGCACCGTTCATCATCTGGAGCCAGAGCCTCTTCTGAGACAGGAAAGTCTTCAGGTTTTCTAATTCCTGGAAGCCAGGAATGGCTTCCTCTTTCATTTTCATTTGCTTAGACTGCAAAAATATTTTGAAGATAAAAACAATGATGAACGAGTTATAACAACAGTCTCACAATATCAAAGTTTCTTTGGCATACTGAGCTTAATTAAAACCAGTTGATGAAGAAAACTATATTAAGTCGCAATAGAGCCTCCATGCAAATGATTGGTATAGTAATAATTGTACAAGTCACAATAAAATTGATAAAATAACTATTTCAAAGATAATTAGCATTTTGAAGCAAACTTACCACCAGCTTGCAACAAGTTAGCCTTCGTCCCCCTTTCGTGGCCCACATTTAATTTCCATCCAGTTCTTGTCCTGTTGTGTTGTCGTCTAACTCAGACTAGGTCGTTACCAGCTTGAATTTACCAAAACTACTAACTATTATCAAGGCCCTCGCTACTTTTAATTCAATATTATGCGAGTAAAAATGGCAAATTTGAACACAGTCCGTTATCTTCTCTGGATTCAGGGCTTTTCTTCTTTTTATGGCGCTTTTAAAAAAAAAAACAAAGTGTGCAACACCGCCACCATCTGGTCTGGAGTGTGAACGGGAGCCAATGCCGTTCACAAATACATCTGAAAATGGATTGGATAAAACAGCTCCCGTGTTTTAAGTTAAGAAACTGAAAACAACAAATCATATTCAGAGAGATGTAAAACTGGAGATACCTGCTACATTTAGTGTTAAGGACAAGTAATGTTTTTGTTGTAGTACCTCTGTCACTATGGACACATGGACACCTCTGTCCATGTTTGATATTTTTAGGTATGAACACATTATTTAGTTTATCAAACAACATCAAGTTCCACTATAAGGATTATTATTTTTCTTTTTTATTCTTTGCCATTTTAACAAAAATAGTTAAAGTATTATACCTAATACTTTATTATTAGGTATAATAAAGTACACCTAAAAAGGCATACTTAATTAGCCTAAAATATACACTGAGATGTAATTAAAACATTTTGAAATTAATAATTTAAATCGTTATTTTTTAAAAATTATATATTGAGTATATATATTAAAATATACACAAAATATCTTTAAAAATATTTTAAACACATTTAAAACATCTTTGAAATATACACTTGAGCGAATATATATTTTGTTCACTTAAACTATACTTTTATTTAATATATTTATTAAGTGTATTTTGTTACAATTATATTTAAGTATGTAAATCAAACTTCTGTGAAATCAAACTGTCCACTTAGGAAGCAACACTGATTGACAATCAATTTCCCCTGCTGTTGTGCAAATGGAATAGACAACAGATGGAAATTATTGGCAATTAGCAAGACACACTCAATAAAGGAGAGGTTCTGCAGGTGGGGACCACAGACCACTTCTCAGTACCTATGCTGAGGGCCCGACGTCCACAGATGGGGGTTGTGCTCACAGCCCAACACCGTGCTGGACGCTTGGCATTTGCCAGAGAACACCAGGATTGGCAAATTCGCCACTGGCGCCTTGTGCTCTTCACAGATGAAAGCAGGTTCACACTGAGCACATGTGACAGACGTGACAGAGTCTGGAGACGCCGTGGAGAGCGGTCTGCTGCCTGCAACATCCTTCAGCATGACCGGTTTGGCAGTGGGTCAGTAATGGTGTGGGGTGGCATTTCTTTGGAGGGCCGCACAGCCCTCCATGTGCTCACCAGAGGTAGCCTGACTGCCATTAGGTACCAAGATGAGATCCTCAGACCCCTTGTGAGACCATATGCTGGTGCGGTTGGCCCTGGGTTCCTCCTAATGCAGGACAATGCTAGACCTCATGTGGCTGGAGTGTGTCAGCAGTTCCTGCAAGATGAAGGCATTGAAGCTATGGACTGGCCCGCCCGTTCCCCAGACCTGAATCCGATTGAGCACATCTGGGACATCATGTCTCGCTCCATCCACCAACGTCACGTTGCACCACAGACTGTCCAGGAGTTGGCGGATGCTTTAGTCCAGGTCTGGGAGGAGATCCCTCAGGAGACCATCCGCCACCTCATCAGGAGCATGTCCAGGCGTTGTAGGGAGGTCATACAGGCACGTGGAGGCCACACACAATACTGAGCCTCATTTTGACTTGTTTTAAGGACATTACATTAAAGTTATATCAGCCTGTAGTGTGTTTTTTCACTTTAATTTTGTATGTGGCTCCAAATCCAGGCCTCCATTGGTTAATACATTTGATTTCCATTGATGATTTTTGTGTGATTTTGTTGTCAGCACATTCAACTTTGTACAGAACAAAGTATTCAATGAGAATATTTCATTCATTCAGATCTAGGATGTGTTATTTGAGTGTTCCCTTTATTTTTTTGAGCAGTGTATATTAAAGTACTTTTTTCCCACTAGTTTTCTTTAAAATGACCTTTTGTGGCTCACTCTTACTGTGGAGTGTGTTCATTACCGTCTCTTAGACATCTGGAAAGTCAGCACTCTTGACAATCCAGTAAGCAAGGGCACAGAATTTATGAATATTTTTTTAGTGATTTTATGAAATAATTTTCTGAAACACTGAATTATGGGGTTTTGTTATAAGCCATAATAAACAAAAGACAAAAAAAGTAAAAAGGCTTAATTATTTGCACAATAAATCTGATTGAATTCACATGGAAGAAAAGCATTTTCTTTTCCAAAAGTAGAAATCTTTACATCTTGCAAAAACAGTCTGCATAAAATATGTATTTGCAATTTTCATGTAATATGTCATTGGATTTATCATATAAGCTGTTTAACAGAACAAAGTCTGTCACAAAATGAGTGAGCACTTTAAAATGTTTATTTTGAAAAAATGATCAGTGTTGATCAACATTACATGAAGAACAAAAGCCTGCTTCCTGCAGGAGTAAAAAAGATGCACTTTATTTTTTTTTGCTCGCCCTCTTTCCTTCTCCTTTCTTAGGGGTTCCTTTTCCTCGAAGTTTCCTGAGGCGGCGCATCTCCTCTTTGAAGTCCTCATGCTCATCTCTGAAAAGAAAATAAGCCGTCTAAATGAAGTCATTGCATCCACAGCTCACTTTACTACTGTCAGAATATCTTAATACATGGGTGTCCAAAGTGGGTCCTCGAGCTTCGGCATCCTGCATGTTTTAGTTCTCTCGCTAGTGGAAGTAACAACCTCCTCAGAAAGTCAGTGTTCTTCTTAGGCCTCTAATGAGCCATCATTAGATGCAGGTGTGTAAAACCAGGGAGAGAACTAAAGCATGCAGGATGCCGGCCCTCGAGGACCCACTTTGGGCACCCGTCTTACTAATTAATGCTCATTCACATCCCAACAGTATGAGATCAAAATGTTAAAATCTTGTTCTGTTAAAAAAATCTGGTTATTCCCTCAGTTTTCACAAATCTCAGTGCTTTTATTGTACTTAAAATTAAAAGTATATAAAAAGTACTTTTAAAACCTTGTGGTGACAGAAGAGTTTTTGTGGTCCTCTATCACCACAAAAACGAAATCTTCGAAGTTTTACTAGAGTACTCTAAGGTCATTGTAAACCTCATCAAAAGTATCATTCTATTTCTTTTTATTTAGGCACACTGCTCTCCAAACTGTTCTCCTTTTTGGGGCTCCACTGTAGACAGTAATTCACTTTGCTGCCCCAATGATTTAAAAAATTCCAAAAAGCATTAGCCAACTTCTACATCAAGATCATGGCCTCGGATCTGGAGGCACTGATCCTCATTCCAGGCATTTCAAACACGACTGTGAACTGCTCCAGTGAAAGCTCTAGATCACAACATGATAAAGTCAGTAGGACACATTAGCCGCAAAAAGCAGAGATGCGATCCTAAGGCCACCAAAACGGATACTCTCACCTTGGCTGCGAAATTCTGTCCATAAAAGTAATGAACAGAATCAGTGACAAAGGGCATCCTTGGTAGGTCCAACTCTCACTGGAAATGAGTCAGACTTACTGCCAGCAATACAGACCAGACTCTGACATTGGTCATACAAGGGCCCAACAGGCCATATCAAAGGGCCTAGTACCCCATACTCCTAGAACACCCCTCACAAAGCTCCGCGAGGGACACAGTCAAACTCCTCCTCCAAGATGTGCTTTTTTGAACGTGAAGTTGCTTATTTGGGTTTTAAAATAGGCAGAGACACATCACATAATAAGCCTCAGAATTTGTCTGACAACCAATTAGTTTTAGTCAGACACTCCTCGTCCATCATTTCCCGGATGACCCGTCCCGCTGTGTCTTTGTTAATATCAAGTTAATAAATTTGCTGTGAATGACATCGAGCTTCGTGTTGCGCCCCAGAAAACTATATGAACGTGAAAATAGCCATGAATGAACGTGTCCGTAAAGTTGCACAACTAAACGCCATTATAATGGCTAATATTAAGATAAGTGTCACAAATCTGTCCAAGTTGTGGAGCCGCAGGAGGAGCACTGTGAGCTACGCTGTGACAGCAAACGCAGGGCCGTAATGCAGAACCTGGAGACTGGGGCAGGGAGGGGGGGGGGGGGGGGACTCTAAAATCCTTCTTAGATTTTTCCTGACAATGCAAAAATTACAAACGTGTTTTTTTTTTTGCACTGCTGTAACCATTAAACAATCTCCCCTTCAGTTCAACCTTATAAGTAGAGAGACATAGTTGATGTTACCATCATATAATAACTTGCAATTAAGTAATGGTAAAGGCTCAATGTAATTTTCACAGGTAAGCGGAACATTATTGTCAACAGCTGCCGACAGTAACTAAGAAAGTTACTTTAAATGTAACTTAGTTACTTTCCAAATCAAGTAATCAGTAATCTAACTACCGTATTTTTCGGACTATAAGCTGGTACATTTTTCCCACGCTTAGAACCATGCGGTTTAAACCCGTGCAGCTTTTCTGTGGATTTTTCTTCAACTGCTCTTTAGCAGGAAGTGAATCATTGGAAATCAAAGAAGAAAGTGCTGATTTTCATTTAGAACAAGCACATGCCAGCAGAAGGCCTGACAGAGAAATGTTTTCAAACTCATACCACCTCGTCATCAAAACAACACGAAGAAGTTCATATGATGCCACTTTTGTTGAAGACTATCGATCTAGGAGTACAGATCGACACCCGCTGCACATAAGCTCGGCGTGAACGAATCCAGGGTTTGGTGTTGGAGATGCAGGGCTGCGTCCTTAATAGAAGCTTTATTAAGGACACAGCGCTCTGCTGCGTCCTTAATAAATCTTAGGTAATAAATATAAAGTTTGGAAGATACATACATGCCTAAGAGTGATAAGTTTAAAATGACTAGATATAAACAAAAATAAATAACAAGCAATCACATGCAATATATTAATCCATAAATCATCTATAAATGAGTGCAGAAAATTTTTTAATCAATTAGCACAGACTTTGGCATTGTAAAGCCTGATGGCAACAGACAGAAATTATTTTCTGTGACGCTCTGTCGGGCACTTTGGCAAAATGAGTCTCCGGCTGAAGGTGCTCCTGTATCCGGCCAGCACGTCATCGAGTGAATGAGACTTGTCCAAGATGGCCTGCATGTTGGACAGGATCCTTGTTTCTGACACCGCTGTCAGAGTCCAGCTCCATTCCAGAGACGTTACTGGCCTTTTGGATCAGTTTGTTCAGTCTGTCGGTGTCCTCCACCTTCAGACTTCTGCTCCAGTACACCACAGCATACAGGATGGCACTGGCAACCACAGTCATAAAACATCTTGAGCAAAGTCTGGGAGATGTTGAATGACCTCAGCACCTTCTTTATATGTACGTTTCCATTTTTTTTTTTTTTTTACTTGTGGGTGCGGCTTATAGTGAGGTGCGCTCTATAGTCCGGAAAATACGGTAAGTTATTTTTTCAAGAAGTAATCCGTAATCCGATTCAAGTTTTCAAAAATTTTTCAAAGTAACTATGTCCTCACTGCCCACTACAGACAGTGCTGGTACTGTACTACTTCCCCGTCCTGAGACGCTGGATGATGGAACAGAATTGCCTCAAAACCACGTGGAAGTCTTCTCCATGGCCTATCCAAACTCCTCCCATGCCTGAGTTTTTGCCTTAGTAGCCACCAGTGCTGCATGCTGCTTGGACTGCCGGTACCCATCAGGACTGAGGGCCATATGGAGGCCAGGACAAACCTCCATATGGCCCTCAGCAAAATTTGGTTTTGGGGCCCTTTATCTCTAACAATGTGCACAGGACGAAAAATGGGATTTTCGTCAGCTATTGACACCTTGTTCTGCCGTGCGCATGGAGATTGAGGGCTTTCGGCAAGAGGTTTTTGTCAGAGTCGAACACTGCCAGAAATGGGCAAAAACGCTGTGTGTCCGTGTTCCCCTATCACCTCTGTCCCCTTGTGCCTAGCAGAGGTTTTCGTATTTAAATGAAGGTGCTGAGAGCCATGCAAATGCAAATCAACTGATGAGCACCGCCTTTTGACTCTTATTCATTTTGTAGCTAATCCTTTTTAATTTCTGTTCACCATAAAGAAGTATGTTTGGAGAAAACTATCTATCTTATCCATTAAAATATATATTACATGTGTGTTAGGAGCACTGAAAAACTTAGTTTTGGTTGAATTGATATAAAAGAAGAATATGCATGAATACATACAATAGACTTTTGTGAAACGTAATCTTACTTTGACATTCCTCCTATCTGAAGATTTATCTTGTGATGGGAGGAATTGCACAACTTAATCAAAAATGATAATAAAAAACATGTTCCAGAGTGGTTCATTGTACATAAAGTATTTTTGTGAATAATATTCAAACTAATGCTAATGTTCACTGATTGCTTTAAAGACCCAGAGTCATGGTATATTGGAGTGGTAGTGGTCATTCCACATCACAATACAGGACTTAAGAAACTACAGATTTTTCAGTATTCAGTTGCTTGTTCTCTATCCATCCTCTATGTACGGTATTTATCTATCCTTCTACATTTCTATCTTTTTCTGTCTCCCTCCATCTTTCAATTTTTATCAACTGTATCTTTCTCTGTAATTATCAAGTTTATTTCCTTACCAAGTTCAGACAGTCAGGTTATTTCCCCTCTGAGAGGCAAACCAGGTCAAAACTTTCATTCGATGATGACTGGATTTTAGCTACGTGTCAGGGCAGGACGCACTCGAGCTAATTTGTACAGTTGGCCCTTTGCCATATGATTTGGACAGTTCCTCCCGCTGCTGCTAGATGGAAGCTAAAGCTAATTAAGCTTTATTTTAACTTCGCACTGAGCGCGAGCGAGCAAAGCAGTCGCATTACTTTTCTTTGACGTTAGCCGTTTTCTTTCTTTTTGAATCGTTCTATTGCTTTTTTCCACTCACAGAAACCCGTTTGAAAGCTTCACTGACTTTTAGCATCGCTTAAAATACAAAACACAGCTGCGGTGGATGGAGGATAAATCAGCCTGTTTTTGGATGTACTCACCATTTGGATCTGGCTTTCAAAATGCGATCTGGAGAAGAATCATTTCTGATGTTTGTAAAGATGTTCCAATGCTTTAAATTAACATCCATATTTTGACAGCTCCCTGCTTCTTGCTCAGCCCAGTAAGCTCACACAAACTCATCAGATTTTACCCAAAGCGCAGGATCAGTACTGTACGTATTATCCGTGGTCATCGCTGCACCTGGCGATTCTTCATCAGGTGCAGCAGGTTCGCTCTTCCGCTGTCTCTGACTCCTCAGGCACCGGATCAGTCAGAGATCCAGGTTAACAAGGCTAACGTCTTGAGAAGCGCAGAGGAACGATGGTTCTGTTCATGTTCAATATGAGTTTTAAAAAACCTTGTCAGCTTGGATATTTTCTTCATCACCTCTCGGTCCCGCTCTTCTTTTTCTTTCGTTCCTGTGCTCCGCTGTCATTCATTCTGTTGTCTGCCATCGTGAAAAATTACTCCCTCAGGGTTTCCCCCAGAAAACTTGCTAAGCCCGGTGGTCAGGGCGCCGAGGCGGTCCACCGGCGGTCCACCGTTTTTTTGTATTAAAAGATGTTAAGTAGACAATAAAAGTAAAAACATCACTGGGTAAGTATATGTTATGGGAAAACATCGTCAGTGAACTGCTATATAAACCCACAACTAGTCTTAAAAACAACTAATCAAATAATACAATTAAAATAAATATCAATTATGTCCACTTCTTTTAAATCCAAATTAAGTCAGCGGCTCCATCAGGTTCTCCAGAGCTTCAGGGGCCCCATAAATGCTAATATTTTAACATAGACCACAGATAAATCAATGTAACATTTGTTTATTGAGATTATCATTGCTGCTAAATTTGACATAATGGTTTCAGCATATATAAATTAAAAGACTTTAAATTATTTAATGTAAGATTTTAAGGAGCTGGTAAGTTTACTTTGTAGAAGTTCAAAGAACAATATTCATAGTCGGTGTGCTATGGTGGCGCAGGGGTTAAGCACAACCCACATATGGAGGCCTTAGGCCTCAGCGCAGCTGTCGCAGGTTCGATTCCCAGCCTTGGCGACCCTTGCTACATGTCTTCCCTCATCTCTCATTACCCACTTTCCTGTCAATTAACTATCAAATAAAGGCCACTAGAGCCAAAAAAATCTTTAAAAAAACAATATTCATAGTCAGATTGTGTTGTTACCATAGCAACAATCTGATGCAGTGAGTTTAATATTTGAGTTTCAGCTCCGTTTGTTCACAAATACAAATTAGTAAGCTGCAGTTATAATTTATTGCCTTTTAGGTTTGCCAGTTAAACTACCCCCTTCTCCCATATTTCACTAAATCTAACAGAACCTGTTAGAGGTGCTGATGTTTTTAGCAGGAAGAGGGGCCCCCAAGTCATATAATGCTCCAGGCCTCATACAGCCTTGGACCGGCCCTGCATGATGTGGTAATCTGTTGCACTGCGCAGAGATGCGCAATAAACGGGAGATTTAATTCAATGCTGCTAATGTAACTTTAGTAGCTCTTTCATTTTGTGTCTGTTGAGTTTTTAATCGTCACAGAAACTATTTTGGTTGGTCGAGTTTCTGGACGAGTTTCTCAGATCTCCAGTGGCCTCGCGCATTAACTCTGTCTGACTAAGTGGGCAAAACATTTGATACGGTTTGGTGCTTAATGTAACCGGAAAAATAATACTAGTAATAATAATAAAATAATATAAAATCAGCGTGATGCGTGACTGCGAAGAGAGCGCGAAAGCTCCTCACCGGGTTAAACCTGCACGATGAGTGATTAGCACTGGGTCGTTAGCCGCTAACGCACCGACTAACCGGGAACACAGACCTAAACTTTTCAGGGAAGACAGGACCAAACGCTGGGCAGCGTGTTGAGATGAAAACACCGCATAATGTTTTGTTCACAAATATACATCATTCTCACCTCAAAGCACCTCTGAAAGCGCGACTACAAGTTATTCCTGCGGTTCACGTAGAGCTGCTGCGCAACCAGAGCTAACTCGGTGGGTTTAAACTCTTACATTAATCAATAACTCCTCATAACTGATCATAATTCCTCACAGGGGGTTGATGTAAATATCCATAGCGGTCAGTCTGTGTCCAGTTCGAGTGAAAGGAGGAGCGGGATCCGCGCTGAGGTTAACTTTAGACATCCAGCTGCTGCAGCGCGCGAGGCAACGCGGAGACCCGGCGGTGTGATTGGTCCGGCTTTAAATGCATAAACTATAAAGATATCTTCTATAAACATATCTTTTAGGAATAAATCTGCTCTGATAGTGAAACACTCTGAGCAACAGAAACACTTGCAATCCGGCTTAAAAAAAGGTAATTTTTTTATTTTATTTTCCTAAAAACAAACCCAAAAAAAAACAAGAAAGGCTTAGCCTGGCGGTGGTGCTAGTAAAGCATGGCGGGCCGCCAGGCCTATAAAACACTGGGGGAAACCCTGCTCCCTGATGCTCCGCCCTAAAGCGTAAGAAGCCTCCAACTTGGACCAATAATAATCAAGCATTCATGATGGACGTTTGCCAGAACAAATCAGAAATTTTTTCAACAACACCGCAAAAATCCTCTTAGCCAGTGATAAAATTAAGGCATTCTGGCCTTATTCATTCACAAAAATACAAAGCATCTTTCGGGGCCCCCAAAGCGCTGGCGCCTGGGCTGCAGCCCCGGTAACCCATGCTAAAATCCAGGCTTGATCAAGATCTGCTGTGTGAACGAAGCCCGAGTCTCACTGCAAGGAGTCGGTGCCTCTATTGTTTGAACACTGTTTTTATCCAGATTTTTGGAACAAACCACTTTTTTCACATTTCCTGTTAAGTATGGCATGTCGTCACACTCAAAGGAAGGTCTGATCTGTGATTTAATTCATCACTACCAAGAGCAACAGATGATTCAAATAACACAGGTGATATTGAGCACCAAATTGTTCACATACTAGATCTACCGTATTTCAGGAGATCTTTCCTGCCAACAGCCATCATCACCTACAATAACTCTTTGAAGTATTAGAATTAATATGAGTTGCAACTATATAATTTTTCCTTTGGGATCAATAAAGTATTTTTGAATTGAATTGACTACCTGAACAGTCCCATGAACCGGAGCTTCTGGGTCATGGCGTAGTAAACCTTGTGATGAGGATACCATTCATACACCTCCTTCCTCTTGGCCATTGGAGGCTCCTGGAAAAGCTGGACCACCTTCATTGATTTAGAGTCTGTGGGGCGGACAACCTCTCCAAAGATTCTGGAGCTCAGCCTTGCCATGCGCACTGCATAGCTGGAGAAACCGGCCATAACTAGGAGAGAAAGGTAAGACAAATTCACCAAATATGCAAACTGTTCAGCCATGGTTTTAGGTTAAAATGAAATTTAACATGGAACAGAGCATTTGGCCTTTAAAGGAAAATAAAAACAAATTTTCTTAATCTTCACAAGCCAGCAGTCTGTTTAAAAGCAGAACCCCAAAAAAGTACATGTCAGTCAGCAGTGAGAAGTAAAACCGAATCTGCCTCCTCTATTCAACACATGCTAACTCTTGAAAACATTGAAACTGATTTCCATGGCTGAGGGTTTATCAAAAATCTCAACATTAGAAGAAAATAAGGAAAGGCTGACTTTACAACGAAAACTGTGGTGATGATCAGTCCTGTTAAATATACAGGAATCTATGCTGTGAGGAAGACGGAATTTGCTGTACAAATAAATAGCATATTAGAGCTGTACAATACAGTTGAAAACAGACATCTACAGAAAGGCACATCCACATTTCCTCACTGTCTGAAGTTAAGTCAGACAAAACTTGTTTTATAAATGTTAGTTTGAATCACATATTTGTATTTGCTGAAAGCAACAATAATGAGAGAATACATCAAAGATGTATTAATGTCTTCAGAATCATAAGTTTGTAAATATTTCCTAGGTATTTGGTAGCATTGCCTTTAAACTATATTACTTGGGTCAAACATTGTTTAATGTGATAACAATCGCTCTACATTAATAAATAAATGTGTGACATATATTTTGCTCATTATTTTGGTATTTAGCAAATGGAAATTTTGATTGTTTTTGTTTGTTTTCGTTTATTTTGCTGATATTTATACGCGTTAGCGTAGCAGCTAACGTTTTTGTACTGTTTTCTAATGAGAGAGAGCTGATGAAAAACCACTGTTAGAGGAGAAGTTCATTAAAGAATTTAGTGAGGAAAGATCAGTCAGGATCAGAGCTGGTGCTGCTGTTCTTCAGTCTGTTTTCCAGCTCAGCTTCACCATGTTGGTATTTAGTAGAGATGTGCCGATCATGTTTTTTCCTGCTGATACCGATCACCCATGAGGGCCGATCACCTATACCCGATACGGATCACAAAATTATTATTATTATTTTTTTAATAATTAACACTACCGGTTACATTATGTGGGAAAAGGAGCCATGAATTCACCTTAATTTAGACAAAAACTTGTTTTTAATAACTTTTTCCAAGAACTAAACAAAACAGGCATTCTGCAAATTGTACTGCTATCGGTAATACTATCTTTAACAGACTGATAACATATGGAGGCTCTGAAGAGGCTAAATAATGCAAAGAGCCAAAATAAAACCTCTCAACATTGCCAAAGAAATTCAAGTATAAAACTTAACATTCAAAGGCAAATACAGGTTCCATTACAATAAACAATCCAGAGTTACTGAATGAAAACTTCCTGATAGCATGGCGGCTAGCTGATTACTGCTAGTTCTGAGTGGCTGTTTCTGACTGAGCAGAGTAATTATGCAGAGCAGGGAGGAGATTGATTATTTTTTTAGAGATTATCTGTCTCATGTTAGGACAGCTAAAGTTTTAATACGTCTGTAAAATGTATTTTTTTAGGTTAGATGCTGCAGCTTTAAACAGAGGTTCGGTGTGAGAGTCACTACCAGGTGGAGCAGAAGCGGCGCTCCGTCTGTGAAATATTACTACCTGTAGCGCGTAGCAGCGGTTCAACAGCGAGAGCAGAACCAGCGTCTTACATCGCAGCTCGAAGACTTAAATAATTTTGCGGGTTATTAGTTTAGCTTTCTGACCGTCATGCTAATCCGGGTGAGTGTTTGTAGCTGTGCGCTGCTTTACCTGCCATCTGATCCTCCATATGTCTTTTTTACTGCAGTGAGCCTCGATGTAGCCAAACTACATCAAGTATGGCATTGTTTTTATGTCGTATTAGCTTCTTTGTGTTGATGCATTTTGACGTGCTTCAATTTTCCACCGCAACACGCAAACTTCCCCATTCACTCAGTGCGTTATAGTTACACATCGCTTAGGATTTGTTGCTGCATGTTTGCGCAGAGTGAAGGAAAGAGGAGACCAGCTGCACAGGCAGGCTGCGAAATGAGATGCAGGTGATCGGTATGGGCAACAAGAGCCAATGATCGCCGATCACCGATCACACTTTTTCACGAAAATCGGCCGATTATGATCGGTGACCGATCGATCGGCACACCTCTAGTATTTAGCTATAAAGATGCTACGAGTCAGAGCCCAAAATGCTGAAAATGTCTTTTTCTGAATGTGAAGGAAATATATATGTATTTTTCTATTACACTTTTGGATAATTTCTCTTTTATTCTTGGCTTTAGCCTGTGAACCAGGACGTCTCAGAAGTCATTGTAGTTCTCCCAGTGTGACCAGCAGACTGAAGCCCTGCCTGTGGCCAGTGTTCCCAGTATAATACATAAATGTTTTTTATTCTTTCACTTTTTTTGTATTTTTAAATATCTCAATCTGAAGTATTATTGTATTAATACAGCGTATGTAATGAAATAAAAATAATTTAGTCTGAATTATTTTCACTTTTTGCTGTCAATAGCAGAGTTGTCATATTGTAATAAAAACAATTTCTCTGGAAAAAAATAAGAAAAAATGTAGTTTAATGTTTGACAATGATTGATTTATAAATCAAAAGTCATTTCTCAATAATGTATAAAAAAATAAATACAAGAAAATACTTTTTCTTGTCTTGAAACGTTAAATGTACATTAAATTATGAAATTATGTAAATATATTCTTTAATAAAACACTAAAAGTTTGTCTGTTCATGAAATCAATATAAAAATGATCAGAATCATTTCTATCAAATAAAACATTGTGCTCTTTATTCACAAATGCCCCAAAACAAATAATCACATCAAAAGTTAGAAACTGTCTTTAGTCATTTCTTTGATTGCCAAATATATTAATGTGTGTGAGAAAATGTGTCAATGACAGGAATTAACTTAAAATACTTTGTAGAACGGCACTTTGTGAAGTTCGGTCCATTTACCTGTATTAGCTACTGGCACATATTCCACATCCAACATGGCGGACGCTGTTACGTATCGCAGCAACGGGCCGGCCCGCTCCATGAGGCCTCTACGTATTCATGTCTATGACCGTATCCCCCCTGCTGATATTGAAAGGGGGCGCTGATAAGTCCCCTGTTAGCTGATCTGACAGCAGTGGATCTCAAACACCGCCTGATAAACACCATTCGACTCCTCGAATAATTTATAGCTGACTCAGCTCCACTACGACAGTTTGCGTGTGTCTCTCATGTGTCACATGTGCTAGCTCATTGATACGCAGTCATGTTTCTGTTACGCTCTTTGTTTACAGACTCTAACAACTTCTACAGTTTTTAATCAGCTCTACACGTTACCTACCTGAACCTGTGGCAGGTGAGGCTGGTAAAATCCTATGGCCTCATTATCTTAACGCTGTTAGCTTACTTGGACTGTTTCAACCTTCACAACAAGCTCCACCGCATCATACTTCCTCCTCTGATGTTGCTTAGCACATAACATTTTGAATGCAATTTACCGCCATCTAGTTGACAGGAGGTTTCCCTCATCTTTTTTCTCAATTTTCTATTTAATCGCTGTAGGCATTAATTAAAAAAAAAAAAAAAAGAATAGGAAACTGTCTCATCTTGATTTACTCATTCATATGTCTGACTCCTCCTACACACATCACTGTCTGGTGTTTCCCCATCAGTTAGAAAGATGTGATAATGGAGCTTCTCATTGTGCATCTTCTATATTTGTCCACTCACGACTGTTAGTTTTTTTGAGAATCTGAATGATCTATGGAGGTATTATGGAGGTATCTTCATATTACCCCTTTGAAGCTTTTTTGATGTAATAGCTACGTTTTTTTCCTACTTGTTCTGGGACCAATAAAAAAAACTACTTGGCCTATGAAAGTAGCCAGATGATTTGGAGAAAAGGGATGTATCATTATCGGTCCAAAACTTAAGAAGGTGTTTGTCTGATCAAAAGGAAGATTTTTCAAAATCTTTTAATTTCAATTAAAAAAAGAAACAAACTTAGTCTACTAGTATTACTCAGCAATCAGAACAAGAGTTATGTCATGCTTTCTTTGAAAATGCATGCTGTTTAAGACATTAATTAAAAGCAGATTTGGGGGGTGTGGTTATGAACACACCACCCAAATCGATAGTAATTTCTTTGTAATAGATATTTGCCCTAATTCAAAATGTTAAAAATTGCATCAACTACCTGTAAAGCACAGGGTGTCAGACATTACATTCTGAACTCTCATTATTTTTAATAATAATCAAAATTACAACAAATATAAGCTTTAAGTATGTCACTCTGTAAAAGTGTTTGAATTTGACTTTCTGAAATGAGTGAAAAATATTCCAATTTTCTGACTTTTTCAAATATTCCATCTTTGTTAAAAGGATGAGTGGAGAAATCTAGCAGGACAATTTTGGCAAGAATCAGATGTTGAAATAAGTGTGTATTTCCAAGCAAGACAATATCCTAAAGAAAGAATTTCTAACCGGTGAGTGAGAAAGTAAAGTGCAAAAATTGCCCACTTGGTCACCTGGCTTGAGTTGTAAGTCTATGAAAGAACCAAAAATCAGAATGTGCCTTAAAAAAATGAAGAGAGATTTTAAGATAGGATTGTTCAAACTCATACCTGAGTAATCCAAGTGACTAATTCAAAATACAGAATATTTTGAAGTACTTATTACTAAGAAAGGCTGTTTCACAAGGTATTTAGGAAATGTATTTGTCTGTGTTCAGTGCTTATTCCCTTTGTCATTCCAATTTTTTGACCACAACTAAATTGTGTACTAATTTGCTTTAAATTATTTGTATGTGTGGATAATTTATATTATTGGTGTAAGTTTTATGCCAATGGATCCATTTAGACATTTAAACTGCGAAAAACATTCACATGTTCTATGCATATTTACCTCTTGTCAGTTCCTTTGAGTGCAACAGACCAACAGAATTAAAAAGTGTTATATGTTAGAAAAAGCTAATGTTTAAGGAAATGCAAAAGAGAGAAAAAGGGTGTACAATATACTGCATTTGTGACTCTAACTGTAGCGTATTAAAGGAATCCCCAGCTTCTTTGATTCTGCAAAACCTGTCATCACATCATAGGGAGGTGTAGATGGGTGCTCCAACTGGGAAGGCTGGTTCATCCCTTCAGAAGAGATGAGATGACCCAAGGCAGAACAATTAACTCATTGGGTCAAGGAAAAACATATACTCTTACGAAGTCAACAATGTGCACATTTTAGACTGTGGAGATAGGTGGTTTGAGAGAGGAGTAAAAGACAACATGAAAAACCAACTCTGATCAGAAGAGGTGGTCTCAAATGTAATCTTTCAAACCCCTGCTTTGCAGAATTGACTTGTCTCCCAAGTTTTACAGCAATTCTGCAATTGAGAAATGTGACCCAAAAAATGTACATTGCATCGTAAGGGATATTTTTCAATCATCAAGGAACAACAACCTTAACATTGAGCTAAGTAGGGTAAGACTGACTCACGTCATAAGTGCTCTATTAGTGACCTTAATATGTGATTGTTCTATGATTTAAAAGTCTGTTACTTCCAGCCATATTCACAACTGTCTGCAACAGTTCAGACGAAAAAACAAATTAGCATTGGCCAAAATCGGAGTCGGCAGGTAAAGCTTTTTAAAGACTGTTAATCGGTGATCGGCCAGAAAAATGTAATTGCTGCACCCCAAGAAGTTCACATTTTTTGATTGAGTATTTTATAGAACAATATTTTACATTGCAACTGAGTATAAAAATGCCAACTTCTAATATGGAGTGGAAAGAGTGGCGCAAAAAGTGGGTATGTAGTGCATGCAACGCATAGGGGCGCTGCACCAGAGGGGGCGTCAAAAGCCCGTCTGGAGGGGATGCGAAAATTTATGTTTTCACATCCACGTGAATAATATGTAGTTGAGACCCTGAGTGGAACAAGTTAGTGACTGCGAATCTAATAAACTAGAACCAAATGTTGTTCAGTCATAGTAATTATTGAAGAAATGTTCTTATCTTTAAAGATCTGCTAACCTATAGCCATTCATACTGTAGTTAATTTGTTGTACTACTTACTATAAGCACATCTTCTAAAGTTGGGATATTTTTCCTCCAAAAGGTTCCAGAGGAATCACCTCAAACCAGATGTGGGACTGGATTTTATTTCACTGTCATTTGTGAATGTTAGAGCCTCATTTTCAACAGTTTCTACTAAATAAGAGGCAAAAAAATAGTTTGATAGAGGAAAAGGCTCTCAGACTCTGAGCTCAAAGCGAAATCCCAGAGAACAATAAAACTATTTTTTAAAATTAGACAATTCATTTAATGTCACATAATTATCGTGGTAGAAGCCATTTGTTTGTTAAATACTTAATGAAACATATTTACCGTGTTTGATGTTTGTTGTAAATGACGTATAGTCACAAAGAACGAGGTAATTAGTCCAAGTTTGTCGTTTATTGAACGTTCAGAAACTACAGCGGCTGTGATGAGCCACAGCAAAGGTAATATAACCCGAACTCTAAATCACTTGCACCTTTTTATTCTCCGTCTCTCTGTCATTCTTTACAGCAGACAGCTGCTCTCCTCTTTTGCAGGTACTGCGTACCCCTTAACGATTTAGCGGGGGTACGCAGTACCCTACCATACCCCCCTACTTTCACCCCTGGCCGCAGCACAACCCATGCATCGAGGCCTTAGTCCTCATGCCGGTGGTCGCAGGTTTGACTCCCGGCCTGGCAACATTTGCCGTATGTCGTCCCCCTCTCTCATAAACCTCTTTTCTGTTAAACTACTTTCAAATAAAGACCACTAGAGTCAACATAACCTTAAAAAAAACATCAACAAAATTTTGAATTTTGGCTGATTAATTCTGTTAATTTTAAGGTTAACAGAATTAGCTGCAGGCAATATTACATTTTTTTAATGAATTTTACAATTACTTAGATTTTTACAATAGATTTCTCTGTTTTCTACCTTTCAAAATCACTTGCAATATATGTTTATTGAATTATTGTAATTCCATGTATTTTCTACAGTAATTAAGTTCTTTTTGTATTACAGTTAGCAACCGTAACTATTTTACAATTTTTTGCCATAAATTTATGGACTTATTTTACAGTGTTGACTGACGGTGATTCAATGTATTTTCTAAAATGTTTCAGATGTTGCGGTCAGAAACTTTTGGTATTTTACCATTTTTATCGTGAAATTTACGGACCTTTTTTACAGTGTGTTCTGTGTTACAATTCAACCATGTATGCATGGCCCTGAATGTCTGGAGGGGCCTACCTGCAGCTAGTTTTCTTTGCCTTGATATATCTCAGTCATGTCTCCTGTCACTTCCTCATACTCTCTTGTGTTCTCCTTGTGTTTTCTCCTTGCTGGTTTTCTTTTCTTGTTTTTTTGTTTTTTGCAGTTCTCCAATCGATGTTTATGAGTTTGCTTTCTTTACCCATCTTTAAATCTCATAATTCACTGGGCACCTCAGTTTCCTGCATTTGGGTCCAACTCCAACCATCTACATAACATGACACTCTGAGCTTTTTTGATCTTTAAAGCAGTGGTTAGACAGTCAGATATTTTATTTAGCATTTTATTTTAGATAAAATTTTACAAAATAAAGTGCCATTTTATTTGGTAAAATAGCATAAAATTAGCTTATTCCATAACCAGTGACCTATGGTCTCTTTAACAACTAGTCTCAGATCAGCACTCTGTCAGCAGTAGAAACAGCAACTTTATCAATATACGCTTTTTAACTTTGAGCCCCTGCCCCTTCAAAGGTCTCTGCATGGCCCTGCGGTATCCTAATTAATCAGGCAGATATTTTCTCTGTTTCAACCATCCAACATACCAAAGTGAGTGAAAAACGTAATTGTTAATTTTTAAGCTAAGATTAGTAAAATTTGCTCAGGAAAAATTCACCCAGACCATTTGGGACCAAATGTTTCTTGAAACGGCGTTGAAGTCAAAGTCCTACTTGTTTTGCTTTTTGTTTGTTTGTTGTTTACTGCTTTAATGCTGTAATGTTTAATTAATGAATTGGATAACTGCATCAAATAAAAGAGACAAAACTGTAGCGCTTCTTCACGCATGCTCCTGATTCGTCCATGCTCAGGGCTTCTTCTGTGGCAGCTGTCGTCATCACATCAGACGTGTCGGGGTTGCAGACTGGTGATGGCCTGAGCTTTGATTTGTGAGGACTCGTCAGGTAACCTGATTATATATTAATCTAAGAGGCCCATGCAGCTGAACTCGAATAGTTCTTCTGATTTATTTATACTTAGACTCTTTTAATTTGGGTTAAATTAATATAATTCCCATCTGATTGTGTACTTCTCGGTTTTATGTCATTCATCCATCCCTGCGATGGTACTCTTCTGGTGAATAACTTACAGTCTTAGTTGCCATCCTTGATGTGTTGCGTGCTTGTTGGTGTCGCCCTCAGACAGATGGAGGCTTTGGGTCGCGCCTGAGATGAGATAGCGTCCTCTCTCTCTGTCTCCGTCGAACTGCTGCAGAAACGCGCACGCAGGAAAGACGTGGGCATCTTACTACTGGAATTTCATAGCCTATTGTTTTTGGAGCCTTGCTAAAGGAAGTATTCTCCCTGTCCCTCCATCTAACACCACTTTTGGATGATGATTCCGCTGTTCTTCAAAGATGATGTGAGTTGAATCGGCAGGGAAGCTGCAGAGGAGCTGTCCGTCTCTCGAGGTGCTGATGCGGCTGTGACAGTAGCGAGTATGGCCGCCGGGAAGTTGTTGCTCTACACCGGGCTCTCCTTGTCTCTTTGTGCATTGGCAATGCTCGCCGTGGCAATGTGTTCGGATCATTGGTACGAGACAGACGCCAGAAGGTACAAGGAGCGATGCCGAAGTTTCTCCAGCCGCCGTAAGGACCCGGGCTTTATCTATATACCCAACAACAGCCTGCCGCTGCGGGCCAGCCGAGTCAGCATGCCTCGCTGGGAGGACAAGGTGCTATTGGCCCGAAACCGAAGGCAGCTGTTCGCCATGAGCGCCGCAGACGAATGCAGCAGGCAGTATAACTCCACCAACATGGGGCTGTGGAGGAAATGCCACCGGCTTGGTTTCGACCAGGTGATCGAAGATCACATTCGCAAAGGTAAGTGTATAAATTGGGAGAAAGTTGTGAAGAAACATGTTATTTCCGGTCGCTGCGCGGCATACGTGTGTTGCGACATTTAGCATGTAAAAGTAAATTAGGCCACCGTGTGGTGACTGACCATTTGACCAAATGGCGAGCAAGGGCATCAGCATGCGAGTAGATGGCAGGAAGCTCTGGCTATGTGAGCGGACAGTTGTTATCATTTAGTTTGACATGACGGAGAGCATTGCGTGTGAACTTTCAACGGATGCGATGTGACTCTTGCCTCAACCACACAGTGACATAATCATGGGATATATGGGAGTGCTAGCTGAAGCTCTCTACATAAAGCAGCGAGGTGTCTCCTAGAATGTGTGGTACATATGGATGTATGTAGCACATAATACACGCTAACTACACTGTAAAAAAACACATAAAAAACGGCTCTAATTTACGGTAAAATACTGGCAGCGGTGGTTGCCAGAACTTTGCTTAATATGGCAAAATTCTGTCAACCAAAACTGCCAGTATTTTACCGTATTTGCCAAAATACGGTAAATGTCTGGCAACTGCAGCTGCCGGTATTTTATCGTATTTCCCAATACGGTACCGTATTTCCTAAAATATGTTACAATAAAAAAGGAAAATGTAATTTTGCCGTAGTAAAGTTATAAAGATAATAAATCCAAATTAAAATTAAACAAAAATATAGATTATGAGTAATCCACTTAAAGAAACAATTTCTATTTAAAAATTCAGTTAAAAAAAGAACCGATTCTATTTCCTGTCCAGTTTTTTCATGGTATTACTGAGATCTGGGAAAAAAAACAAAAACAAAAACAAAACAAAAAAACAGCATGTGTCCATATAAGGAATAACCTATTGTAGAAGAAAAATCAGTGATAAAAGGATTCTTGCTCTGGGTTTCTCTTTACAATTTCTTACTTTTTGACCAGTCTGAACTCAATGGAGATCAGACTTTGCTCAGTGTGCGTCATGGTCTTCCAGGTCACAGGTTGAGATTGAGACTCATGTTGTCAATGAGATGTTTCCTCTCTGCTGGAAAACAGAAATAAAGCAAAAGTTAGAAAGATGCACTACATCCCCAAACTACGGCCCGCGGGCCGGATCCGGCCCGCCTCCACATTTGGTCCGGCCCCCTGAACAATACCAGAGAGCATTCAGATTTTTTTTTATATACCATATTTTCCGGACTATAAGCCGTTTATATGTGGATTTTTCTTCAACCACCAGGGGGCTCTTTAACAGGAAGTGAATCATTGGAAGTCAAAATTGGAAATAAAAAAAAACGCCCATTAAAACGGAATTAATAGGGAATTTAATTTTGAGAATGTTGTTGATCAGTTAAATAGCATTGAGGGGAAAAAGACGATTTTTTGCTGTTTTTTTTAATAATACTGGGATCATTATGAGAATTTGAGGTATAGATAGTAGGATCCAGTAGGTGGCAGTAGTGCAACAATAATGGATGCAAGCTGCTGTTGAAATCTAAAGAAGAAGAAGAAGAAGAAGGAGCCCATTTTCATTTAGCACATGCTAGAAGCAGACACAAAGGATCAGCACTTTTACTGTTACAGTTACCGTTCGGAAACTACTGTTATCAGTTCAGTTAAATTTAATCTTGGCAACTTTTTCTTTTTCAACCGTAATAAGTGTGATATTCAATTGACCTCTTATGACTCAAATTTTGGGTGTCCGCCCCCCTCTGCTGCTGCTGCATCCTTATGGAAAACCTGGAGCGGCAGAGATATCTGAGGCTTATATGTGTATGTTTACTGGTTTAAAAAAAAAAACTAAAAAAACTTTGGGGTTGTAGCTTATAGTCCGGAAAATACGGACTATAATCCTTCCTGGATTTTTTCTGTGAAGAACCCAGAGAGGGTTATTTGGTTATTATTCATTTCATTAATAGTGTTATTATTTATTTCCTGACTTTTGTTCTGTGAAGAACCCAGAGAATGTTATTTGATTGGGCTTTCTGGAAAACAATAATTTTTTTACATTTAGGCTTTCCTACAATCGTCACACTTTTTCTGTTACAAACTGACTCCGGCCCCCACCAGAGAAGGGAAAAGTTATGTGACCCTCACAGGAAATAGTTTGGGGACTCCTGCACTCAGGGCTGAAAGTAGTTTTAAATTCTTGGGGGTACTATGACAAAAAAAAAAAAAAAAAAAAATTTTATATATATATATATATATCAGTGTGTATATATGTATACACACTGCTCAAAAAAATAAAGGGAACACTTAAACAACACAATATAACTCAAAGTAAATCAAACTTCTGTGAAATCAAACTGTCCACTTAGGAAGCAACACTGATTGACAATCAATTTCCCCTGCTGTTGTGCAAATGGAATAGACAACAGATGGAAATTATTGGCAATTAGCAAGACACACTCAATAAAGGAGAGGTTCTGCAGGTGGGGACCACAGACCACTTCTCAGTACCTATGCTGTCTGGCTGATGTTTTGGTCAGTTTTGAATGTTGGTGCTGCTTTCACACTCGTGGTAGCATGAGACGGACTCTACAACCCACACAAGTGGCTCAGGTAGTGCAGCTCATCCAGGATGGCACATCAATGCGAGCTGTGGCAAGAAGGTTTGCTGTGTCTGTCAGCGTAGTGTCCAGAGGCTGGAGGCGCTACCAGGAGACAGGCCAGTACACCAGGAGACATGGAGGAGGCCGTAGGAGGGCAACAACCCAGCAGCAGGACCGCTACCTCCGCCTTTGTGCAAGAAGGAACAGGAGGAGCACTGCCAGAGCCCTGCAAAATGACCGCCAGCAGGCCTCAAATGTGCATGTGTCTGCACAACAGTTAGAAACCGACTCCATGAGGATGGTATGAGGGCCCGACGTCCACAAATGGGGGGTTGTGCTCACAGCCCAACACCGTGCTGGACGCTTGGCATTTGCCAGAGAACACCAGGATTGGCAAATTCGCCACTGGCGCCTTGTGCTCTTCACAGATGAAAGCAGGTTCACACTGAGCACATGTGACAGACGTGACAGAGTCTGGAGACGCCGTGGAGAGCGGTCTGCTGCCTGCAACATCCTTCAGCATGAGCGGTTTGGCAGTGGGTCAGTAATGGTGTGGGGTGGCATTTCTTTGGAGGGCCGCACAGCCCTCCATGTGCTCACCAGAGGTAGCCTGACTGCCATTAGGTACCAAGATGAGATCCTCAGACCCCTTGTGAGACCATATGCTGGTGCGGTTGGCCCTGGGTTCCTCCTAATGCAGGACAATGCTAGACCTCATGTGGCTGGAGTGTGTCAGCAGTTCCTGCAAGATGAAGGCATTGAAGCTATGGACTGGCCCGCCCGTTCCCCAGACCTGAATGCAATTGAGCACATCTGGGACATCATGTCTCGCTCCATCCACCAACATCACGTTGCACCACAGACTGTCCAGGAGTTGGCGGATGCTTTAGTCCAGGTCTGGGAGGAGATCCCTCAGGAGACCATCCGCCACCTCATCAGGAGCATGTCCAGGCGTTGTAGGGAGGTCATACAGGCACGTGGAGGCCACACACAATACTGAGCCTCATTTTGACTTGTTTTAAGGACATTACATTAAAGTTGGATCAGCCTGTAGTGTGTTTTTTCACTTTAATTTTGTGTGTGGCTCCAAATCCAGGCCTCCATTGGTTAATACATTTGATTTCCATTGATGATTTTTGTGTGATTTTGTTGTCAGCACATTCAACTTTGTACAGACAAAGTATTCAATGAGAATATTTCATTCATTCAGATCTAGGATGTGTTATTTGAGTGTTCCCTTTATTTTTTTGAGCAGTGTATATTAAAGTACTTTTTTCCCACTAGGATAGGTTTTCTTTAAAATGACCTTTTGTGGTTCACTCTTACTGTGGAGTGTGTTCATTACCGTCCGAGTGTTCCCTTTATTTTTTGAGCAGTGTATATACACTGCTCAAAAAATAAAGGGAACACTTAAACACTTAAGTGAACACTTAAGTATTCCCTTTATTTTTTTGAGCGGTATATATATATATATATATATATATATATATATATATATATATATATATATATATTAGAGGTGTGCCGATCGATCGGTCACCGATCATAATCGGCCGATTTTCGTGAAACGTGCATGATCGGCGAATGTTGCCTATACCGATCACCTGCATCTCATTTCGCAGCCTGCCTGTGCAGCTGGTCTCCTCTTTCCTTCACACTGCGCAAACGTGCAGCAACAAATCCTAAGCGATGTGGAACTATAACGCACTGAGTGAATGGGGAAGTTTGCATGTTGCGGTGGAAAATTGAAGCACGTCAAAATGCATCAACACAACAAAGCTAATACGACATAAAAACAATGCCATATTTGATGGAGTTTGGCTACATTGAGGCTCACTGCAGTAAAAAAGACATATGGAGGATCAGATAGCAGGTAAAGCAGCGCACAGCTACAAACACTCACCCGGCTTAGCATGACGGTCAGAAAGCTAAACAAATAACTTGCAAAATTATTTAAGACTTTGAGCTGCGATGTAAGACGCTGGTTCTGCTCTCGCTGTTGAAGCGCTGCTACGCGCTACAGGTAGCTGCTACCTGTAGCAGCTACCTGCTGCTACAGGTAGCAGCAGGTAGCTGCTACAGGTGGAGCAGCTACCTGCCGCTTCTGCTCCAGGTGGAGCAGAAGCGGCACAGATGGAGCGCCGCTTCTGCTCCACCTGGTAGTGACTCTCACACCGAACCTCTGTTTAAAGCTGCAGAATCTAACCTAAAAAAATTTATTTTACATACGTATTAAAACTTTCGCTGTCCTAACATGAGACAGATAATCTCTAAAAAAATAATCGATCTCCTCCCTGTTCTGCATAATTACTCTGCTCAATCAGAAACAGCCACTCAGAGCTAGCAGTAATCAGCTAGCCACCATGCTATCAGGAAGTTTTCATTCAGTAACTCTGGATTTTTTATTGTAATGGAACCTGTATTTGCCTTTGAATGTTAAGTTTTATACTTGAATTTTTTTGGCAATGTTGAGAGGTTTTATTTTGGCTCTTTGCATTTTTTAGCCTCTTCAGAGCCTTGACATGTTATCAGTCTGTTAAAGATAGTATTACCGATAGCAGTACAATTTGCAGAATGTCTGTTTTGTTTAGTTCTTGGAAAAAGCTATTAAAAACAAGTTTTTGTCTAAATTAAGGTGAATTCATGGTTCCTTTTTCCACATAATGTAACCGGTAGTGTTTATGATAAAATAATAATAATAATAATAATAATAATAATAATAATAATAATAATGTGATCAATATCGGTGATCGGCCCTCATGGGTGATCGGTATCGGCAGGAAAAAACTCTAATATATATATATACTTTTTTATTGTCAGCTGTTGCCTACCTGTGTGGTATATATTTTTTTTCATATGTAATATTATATTTTTTTTTATTTGTTAAGGAGTTGAGATGTGTGACTCATTGACAAATAATTTTCTGATGTATTATAATGTACTGTTAGGACAACTAAGCACCAGATAAACCTTTTGCTCTGAACATTGATTTATTAAAGTTGAACAACACCAGGGAAGCGCATAATATAATAAAGTCAACACTTTTAGTCCTTAATCAACAACCCCTCCCTCTCAAAAAGTGCCTCAACATTCTTTGTGTAGCCAGAAAATGTCTCCTAACTTAAAGGAACAGTAACAGGTCAACAGCACTAATGAACACTTCATAATTATAGATTAATTATTATCTAAATAATTAATTATTACAGTATACACATAAAACATAAAAGTTTAAACAAGTGCTTGTTTTAACAGTGTTATGTGAAATTTTCAGTACTACAACAGCAAAAAAAATCCCAATTTGATACCTGGAACAACAGTATAACATAAATTGATATAAACAGATGGCCATGAACAAAATCCAAAAGTGTATCTACCCCTCATCAAAACATAACACCTAAAAGATTTTCCACAGAGGCGTAACGTAGTTGTCTTCTTCAGAGTATTGGCATACCATGCCAGTTGTTGCATGAGCTGCTTTTCTTCCTTTGCCCAGCCAGGTCTTCACATAAGGCTTTGTGTTCCATTGCATGCATGCATGGTGGTCCAACTGAGCTGACAAAGAGGAGGTTTGCAGCATTCTTGGTAATCAGTTTGTTCCTGTCCTCAGTGATACTATTATTGGTACTGAACCCACGCTCACAGTCTGCATTACTTGCTGACAATGTATCCACCGCCGCAAGCAATTTCTTCATCTTGTTAGGAATGCTTCGTCCTCCACTTGCCTTGTACTCAATGAATCCACGGTGGGCCTCGTGTTCATTCAGATGTAGGAGATTGCACAAAGCCTTTACCTCATCTTCTCCATGTCGTGAATTGTCATTGTCCCACTTGTCAGGGTTAAGGACTGCCATTTGATTTAGAAGTCTATTGTAAGTTTCTCTTCTGTTGGCTGTGACACTGGCCTGCACTCTGTTAGCTGCAGTTGTAAACAGTCTGTCTTTCAAACTTTCTGCCAGTGCTTGAACAAACTGTGCAGAGTCAATAATGGGAGACCTGCCATCTCTTAACTGTACTCCTTTGAATTTCATCCCTTCCTTCGCCTGGCTTGCTTCAACTACATGTTGTCCTGGGTATGAACTGAGACTTTCAATGCGTTTGACATACATTGTCATGATCTCATGGGCCTTTGGGAGTGTGGTCTTCCTGTTCTGAAGAAGCTCTGACAAGTTCTTTAGTTCAGCCAGGACATCTGTCATCAGAGCAAGACTTTTTAGGAAATTTACAGAGCACAACTTAGACAGCAGACCTTGGAATTTATCCCTCTCACTGCTGTCCCTTGTCTTATCCTCTGATGCATCATGGAAATGTTGTGCCAATGCTGGATAAGAATGCCATACTGCACTGACTGTCCTGCATGAAGAAGCAACCCAGTGGACACTGAAAACTCTTCCTATTCTTCTGAGTGTCATGTGCAAATTGTGCACACATGCACTTAGTTCCCTCATATTTTTTGGTGACTGGCTGGACAATGAGTACAGGCTGTCAAGGAAGGCCTGAAAGTCTTTTGTCCCCCCTGTTGCTTCTAATGCCTGGTCCACAGCAAGCTCCAGTCTGTGATTAAGGCAGTGCCACAGAACAATGTGTGGAAAATCATCCTGGAGCAACTTCCCAACACCTGACTTGACTCCCAGCATCACACTTGCCCCATCACTGCAAAATCCAATAAAAACTTCCTGCAGCAATTCAGTGGTGAAGCCACTCGGGAACAAGCAGTTCATAATTTGTTCTTTGATATGAACTGCGGACAGGCCCTGTAGCTCAACCAAATCCAGGGGAAAAGCAATGGGTTCCATCTCTCCATCAATGCTGGCTTTCAAAAATACAATTAATGTTGATTTGTGCCCTACACTGGTTGACTCATCAGCCAACACTGTGATTTTACACCTATTTTCTATTATCTTACTCAGGAGTTACTTTTTCATCTGAGAAGACACATGGTCAATTCTATCAACACAGATTGTTTTGCTGTGCAAAACACGACCCATATCACCAGAATTAGCTTGTTGCAGCTCAATAAGACTCTGAAAGTCATTAAATGGCTTGTTTTGTTTGGCCACATAATATGCTGTTCTGAATACCCTGGCAGTCGACTCCAATCCAGACTCCTCACTGGTCGCGTTCACGTTCAGAAGAATGTCTTTTTTTGCTGTCTGAAGAATCTTAATTGCTTCTGTGTGTGCCTGGGACTTTCTGTGCTTATGAATTTTTTTTCTAAGTGATAAAAGCTGTGTAGCTCTTGAATTGCTATAAAATGGAGCTACATTTCCCTCAGCCCACTGACTGGCAATATTGACACCACGAGATGCCATGACACCTAAATTTTGAACGTCATGGCATGGACTGCATCCCAGTTTTCCATTTCTAGCATATAACCATTCATTTCTGATTTTAAAATGGTTCTATTGTTCCTGTGTCCAGGCAGAAGGATAATGAGTAGGCCTAGCATCATGACCTGTTTGTTCTGAAGTGGCTATCACTTCATCTTCGTGACGTGGCGTCTCCTCACCCTGACTCTCAGATTGCTCAAAATCTTCATCAGCTGTTTTTAAAATTTTGTCGGGTATCTTCTCAGCTCCGGTCTCCCTGTCTTTTCTTTTGAATAAGGACGTTATTTTTCTCTGCATGCTGGTCAAGTTTCGATTTCGTTTGAAAATTTTAACAATTTAGTTGTTCTCGTGGTTTTTATGTAAAGGTCTGTAGATGGTAAATGATTTATTGTTCGTCCTGTCCCAAAGCAAGCAGAGGTTTTTAGTATTAGTGCACCACCTGTGCAAAATGACCCAGTCTATTTAATCGAACGCACCAATCCCCTTGGCAACCACTGTGTTTTGGAGATAAACGCACAAGCACTCTCATGTTAAATTAAATTAAATCTCTGGTCATAGCGGTGTTCTCAAGCTGCGATGTGTTGTTGAAATTGAACCTAATTACATGAAATACAATTAGTTCATCTCTCTTTGCTTTTACTTTGGATATTTTGTAACAAACAATGTCACAGCCTACCTTTAAAGGCTGGCAGTTGACGAAAGCTTCCAACTCCGAGGGGGGCAAAAGGTGGAAAATTGAGGCTCTAGCATATCACAAACAGTTCAGAAACAATATTGTTACGACTGGCTCAGGGTCGTAACAAAAAACATGAAACCATACCGTGGTTAAAGTGAATAAAAGTAAATGTTTATTAACAAAAACAACTATCAAAACAAAAGAAACTCAAAAGTGCAAAAGATGGGGAGCTGGGGCCTGGCAACTAACATTGCCTCTGCAGAGTGGATGCTGAGGGCGATAGGCGACAAACCACCAATGACCAGTGACCAGCAACCAGCGACGAGCCACCCAGCGCCCCCGAAAGACGGAGACAGCCAGGTTTAAGTATCCTACACTCCAATCACCCGATCAGGGACACCTGGAAATGGGAGGAGCACAAAGAGGGACAACAAGACCAGCCTACAAGGCCCAGGGCCGTCACACCCCCACCCATAAAAAGCAGGTTCCTATAAGGAACCCTGCTCCTGCCTAACTCACCGTGCATAAACAAACACAGCCACCATTTAAGATGTTCACCAGTCGTACTTAGCAAAGTTGATATGCAATGCCCAGGTTTTCTTCTCCTTACTCCACTCTCCAAACCAGCAACTGGTGCACTCAGAAGCTCTTTTAAGGATAAGAAAAGGAAACAAAGAGAAAACGAGCACAAAACAAACTACTAAACTGGAGCGCGAGATAACGCATCGGCTACTACATTGTTTTTCCCTTTTATGTATTGAATATCCAGGTTGTAGGACTGCAGGAACAATGACCAGTGAATCAATCGCTGATTAGGACATTTCAGGGAAGACAAGAATGTCAGTGGGTTATGATCTGTGAACACCACAACATTAATACCACCACTTAAATAAACATCAAAATGTTTCAGGGCCAAGATCAAAGCAAACGTCTCTTTCTCAATTACAGAGTAGTTCAATTGGTGCTTATTGAACTTCTTTGAAAAATAACTCACCGGCCTGCCAATACCCAGATCATCAGTCTGTGTAAGGACAGCTCCGGCTCCCACGTGACTGGCATCCACGTAAAGCTGGAACGGACGGTTAAGACGTGGTGCAGCTAATACAGGAGCAGCACAAAGGAGTCTTTTCACCTGCTCAAAAGCCTGCTGACAAAGGGAAGACCATTCAAACTTTACATCCTTACGCAGCAAATTTGTTAGCGGCGCCACCACAGATGAAAAGTTTCGACAAAAACATCTGTAGTATCCAACCAGTCCAAGAAAACGCATTAGTTCCTTTTTCGTAGCTGGAATAGGACACTGCCCTACCGCCTGAACCTTTGCTGCAACAGGGCGGACCTCACCTTGGCCAACCACACGGCCTAAATAGGTAACAGTTGCCCTTCCAAATTCACATTTGGCCAGGTTGACTGTTAACCTCTCTCCCGCCAAACGAGTGAAAAGCTCCCTGATGCGCTCTACGTGCTCTTCCCACGTATCCAAGTACAACACCACGTCGTCCAAGTAGACCGCACACCCAGTCATGTCATCAACCACTCTGTTCATTAATCTTTGAAATGTCGCTGGCGCATTTCTCAGGCCAAACGGCATCACCGTGTAAGAGAACAAGCCTGTAGGAGTAACAAATGCAGACACTTCACGTGCACGTTGTGTCAGTAACCCTTTAAGAGGTCAAACTTAACTGAGAAATTCGTTCCTTGGTCAGACTGTATGACTTTAGGGATGCCAAACACCGAAAAAAACTGAGTGAGCGCACGTACAACTGACCTAGCAGTTATTGACCGTAATTGATAGGGTGCTAGATAACGTGTAGACACATCACAGTGAGCAGATATAATGACCCAGCCTTTGAGCGAGGTAACGGGCCAACGCAGTCAATGATTAAATGCTCAAATGGCTCAGATGCGACAACAATTGGGCTCAATGGGAATTTTTTCAAAACCTGATTGGGTTTAGCAGTGAGTTGCCAGACATGACACATCTTAATGTAAGACGACACATCCTTTTTAAGATGCGGCCAGAAAAAATGTCTGAGAACCCGGTCATACATTTTACGTACACCAGAATGGCCAGACTCGTCATGAGCAACTTTGAACACTGCGGAGCGGAGTTTAATGGGAACCACTATTTGAAATACTGGCTCACCCACAATGTCAGCATGGGGTACCCATTTCCTCACCAACAACGAGTCCTGCAGGAAGTATCCACATGCACAGTCCGTGATTTCACTCAGCGGGCGCACCTGATCGAAGAGACTCTTAAGAGAAGCATCAGCTTGCTGCTCCGCCACGAACTCGCTGCGAGACAGAGACATGGGAAAACTGGACAATGGAAGAGTAATTTGTTTCACACATTTCTCCTCTTTCCCGCTCTGAGCACGCGTCATGGCTCGAGTAACTGCGCTTGTGGTAAATACATCCGGGAATTCCCTGTTATTCTCGTCAGTCTGAGAAACGGCTCGTTTAATCGGCTCCAACTTAACTAGCTCATCCAACCGCAGTCTCCGCCCACAAACGTGTCCCAGCTAAACCGTTACCCAAAATCACAGAGACTCCGTCAATTGGCAAAGCAGGGCGCACAGCCAACTGTGCGTCACCCGTAAATAGTTCACAGTCGAGATATACTTTATGTAGTGGAACAAACAAGACGTTTAATCCCATTCCTCGAATCGGAACACAGGCACCCGTCTCAGATTCAACCGAGAACGGCAAAACATCAGCTCTAATGAAAGAGTCAAACGCGCCAGTATCCCTAAGGATCTTAACTGGAACTTTTTCCGTGCTGTTTGGCAGTGACGCATACCCATCACGAATAAAAGGCAGATAGGAGACGCCTACTTCAGAAGGCTGAACATTCTTCGCGTCCTTTAAATGACTCTGCACCGGTGCAGCCAAACCAACACCTTTAGGAGCAGTCTGAAACCTTTTCATTTCAGCTTTAAGCTGATGACAATCCGCCTTAATGTGTCTGCGTTTGTGACAGTAATGACAAACCCGATCATCCCGAACAACTGGACTTTTAAACCGTCTGGCCTCATTTAGCTTAGCAACATCAACCCGATCAATACGGTTCCCGCTTCACCCAAAAGATTGTCTGAAACCAACATGATCTGAAAAATCCTTATGAGTCAGCATGTATTCTTCTGCCAACACTGCAGCTTCTGACACGGTTTTAGCTTTCTGCTCATTGATGTAAGTTGCAATGTTTTCCGGCAAGCCATTTTTAAATTCCTCCAGCAAAAGTAGATCGCGGAGCTGATCAAAGTTTTTTACATCCTGTGCAGCGCACCACCGATCAAACAAGGCGGTTTTTACACGCCCAAATTCAGTGTAACTCTGATTGTCTGATTTTTTATAGCAGCGAAGTTTTTGTCTATACGCCTCGGGTACGAGTTCGTTAGCCTTTTCCACTGCACTCTTCACTTTATCATAACTCAAACTGTCACCAGGTGACAGCGAGGCATAGGCTTCCTGTGCTTTACCCGTAAATACACAATGCAAAAGCAACGGCCAAACATCCTTAGGCCACTTGAGTGTCTTAGCCACAGGTTCAAACAAGACAAAATACTTGTCTACATCCAACTCTGAAAACGGTGGAATCAAGCGAATGCATTTATTAATGTCAAACTCGGCCCCTGCAGAACCTGATCAGCAGAACCGCACGCTGAGTCGCGTTTCGCAGCTGCCTCCAATTCCAGTTTGCGCATTTCAACTTGATGCTGCAGCTCCAAACGACGCATCTCTAATTCCAACTCCATTTTACGCACTTCAGGGTTAAACGCCCCAACTTCACCCTGTGTGTTTGGTGGGGGAGGTGGCAAAACCTTTTGCTCAATCAATGCGGCGTTTAATCGCCCTTTAATAACCCCCTTTTTCTCTTGTTTAACCACAGGCATGTTAAAATGAGCAGCAATGGCTATGAGATCGTTTTTAGTAGCACTATTAAACTTCTCCAAAGAAGGATCAGCTATAAAATTGTCCAGATCAAACTCCATTTTCAAGAAAAAAAACTGAGCACACATCACAGAAAAAAGGCCAGCTAAACGTCAATTACAGCGTGAAGTGAAAGCAAATTGAAACAAGTGCACAATGGGTCCAAAGTAACCATGTCCCCACTATACTTTACCTGCCTGCCACAACTCACCTGATGAACTGATTCCTGGCTCTTCACATGGATCGGCGGTGGGTTTATTAAGCACCAAACCAGTAAGAAATTAATCTTACGGACTGCCCCCGACATCACTGCTTGCACAGTGAACGCCAACCGCAAACCCCCACGACACTATCAAAACAAACAGGTGAAGTCTAAAGCGACAGCACCTTTTAGCCTAGCAGGAGACACAGCCACTAAAACAGAACCAACACTGATGCACAAGCTCAAAAAACATTTCACTGACCTGCATATCGGACCAACATACCAAAAACGCCACAGCTGCCCAAAACAAACAAGCCGGCCAACAAAACCGTGTCACAAGACCGTGTCCAACCCAAACGGTGACGTCAGTGCTCACTCCTACAAACACGAAAAAAGATGAATGACAAAACATCACGCATTCAAACCATCAAATTTACAAACTGTAGGAATCATTGCTTTGGATGAGCCCCCATTTGTTACGACTGGCTCAGGGTCGTAACAAAAAACATGAAACCATACCGTGGTTAAAGTGAATAAAAGTAAATGTTTATTAACAAAAACAACTATCAAAACAAAAGAAACTCAAAAGTGCAAAAGACGGGGAGCTGGGGCCTGGCAACTAACATTGCCTCTGCAGAGTGGACGCTGAGGGCGACAGGCGACAAACCACCAACGACCAGTGACCAGCAACCAGCGACGAGCCACCCAGCGCCCCCGAAAGACGGAGACAGCCAGGTTTAAGTATCCTACACTCCAATCACCCGATCAGGGACACCTGCAAATGGGAGGAGCACAAAGAGGGACAACAAGACCAGCCTACAAGGCCCAGGGCCGTCACAATATGAAGTGAGAAAAAAGCTATTTATTAACTTATTAAGTCATGTTTTAGACCAGTGGTTCTTAACCTGGGTTTGATCGAACCCCAGGGGTTCGATGAGTCGGTCTCAGGGGTTCGGCGGAGCCTCTGCCGCGGAGGTAAAGACACACTTGTGTAAAGTCTTCACCATAACCAACCGCTTTATGACAGTGGGAACATTAAATTTTTAATGCTAAAAACAGTCTTTGAAAATACAATATGATTAATTTTGTAATTGACAGGGGCCAGATTTTTTTATTTCTATGAACAAAAAAGAATTAAATTGTGGAGGGCCTCCTGTCGGTCAGGGCCCCTAGAATTGTCATCTCTTTTCCCCCCTTTACCGCATCCCTGCTCCCACCATTGCTTATATTAATAATAATAATATAGACGCCTCATGGACCGTTCTCATCTATTGTCGCTGACAAGACTTAGGGCGGCCATCTTGGAGCGGTCCACCACTCCACTCAGCGTTATGTGTTTAGCAGGCACAATGACGTATCAGCGCATTTAATCGATCATAACACGCTTTTTTGTTACTGGAAACCATATTCAAACATCTATCAAAGCTACATTTGTAAACAATTGTATTTTTTAAGTATGTTTTTAATACATAGTTCAGCATGTTTAAATATGCTTAGTGGCTATAACAATAGAATAGGAATTGAATATTCTGATATTGATGTATGATGAGCATATTACAAAACACACAGCCGTTCAAAATTTATTTAATAAATTATTTAGTAATATCAATATATATTTATATAACTATACAAACACAAATAAATAATGATTAATACTGAATAATATATATTGGATACATGTTTATATGTGTGTATGCATCTACATACATATACGTATATGTTTTTCAGCCGAGGATTTCTAGCTTCAGAGTGATTCAGCAGCTGAGATTTAGTCCAAAATCCGATGCGAGATTCATCCATGCTGCAGTGAATCCGTCTCTCTTTAAAGATATCTCCCACTTCTTCCTCACACCGTGTCTTTAGCAAACCTTCAAAACAAAAACGGAAGATTTGGGATGTATCTTACTTTATTGGGTCTTCCCCGAGGCCTCCTCCCGGTGGGATTTGCCCGGAACACCTCACCAGGGAGGCGTCCAGGAGGCATCCTTACCAGATGCCCAAGCCACCTCAACTGACTCCTCTCGAGGTGGAGGAGCAGTGCCTCTACTTTGAGTCCCTCCCGGATGACCGAGCTTCTCACCCTATCTCTAAGGGAGAGCCCAGCCACCCTGCGGAGGAAACCCATTTTGGCCGCTTGTATCCGTGATCTCGTTCTTTCGGTCATGACCCAAAGCTCATGACAATAGATGAGGGTGGGAATGGAGATCGACTGGTAAATCGAGAGCTTTGCTTTTTGGCTCAGCTCTCTCTTCACCACGATGGGCCGGTACAGCACCCGCTTCACGGCAGACGCTGCCCCAATCTGCCTGTCGATCTCCCACTCCCTTCTTCCCTCATTCGTGAATAAGATCCCCAGATACTTAAACTCCTCCACTTGAGGCAGGACGACCCCCCTGACCCGGGAGAAGGCACTCTACCCTTTTTCGGCTCAAGACCATGGCCTCGGATTTGTAGGCACTGAGCCTCATCCCGGCCACTTCACACTCGGCTGCAAACCGCTCCAGCGAGAGCTGCAGATCACGATCTGATGAAGCCAACAGGACCACATCATCCGCAAAAAGCAGAGATGCGATCCTAAGGCCACCAAAACGGATCCCCTCAACACCTTGGCTGCGCCTAGAAATTCTGTCCATGAAAGTAATGAACAGAATCGGTGACAAAGGGCAGCCTTGGCGGAGTCCCACTCTCACTGGAAACGAGCCCGACTTAGTGCCGGCAATGCGGACCAGACTCTGACACTGGTCATACAGGGACCTGGCAGCCCGTATCAAAGGGCCCCATACTCCCGGAGAACCCCCCCACACAACCCCCCTGGTGATAAGGTCGAACGCCTTCTCCAAGTCCACAAAACACATGTAGACTGGTTGGGCGAACTCCCATGCACCCTCCAGGACCCTGCTGAGGGTGTAGAGCTGGTCCAGTGTTCCACGACCAGGACAAAAACCACACTGCTCTTCTTGAATCCGAGGTTCAACTATCCAACGAACCCTCCTCTCCAGGACCCCTGAATAGACCTTACCAGGGAGGCTTAAGAGTGTGACCCCTCTGTAATTGGAGCACACCCTCCGGTCCCCCTTTTTGAACAGCCAATCCAGGAGAACTGCCCCCGATGTCCATGCGATATTGCAGAGTCGCGTGAGCCAACACAACCCTACAACATCCAGAGCCTTAAGGAAGTCCGGGTCCCCAGGCTCAGCTTTATCAACAGAAGGCATGTTTGGTGGGATTGAGGAGGTCTTTCAAGTATTCCGCCCACCGGCCCACAACGTCCCGAGTTGAGGTCAGCAGCACACCATCCCCACTATTAACAGTGTTGGTGCTGCACTGCTTCCCCCTCCTGAGACGCCGGATGGTGGACCAGAATCGCCTCGAAGCCATACGGAAGTCTTTCTCCATGGCCTCTCCAAACTCCTCCCACGCCCGAGTTTTTGCCTCAGCGACCACCCGAGCCGGTCCATGCGGGGTCTACTCTTATATTATGTCTATGATGGTACATGGTTGTTACCTTCTTCCTTTTCAGTACAGTGAACCCTCGTTATAACTCGCTTCTCCTTTCGTGGTCTCGCTGCTTCGCAGAATTTTTTTGTGCAGTTTTTTTTCACAGTGCATTGTGTTCTGCGTCCTGATTGGCTAAACAGTCTCTGCCGTTCTTCTCTACCTGTGTGCCAAAATGTTACGGTATTTAAATATAAGTAATACAGCTTGGCCATTCAGGAGATGAAAACTGAAACTTTGAATGCCTGCTGGAAAAAAACTGGCCAGAATCAGCGCAAAACCCGACCGGAGGCTTGACGAGATCCATCGCTCTGCAGTAGATAGAGCTGTGAATCTCGCGGGGCAGCTTGGAGTAGACGCTTTAATGACATGACTCCGGATCACATTAAGGCCAGATTGATGAACACGCACATCTGCTGACCTGAAAACAGGTTTTGTTCTTTGGTTTCAATGTAGAGTATTTAATTATGCTGTGTAATAATCATAAAAAAATAAAGGTAACGCTAATTCGCGGATTTCGCTTATCCCGGGTTATTCTTGGAACGCAACCCCCGCGAAAAACAAGGGATCACTGTACTCTTTTTTTTTTTTTTCCCTCTACTTAAGATATTAGCTTAGCAGCTTGTTTTTGGAGATCATTTTCCAGTGTTCTATTCTTCTATTCATTATGGCAGGTCCATAGAGAACACATATGTGCTGTACCATATATGCTGCACCTTTGGCCTTCTTTAATTGGTTTTTAAGGCATTGCCTTTCTTTACGTAAAACAGACCAGGTAGGTTAGCTGTCACCATGCACGCTCCCCCTCCTCACCTGTCCTTTCTCTACTTCTCTTTCTGAGCCTGTCAAGTATTACTCTGTCCAGAATTGAGGCGAACTCTCTTTAATCTGGCCTGTAGAGGAAGATTTGCCTGGTTCCTTACCGCCTTCATCCATGTGTCCCACCCCTGTGACTACAAGGCTCAGCAGCTTGCAGTAAACTAAATTTTACAGAACACACATGTCAATGGCCGCTCTCCCCCTTTTATTGCAACGTGCACTTGTTTCCAAACCTCAATTTTTAGTGACTTGTGTGAGTCCACATGGTGTTGTTTTTCATATAATCTAGACCAGGGGTGTCAAACTCCAGTCCTGAAGGGCCGCTGTCCTGCAGTTTTTAGATGTGCCACAGGTACAAAACACCTGAATCAAATGGCTTAATTACCTCCTCAGTTCTCCAGAGCCTTGCTAATGACCTAATTATTCTATTCAGGTGTGGTGCAGCAGAGGCACTTCTAAAAGTTGCAGGACACCGGCCCTCGAGGACTGGAGTTTGACACCCCTGATCTAGACCAAAGCAACCTATTAAAACCTTTAATTTTCTAGAAGCATGCACTGCAGCTATTTTGCCACCTTTGAAGAACACATAAATTATCATGACTCAGTAAGTCCAATGTCCAGACCATGTTTTAGATTTTTCTTTATGCTTGATATTTATTAGTAAGCATTTTTTTGCAGGGGTCAGTTACAGCTTGATATAACAGCAGCAATCAGATGACAATATTGAATCAAATGATTATAATATGAAATCAATTTTATCTAAATAACTCTTCCTAACTCTGAAACTAATACAGCTAATTAGGAGGTTCTGACAGATGGAAATTGGCAATTCAACCCCAATACATACAGGCCATGACATGATGATGAGTGAGATACAGCAGAAATCTCTAATAGTAATTAGAGATAGAACAGGCAGCTGGAGGCAGGCAGCAGTCCCCAAATGGGTTCTGTCATTCCCCCTGTTCCCGAGTAATGACTGTCTTCCTTGCTAGACTAGGGGGTCTTCGGCTAAGGCCTGAGCCCAAAGAAATCAAGGCAAAGACAACGTTAAGAGGTCTGATTTAGAACTGCAGTTTTGGGAACTCTTGGGGTAGTTTCCTCATAGCATGACAGCCCTCCGTTCTTTTGTAGTTCTTGGATCCTTCTGGCACTGATTCAGGGCCTCTGGACAGTTTTAGTTTGTGCAAGATGACTGTCTGGAAGGAAAGCTCATTGTTCCTCTGCTAGCCTTTATAGACCCTGCTGCTGCTGACGCCCATAGTCTAGCCTAGCGGTTCTCAATGTGGGCAGTACCGCCCCCCAGGGGGCGTTCAGAGGACGGCAGGGGGCGCTGGCGGACATTTTTACAAAAGGGGGGCGCTGGGATGCCTTTGGGGGGCGTTTGGTCGAAGGTAAACATTACACCTTAAATGCACAACAATGCCAGTTTAGACTTTGAGCAACTTGTTAAAACTGTATTTTGTAACATTAAATCATGCTTGGCTGCAACTGTATCGATGGAAGCTCTTCTTCTATTCGGTGTTTGTTAGCTTCTGTTAGCTTCTTGGCGCAGCTCCGTTCTCCTGCTACTGGTAGCTAAAATCACGATACCCTCACTGTGTATCCCTCTGAGAAATGAACCTATTTAAATAGAGAAATCCCTCCATGGGTGATACCACGACAGAGAGCGTTCATTTTATAGCGTTAACACCGGTACTGTAAGTGGTCCGGTATGAAACGGGGTGATAGAACAACACAACACTTTTAAACTTCAATAATCAGAATGCAGAAATTGTTTCCGTTGTTTTAAAAGGTTTATGTCAGTCTGCCTTTTCCCCATCGATAAGCTTCCCGACCGGCCTGCACCTTAGGGCTTAAAAAAAAATGACGCGCACATTGCGCAAAACTCTGAAACAGGAGAAGCGGGACATAAAATGGAGCGACAAACTAGATGTGAAATATGGCATAAAAACAGAGAATCCGGCGCTGAACAGTAAAAAAATCAACACATGATGTGAAACACATGACAATTAGACGGCGCAGCAGGTGATGAGTGAAGATTACTGGTGGTCAATAAAATAAATCTAGCAACAGGAAAGAAACTAAAGTGGACATAGCAATAAACCAAGAGAGGATAATACTAATCAAAATAACCTAAATGGAAATGAATGAAGAACAAAATGCAAGAATAAACTAAGAAACTAAAGTAAATACAGAGGAATAAACTGGTATGGCAAGACCTTTTGAGCAATACTTAATACAAATGGCATGGCAAGAATAAACAGACACTATTTCCAGATAAAAGGTAAAATAATATTGTTGAAATGTCATGGGTTTATTGAGACCATATCTAGTACTGAGAATAAATATATCTTACAGACCATAACAGTAAAGAACTGATCACTTATATCAAATCTAATTAAAAATATAAATATTTATTTCTTCAATATTATTTTTCATGTCAGTGTTAATGTCATGAGGCTAATGACTCCATGACACTTTCAATTTGACTCATTAGGATTTGATTAAGAACCAGATTTGTTCTTTGTAATTTCTGTCCAGTAAAACTATTTATTTATAAATCAATAGACAGGTATATATAAAGATATAATCCATGTTTCTGTCTCATATTTGTATGGCATTAAAAGGACCTGGAACTTTTGTTTTTCCACTGAAAGTTCTGGTTTGCCCAATAAATGCCATGTGAGTGAAGTTTTATTGATGATACTCTGATGTCCCATTCTCCTGAAGGCAGCACAGAGCTGCACCACCAGAAACTGACAGAAACACTGAAGAGAAGAAGATCTATGATTAATGTAGTTACAGTTCTATCCATGTTTTAATGTAGCAGAGCTCAGTTGTTTTGCAAATAGTCCAAAGTTTAATTGGCATTGCTGTACATCTTTTATCTGGTCATTTTGTGCAAGATTTAACAACTAGAAAATGACACAGAATAAGAATATTTTTTCCACTCTGATTGGCTGTTGTTACCAATTTTAATTTGAATGTTCATTGCATTTTTCATAGACGCCTGTGAAAATAATTTCTATTCCCATGACTTTTTTGTTCTCTGGGAAATTATTTTTGATGATAAATACAGAAACAAGCATAAAAATCAAAACATCTACAATAGTGAATAGAATATTAATAATAAAATAATAGTCAGTGCAAAGTAGCCTGCCAATTCTTTGGTGGGGGCGGTGAGGGACCTGGATAAAGGCTAGGGGGGCGCTGGCCCAAAAAAGGTTGAGAAACACAGGTCTAGCCAATGGCAGCATAGAAGGAGATTGAGGTGAATTTTACCTTTAACCAGCCAGGCCTGTCTTTAATGGAGTTCTAGGCACTGCTCTTGACAAGAGGCTGCTCAAAGGTCACTTTCCATCTCAGCCTGCACACTCCCAGCAGTTTTAATATTTTTTTCTTTTTCATATTTTTTTCCTCTGCCATATGCTCCCCGAGGGCCCTGCGATCAGCACTAGTTCCTTCTTAGTTCCTGTTTTGTCTCGGCTCGCACAAATCCTGTCCTCATCAGTGAGCGCCCTCTCCTCTGTTTCTAGCACATTAACAACCTACATTACCCTTTGATTGCAATTGCTTATTTTCTGATTACAAATACGTCAAACATGTGATCATAACTGTACTGCAGTTAAAATTACCAGTACATAATGCTGCTTCACAATCATACCGTTGTACCGTATTTTCCGCACTATAAGGCACATAGAATAGACACTTCAGTTTGTTCCGTACTCTATTACACATCCACATTTGTAAAGAAGTGGTCCCCGAGTACTTTTTATAGTAGTCTGCCCCAGTCATTGTTTCACTCATGGTGTTGCGATATGGTGCCCAACTGCTTTATGGGTAACACAGACCAACCGACACGCTGCCACCGCAGTCTCTCTCTTCCCCCGCCCCTCCGCCCCCCTGGCTTTAAATGTATTATCAAACTTTATTAACAAACCAGCGTTTTGACAACTATCCCAGCATGCACCGCGCACTTCTTCTTCTACGGGGGAAAATGAAGTCGGCGGCTGCTTACCTTAGTTGCTAGACCTGTTGTGGCTCAGTATTGGTCCATATATAAGGCGCACCGGATTATAAGGCGCACTGTCGGCTTTTGAGGAAATTGAAGGTTTTTAGGTGCGCCTTATAGTGCGGAAAATACAGTAATTACATTTCAGAGTTTTACATAGCATGTTATTATTTGAAAAGATAAATTTTTAAGTACCATGCTCTTTAAATCTGGATTTCCCATGGGAGGGAGGCCAAATTCCACTTCACTTGACACAGCAGTCATGAGAGATGCTGGGCTTGGAGCATAAGACCAATGGTTCATATCCAACTGTGACAACGTTAAAATTGTCACAGTTGTATATGAATTGTGACACATCCACATGAAGTGTCTTCATCATGTGAATGAAGATACATCATTGTCTTCATTGACAAACAATCATATGGATGAATCCACATCCACATGATTGTCCGTTTTAAATTCAAGTTCAAAAGATTTGCATGTATCCAGTAGATAAAGGGCTCTGTTGATTAGTTATCTCTGCTCCCACTTACTAAAGACTTGTTATTTAGATCTGGTAAAGCTGTTTTCCAAAAACAAGTCCCTCCAATTACATTTGTTAACCAGATGTTTCCAAGGCCATGACATCATCATCTGGGCTTTCCCTCATTGTTTAAAGCAGGGATCCCCAAACTTTTTCCTGCAAGGGCCACATAACTTTTCCCTTCTCTGGTGGGGAGCCGGAGTCAGTTTGTAACAGAAAAAGTGCCTAAATGTAAAAATGTATTGTTTTCCAGAAAGCACAATCAAATCCTTCGTGATCCTTCGTGTTCCATGGGTTCTTCACAGAACAAGCCAGGAAATAAATAATAACACTATTAATGAAATAAATAATAACCAAATAACCCTCTCTGGGTTCTTCACAGAAAAAATCCAGGCAGGATTAAAGTCCATATTTTCCGAACTATGAGCTTACCGGACTATAAGCCACAACCCCAAAATTTTTTTAGTTTATTTAAAAACCAGTAAACATACACATATTAGTCACAGATATCTCTGCCGCTCCAGGTTTTCCACAATGATGCAGCAGCAGCAGAGGGGGGCGGGCACCCAAAATTTGAGTCATAACAGGTCAATTGAATATCACATTTATTACGGTTGAAAAAGAAAAAGTTGCCAAGATTAGATTTAACTGAAATGGTAACTGTAACAGTAAAAGTGCTGATCCTTCGTGTCTGCTACTAGCACGTGCTAAATGAAAATGGGCTCCTTCTTCTTCTTCTTCTTCTTTAGATTTCAACAACAGCTTGCATCCATTATTGTTGCACTACTGCCACCTACTGGATCCTAATACCTCAACTTCTCATAATGATCCCAGTATTTTTTTAAAAAAAGAAAAATCATCTTTTTCCCCTCAATGCTATTTAATTCATCAACAACATTCTCAAATTTCAATTCTCTATTAAAACCTAATTCCGTTTTAATGGGCGCTTTCTTCTTTTATTTCCAATTTTGACTTCCAATGATTCACTGCCTGCTAAAGAGCCCCCTGGTGGTTGAAGAAAAATCCACATATAAATGGCTTATAGTCCGGAAAATACAGTAAAAATTCCGAATGCTCTCTGGTATTGTTCAGGGGGCTGGACCAAATGTCGAGGCGGGCTGGATACGGCCCGCGGGCCGTAGTTTGGGGACCACTGGTTTCAAGAGATAGTAATTATTCCGTATGTAAACTTCTGATTAATAAAATTGAGCAAATATGATTAATTTTGTTAATTTTTTGTTAATTTTGTTACTTCTGACTGACCAGAGAAGTTTAGCCTGATTTAACTTCTGACAGAGGGAACAAAAGGTGAATGTGTCTTTTTTATTTGGTGTATGTAAACTTTGGGTTTCAACTGCATCACAAATTCTCAACATATGTGATGAGCAGTTCCAATTTAGAGAATACACACACAGTTCCTCTTACGCACAGCACAACGGAATTCTAAATACACTCACCAGCCACTTTATTGGGTACATTATGCTAGTACTGGGTTGGACCTCCTTTTGTCTTCAGAACTACCTCAATCCTTTATGGCATAGATTCAACAAGGTACTGGAAACATTCCTCAGAGAGTGTGGATGCTATAATGTCATATGGACATGATTTGTCATGTCCATATGACAAATCATGTACATGATCTGGAGCATGATTTGCTCCAGATTTGTCGGCTGCATATCCATGATGCAAATCTTCCGTTCCACCACATTGCAAAGGTTCTCTATTGGATTGATATCTACTGCAGATGGAGGCCGTTCAAGTACAGTGAACTCATTGTCGTGTTCAAGAAACCAGTTTGAGATGATTCGTGATTTTATGACATGGCACGTTATCGTGCTGGAAGTAGCCATCTATGGTCATAAAGGGATGGACATGGTCAGCATCAGGCTGTGGCATTGACACAATGCTCAATTGGTACTGATGGGCCCAAAGTGTGACATGAAAATATCCCCCACACCATTCCACCCCCAGCCTGAACAAGGCAGGATGGATTCATGCTTTCCTGATGTTGACACTAAATTCTGACCCTATCATCCAAATGTCGCTGCAGAAATCGAAACTCATCAGACCAGGCAACATTTTTCCAATCTTCTATTGTCCAATTTTGGTGAGTCTGTACGAATTGTAGCCTTTTGCAGCTGTAGCCCATCCGCCTCAAGGTTTGACATATTTTACTTTCAGAGATGCTATTCTGCATATGTCAGTTGTAATGAGTGGTTATTTGAGTTACTGTCGCCGTTCTATCAGCTCAAACCAGTCTGGCCATTCTCTTCTGACCTCTGTCATCAGCAAGGCATTTGCGCCCACAGAACTGCCGCTCACTGGATATTTGATCTTTTTCAGACCGTTCTCTATAAACCCTAGTGTCATGTTTCTGGCCTGTCATGTGTTGGACCCGTTTCTGTGCCCTGACCACTGCTCTTTGCCTGCCCCTCAGATAAGTTTTGCCTTGTCCTCCTGTCCTGATCCTGTCCCAACCCCTTGACCCCCTAGTTCTGTTCCTTCCTGGATGTGTCACCCGACACTAACCACTGTGCTACCTGGACCCCTCATCCTCCATAATTCTTTAAGAAGGTTAGTGGCTTTTCTTATTCTGCCTTGGCCCCAAGACTACAACCCACTAACATGTTTCTCTATCCTCAGAGGTTCCTGTCCCATACCCTGATCCTGAATAAAGATCTTATTGTTTTTTTATACCTTGTGTCTGACTGAAATTTCGGGTCCTCAGTTCTGAGCATTACACCTAGAGATGGTTGTGTGTGAAAATCCCAGTAGATCAGCAGTTTCTGAAATACTCAGACCAGCTGATGTGGCACCAGCAATCATGCCACGTTCAGGTTAAGGGGTTAAATCACCTTTCTTCCCCATTCTGATGCTTGGTTTGAACTGTAGCAGGTCATCTTGGCCATGTCTATATGCCTAAATGCATTGACTTGCTACCATGTGACCGTCTGATTCAACATTTTCATTAATGAACTTGGACAAGTGTACTTAATAAAGTGGTCGGTAATTGATTGTGATTACAGACTGATCACAATCGGTGGAATGTGATCCACTGATTGCTATCAATCAGTTAATTAAAAGACTAACTGCCTGAATATATAAATGACCTGTACTGGTATAGGCATTCATCTAGTCCAGAGGACTCCAAAGTGTTTCACACTACATTCAGTCAATCATCCATTCTCACACATTCATACACTGATGGTGGTGAGCTACTACATTGTAGCCACAGTTGTCCTGGGACAGCCTGTCATACAACTGGTACCACCGGGCCCTCTGACTACCATCAGTAGGGACTGAGGATAAGGTGAACTGGAGAGACTGAATGCTGAACAAAAGACTTAGGCTGATGAGCTAACAGGTTGCAGGTGTAAGGAAAGAGCAGCATGGAGACTGAGTACATGGAGAGGGAAAGTGGGACAGGGGATGAGGGAGAGTGCACTGTTGACTAGGAAATAAATCTAACCCTAAAGAATAACTAGACTAAAGAAACATAATTATTTGCTACATGTCTTCCCCCTCTCTCCTTACCCTCCTTCCTGTCGAACTACTTTCAAATAAAGGCCACAAGAGCCAACAAAACCTTATAAAAAAAGGAAAGAAACAAGTAATAAACATGAACTAGAATCACGGAGAAAGATTCTAGTTTATTCATAGACAAATTTTGTCCATGTTTGTTTATGGAAAAATTCAGAAACAAACATACACTACTTAGCAGTAGTTAATATGGATTCAGAGCAAATCAGTCAACATCACTAGCCCTAACTGACTTATTATAAGAAATTACCAATGGGTAGAGGTATTCATAGATCTAAAGAAAGCTTTTGACACAATAAATCATATCTTAATTTAAAAAATTGAATGTTATGGAATTCAGGGAGTAGTTTTGAACTGGATGAGGAGTTATTGAAAGAGCAGAAAACAATCTGTGAAAATTGGAGATATTGAATCTGATTGTCTGGAGAATGTATGTGGAGAACTATCATGTTCAAAATAAATAAGTAAAATAAAGGACTGAAAAAAGGAAAGGCATTAACAAGACTAATCAAAAGAAACTAACACAAAATAATAATGAAACTAAAATCTAATCAAACTGAAGAACAACTCAACAAGCCGGGATACTAACACCAACTGCTTTGAGTCTTTGCCTCTCCAGCAATCTTTCAAACTTGCTGGTTCTGGCGTGATAGTTGGAGCCTTTTTTTTTTATCTGTACCAACTCAAACAGACCAAGACAAACAGTTCACAACTAGCATTGATGGAGTCAAACTCAAATATCTTCATACTGTGGCTGAGACTTTCTGATGCTGTCAGGATGAAAACCAGGTTCCATTGGACATTTTTGCATTTTAGAATGCAGTTCTTCCAGCCCACCTCCAGACTCTGGTTTGTTTAATCAAGTAAAGGAAGTACTGCAGGTCTGTTAAAAGAGGCTATATCAATCAGACCCTTATTCTGCCTGCCCAAAGAATGCTCGTCTGTGAGGTTGGGGCGCAGATTGAAGGGAGCTTTGTGGTCACAGCTGCCTCTCTCACAAGTAAGGTCTTTCTGCGGTTCAAGACTGCTGGATAATGCAAGAACTATGTTGTATAAAAGGTCTATTATAGTGCAAGATGGGCATCAAGGTCCTGACTGCATATTAAATAAAGGTGGTAATTGCCTTAAATTTGTTTTCTCTCTTTGCTAATATCACTCCCCCTCCACCACAAATGGCTAATGCACAGAAGGGACTGAATGAGGGCATAATCATTCTCGTGTTTTTTTCATAACTGGAGAAATTTGAAGCTCCTTTCACCAGGGCCTGAATAGTTCCCCCTCCAGCCCTTTCCCCAGGCATGGACTGACTCAGTCCATGCTTGACAACAGTCCAGGGTTGACAGATGTGATTCAGGCAGACAAAGCTATTGGCTGAGCTAAGTCAAAAAGGGAGGAGATGAAGTGTTTTTCTAAATGTTAGAAGGCTAGACAGCACAGTTTCCTTGTTCTGGCCAAACAGAGACTGTATTCTCCATAAACTATACAGACTGGGAGTGCTGACCCTAGCATCAAGAACAAAAGGTTCTTGATGTAGTTTTTGTTGAACATAACTGTTTTCAATTAGAATGGATTTGTTTTTTCTAAATGAACCATGTGATTAATGGGTCTCTATTTTGTAGTCCCCTTTTTGAATCTATTGTAATGATTTAGGATTTAGTCTTGTAGCTTAAAGAGATCCATGATAGTTGTAACAATATACTTTATTTGAGAAATATTTATTTCAGATGTAAAACAATACAGTAATAATACTGTAGGTTGTTGAGTTTTGATATTTTTTAATTTAATATTGTCACACAAATGCCATGTTGTTCACACTGGAATGGATTCAAGGGTACAGCAATGAGTAACGTCTCTAAGCCTTTTAAAATTGAACCAGAGCGTGTTGAAATCAAAACCCTCCTTCCTGTGATTTCCTCCTGTGATTTCTACATTGTAATGTAGAAATCACAAGAGGTAATGCAGATGAGGGCGACCAAATGGAGTTGACCGTAGGAGCTGATGTTTTGCTAATGTTGCCACTTTCAACTTCATAAATGAAACAATGAATGACACATATAGTACTTCAGGTCGAGCTGTGTGATCCGGTAAGTATTTCTATAGTTCTGTTTCCGGTCTGTTAACAGCTGTTTAGGATCTGTTCTTTGTCTGAACTGTAAACGGGGTGGAAGTAGTGCCACCAGTACCACTGTCGCTGAGCTCAGTTAGCAAGATCTTCCAGGGCTGCGTGACTCTGATATCTCTTCCAGCAGTTTTCGCTCTCTAGTTGGCAGCATAAGGACTAGGCCCTTTGCGGATAAAAACTGTCAGCTCATCATTTGCTTTTAGCTTGTGAAGGTAATGATCACCTGTTGGAGCCTTTGTCAGTTTTGCTAGTACAGATGACTCAAAGTCTTCTGGATAGAAATGTTGAGGGTACAAATAGGTCCTTTGGAAGTTATGTTCCACTGTCTCCCACTGTGCTCTTTTCTTTTTCAAGATGGGAAGCGAACCAGACTCGCCTTGCATTTTTTTTTTAATTACATCCAACAGTTACGCGTATGACATTATGTAAAATTACACCAGTCAAGCACAACATGATAAACAACAACTCAGGTAAAGTTAGCCTTCCCGCGTTTACGCTGTAGATTCCTATTGACTCAGCATCATCAACCCAGCAGTGGTTGATGATGATCATGTGGTGTCAGAGGGCATTCGTTTTGCACTCAGAGAAGTAAATCTTTGATGCAATTGTTTTTTATTTGTCTGCAGTGCCATATAACTGAACCATGTCAACAACAAGCTAAACAAGGTAACTTCATCTAACTTAATGTCATGCTTGTAGTATTTCAACAAAGACAAGGTGAACTCAAATTGATGAACATGCAAGAAAACAAAAATAATCTAGTGAGAAGGTGAAAGAGCTAAGAGGGCTTCAGCAGAAGGGAGAGTTCATGAGTTGTATGAGTACCATGGTTTAACTAATGACAGGAATGTGAGGTGGCTGGGGAAGAATCATAGCAGGGAAAACAGAGGAAATGTGTCTAAAAAGTTCCTTTTTAGACTCCATAGAGAACACAGACAGGGCCAAATCAAAGGGGGTCTAAAAGAGTCAACCTACCCATTTATTACTACTTTTGTCAGTTTCAAGATATTTCAGAGACCATTGTGGACTTTTCAGGGTTCCAATATATTTGTCCACAGGAGATCTCCTCACTACACAACCTTCATTTGATTAGGCATTTTATTTTAAAAAATGCAATTTGCAGTTCAGTAGAATGATGCCAATGTCAATGTTGAATAGCATGTGGTAAAAAAAAAAAAGTTATTGAAGTTTTGAGGCACTTGAAAACAGCTTATTAAGCAATTCACAATTTCAGCAACAAATTCCACAATTTCAGAAACAGGTACTAATTACATATTTGTTTTAGAATCCGTCCATTCATGAAAAGACTCCCGTACTTTTAAAGCCCTTTATCAAGTCCAGAGGACTCCAAAACGGTTCACACCATATTCAGTCATTCTTATTCATGCACACATTCACACGCTGATGGTCACAAGCTACTATAATATAGCCACAGTCTGACAAAGGCTAGGCTGCATATACTGGCGTCCAACCACCACTAGCGGGCAAGGCAAGTGAGATGTCTTGCCCGTTGTTGGAGACGGACAGGATGCAGGCTTGAACCAGTGAAAATTGGATAACATTTTGTTATCCAAGTTTTTGTTTTGGCTTAACAAAAAAAAAAACTAAAATGTAGTGCGTTTTTGTTTTTTCATTTTTTGTTTCAAACAAAAAGACTATAACTGCCTGAATGTACAAGGACCAAGATTGAAACAGAGCAGTGCTTTTAATTTTTCAGTACACTCACTTCAAAACAATACATTTTACAGCAGACAACCAAGCATCCAGGTAGAAAAAAAAACAAAAAAAACAATGCAGAACTAAGACTTGCGGTATTTGAAAGCAGATAAAACAGAAACGGCCACTACTCCACAGCTGTCATATCCTATTGTCTACAGAGTGAGAGCTGAGGAGTTTCTGTGTGGTAGCATCAAAGCTTCTTCCAAAGATCAGAGAGCAGATTGTGAAAGAAACTGCAGGCGTTCTTCATGTGGGTCAACTCTGTGATGAACACTTGGGTTAGCATTTTGCTCAGGGCTGTCTTAGGTTGGCTCCTGCTGTCTCACTGTGCACAGATTTGGAGGACTAATCTGTGAAACATGTTAGAAGTTTATTTTATAATAAATTACAAATTGATATCTGTAACTAGTAAAAATTTGTTAAATTAATTTAATTTTCCAAATAATTTATAAAGATATATAAGATGAGATCCATCTCCCTATTCATTTTTAATAGAAGGGCTGAATTCAGTAGCCTTGGTGAAATCGCATTAGATATTGCTGGATCTGCTGTCCCGGAGGAAAGTGATTGAGCTGACAGTAGCTGTGTTTAGGCCTGTCATGATAACACATTTTGCTGGGTGATTAATTGTCCCAGAAATTGTTGCGATAATATTGTCATTTTCCCCAAATGTTGCCTACATAAGGAGCTTGTCGCTCCAATGCCTGAATAAGATGCAGACATCTCCTCTGATGGCTGATATATGAGCAGTAGTGTCAAGACTGAATTATGAATAGATCTCATGTAACCATTTTCAGCCATTGCTGGCATGACTGTTAGTGACTTATCCCATATACAAGCTTATTTAATTTAATGGAAACACCACAACTGTGAAATAGTGGTTTTTTTGACACTAACAACATGCACAAAGATTTGTGCATGTTGTTTGTGTAAGGGTAGAGTGAAAAGGGCACTCTACCCTTTTCCGGGTGGCTGGGCTCTCCCTTAGAGATAGGGTGAGAAGCTCGGTCATCCGGGAGGGACTCAGAGTAGAGCCGCTGCTCCTCCACATCCAGAGGAGCCAGTTGAGGTGGCTCGGGCATCTGGTCAGGATGCCTCCTGGACGCCTCCCTGGTGAGGTGTTCCGGGCACGTCCCACCGGGAGGAGGCCTCGGGGAAGACCCAGGACACGCTGGAGGGACTATGTCTCTCGGCTGGCCTGGGAACGCCTTGGGATTCCTCCGGAGGAGCTGGAAGAAGTGGCTGGGGAGAGGGAAGTCTGGGCCTCCCTACTGAAGCTACTGCCCCCGCGACCCGACCCCGGATAAGCGGAAGAAAATGGATGGATGGATGGATGGATGAAACTTAGCAAAAGTATTGCAGAATTCAGCTGAAGAAGCAGAAGTTTGTGTGCAACATGAATTATTTGAAAAAGTCAAAAAGTGAAACAGAGGTTAAGAAACAGCATAATTGGCATTAGAGGAAATTAGTGCAAACCCAGAGATAGTTGAAACAATTGAATAGTGAAACAGCAATAAACTTAAATTAGCGGAAGCAGAAAAACCAGAAATATTTGATGGAGTCAGACATAGCAAAACCACAAGCAAAGAGCTAAATTTGCCATAATTTGGCTTATGTATTTAATGTACTGTGCTTTTATTGTGACAAACTGTGTGTGTAACATGTTTCGTGTGCAGAGGAGAAATAGTTTGTGTGGTGAGGAGCGAACAGAAACCATAGAGAACAGATTATAGGCGAGGCAGGCAGTTCTCTTGCCTCATCGCTGGGGCTGCTCATGAACCCAGATATTGTAACTCCACAACTGCAGAGTAAGAGACAATAACTGGGAGCTAGCCATACAGTAGCTGCACTGATACAGAGAGCTAGAAAGATGTGGTTTTAATTTGTACTTTAACAGCTTCTCCCTTTGCCGTTAAGCACAGCACAAAATCAATAATATCTACATGTCTAAGTTTGATTGAGATAACGGAATTATTCTGCCGAGGCGGCGCAGCTATGGATGGCATGTAAAAGAATAGTCTTTATGCCCTCCAGCATTGTACGCATGCGCATAATTTCTTTATGTAAACAATAACACGCAGGGGTCTAGATATGTAAATCCAATTGTAATTAAGTCGGAGCCTCATTATAAATATCGCAGTACAAAATGTTTTTTGCAGATTTGCATGCAACAACTAAAAATTTTTTTGTGTGTGATTATCATATTATGATGTACATTTTTTTATGTTTGTGATGGTAAACCATAGATGGTTTTAATTTTTCTAAAATAGCCAAATGAGTTTGGTAAACCAAAAGATTTCAATCTCTAAATGGATTGGAAAATTTGGGACTTGAGTTCAAAAAATGACCATAACCACACTGACTTTAAATGCAAGATAAATAAATTGAATATAAAACTGGAATTTTTATTTTATATTACAAATGTATTAGTGAAACTTAGCAAAGGTATACCAGAATTCAGCTGAAGGAGCATAAGTTTGTGTGCAACCTGAATTATTTGAAAAAGTCAAAAAGTGAAACAGAGCTTAAAAAGAGCATATTTAGCACAAGAGGAAATAGTTGAAACAAACAATGTATAAATGTACACATTTATACATTGTTTATAAACAATTGTATTTTATAAGTATGTTTTTATTACATAGTTCAGCATATTTAAATATGCTCAGTGGCTATAACAATAGGAATGGAATATTCTGATATTGATGTATGATCAGCATATTACAAAGCACACAGCTGTTCATAATTTAATAAATTATTTAGTAATAGCAATACATATTTATATAACTATACAAACACAAGTAAATAATGATTAATACTGAATAATACATATTGTATATTTTCTGAGCTTCAAGAGGTAGTCTTGAAGAATGGCTATGAGAATGATAAGAATTGCAAATATGCATTCTTGAGAATGCATATTTTCTGAATGATTGCTGCCGAAATGCAAGAAAAAGTAGAAAGACTCGTAGGTAGGAATATTGACGCTTCGAGTCATATATTAACAATAATTATATTGTTTCAGTCTTATATCTGCTCTGATGCGTCTCTTCTCCACAGCAACATCCATAAATGTTAATGGTTTGTCATTTTCAATATAGACCTCTCGCTTGTTGGGTTGTCATTATCCATTTGAGCAATACTCAGGTTTGGATTTCTCCTGCCTTTTTGTCTCTTATGTTATTTACATTACATACATTACAATCAGATTTGTACGTTTACATGTTGTCTTCTGAAAATGACAAAAAGAAAAGCAAAATCCAGAGAACAAATATGAATTAAAATAACAACATGTCTCAGCTTTATCACTAAAGTTTATTTAAAACCTCTTAAGCCCGACTTCGGCTATCTCTGTAAACAACTGCTACACGTAACTTTTTTTCATTTATTATTTTTTTATTGTCCGCTAAAGAAGGCTTTCATCATTCGAAAACTATCCCGCATACAAGTTTTGCCCAAAATGTTATGGTTTTACGGCCAATTAAAATCAGCTGACGGATTTAAAGGGGCGTGTCCATTTAAATGCCCTGTCATCAAATACGAAAACCGGTTTCTCCCTTTGCTGTTAAGCACAGCACAAAAGGTTCATAGCCTCACCAGCTATGAACCTCACCGCACGTCACTGACTAATTACACATATATATAATTATATATATATGTGTAATTAGTATTAGTGAAACTTAGCAAAGGTATACCAGAATTCAGCTGAAGAAGCAGAAGTTTGTGTGCAACCTGAATTATTTGAAAAAAATCAAAAAGTGAAAAGCTTAAGAAAGAGCATAATTAGCACAAGAGGAAATTAGTGCAAAACCAGTAATAGTTGAAACAACTGAACAGTGGATCAGCAATAACCTTAAATTAGCGGAAGCAGAAAAACCAGAAATATTTGAAGGAGTAAAACATAGCTAAACAAAAATCATACAGGATCAGAAGAAGAAGAACATTTTGATATATGAATTGCTAATATTGATTAAAGATTGTAGAAGACCTTAAAAGATAGTAAAACCAGTAGAACCAGAAGGCAAACAGAAAAGTAGACGAGCAGAATGCATAGAAATGGATAAAAACAGAGCACAAGAGAAAAATACATTGAAAGAATAGGAGAAAGTGTGTCATGGCTGTACTACAAAGGAGTTTGACGAAAAAACAGACCTGTAGCAATGATAGTAATGATTCCATAAAGTACACACTCGTGGCTACATTTTAATGCATAAATTATTTCTCTACAGTGAAATATGTATGAACAGCATAATTTTGTTTGTAAAAAAGCAGAAAAAGTTCAAAAACGGCAGTTACTATAGTGGACACTCTAGCAACTGACGGCAGTTAGTGAATTCCACCATGTATTTCAATGGGGCAAAAAATTTGCACAAAAGGGCAATTATTTCAAAAAGTGCAATAGCGAAGTTTACCAAAAGTCATAGCACCATTCTCCTGAAGAAGCTGAATGTTTTGAATTAGTACAATTAGTGAAAGATAGTAGAAGTAGTTAAACGACAAAAAACTTACGGAACATTGGATAATAATAAAGGGAAACTTATAGAAATACTATAAGTGAGAATGCAATGAATGCATTCTCACTGATAAAGAGACGTTCCATTGGGTGTAGAATAATAGGTGCGTGCCATGCAATGCATGGAGGCAGTGACTACTCTACGCAAGTCAGTCAATGCTCCCCCTATGCATTGCTATGGCATGCCCCTAACTAGAAAAATAGCTGTTCCTAGTGAAACAGCCGTGAGAATGCATATTTGCAGAATGTCTGCTGCAGAAATGCAAGAAAAAGTAGAGACAAGCATAAGAATTCAAAGAAAGCAGAAGAAATAGAAATAGTTTAAACAAATGAACAGTGGTACAAATCAAAAAACATAAATTTAGCAGAAGCAGAGAACAGTTGGAACATAAAGTATCATAAAGTCAAGGCTTTTATTTTGAAATTTTCAGTAAACTTCATTTTAAATAGCCGCACTAATCCAATGTGTAACTGTGGTTTGGTTAATCCAGCTATATAATGCCCCAGACAGCAAGTAGTTCTAAATGCCAGCTCAGCCCTAATGTGTGGTATCTTAGAGTTCCGCCATGTTGTAGTTCTGACATTCAGTCATTGTAGTTCTAAAGAGCAGCTCAACTATCGTATGTGTGAGACACAAAGGGAGAAACAGAACTCTAACTGTTTGAAGCAGTTAGTTTTTCTGAACAAAGCAGTCCGAGCAGCTCCTTCCTGTTCAGGATCTGTAAGAGCGATCCGAAAACCGTTTGAAGCATATAGTCAAGGGTGGTGAAATGCTAATGTTTGTGCTGATGCAGCACGGCAGTTCACTATCCTGAGAAAAACCCCATAAAAAAGCTAAGTATTATTATTGCACTGATGTAAGAGGAATAGGCAGGCTTTTATTTTCAAAGTTTTAGTAAGCTTTATTTTAATTACCATACTAGTTCAATGTGTAACTGTGGTTTGTTTAAACCAGTCTCATAAAGCCCAAAAGAGCAATTACATGATGTGAAAAATGTCAATGCTTTTATTTTGAAAATTTAAATGGCCAAAGTGATGGTGTCCAAAGTTGGTCTTTGAGGGCCGGCATCCTGCATGTTCTAGTTCTCTGCCTGGTGGTAGTAACTTCCTCCTCAGCATTTCTCCTTAGGTCTTCTAATGAGCCACCATTTGATCCAGGTGTATTGAAGTAAAGAGAGAACTAACACATGCAGGATGTCGGTTCTTCTCGAGGACTGACTTTGGACACCATTGGTCTAAGACACCCCATGAGATCAGGTTGAGATCTGGAGAACACTGACCTTACTTCACTGCAGCCAAAATATCAACATGTAATGATCCAGCCCACAGACAAAACTAAATACATCTGCATCCAATGTGTTGTTTGCAATCTGGGTGCTTTGCACATTTTCATACAAGTGTGCAAAGCACACTTGTATGAAATACCTGTATGATTCTGGTATTTTATTAAGCTTCATCTCGTGTGCTCCTCCTTTGATTTCTCTACACGGTTTGAATAAATAGATATAAATATATTTCCATGTGCGTACTTCCCACTGTGAAGAGTTCGAGCCCGCCTCCTTCTCTACATCACATCAGGACTAAAATCCTTCTTATTTCGTCGTTTTTAACCACTTATGTTAGTATTTCCTGTCCAGTCCAGGAACATTTTGCTCTCTGTTAGTATTATGTTTTAATTTCTTGAGCAATAATTTTAAATATGTCTTCACCTCCTGCTCCCGTTCGTTAACTTCTGCACTAACTAGCGTCTCACAATCGGATCCGGTTCAAGAAAATTCCTCCTATTTATCTCCCTTTTATTTCTCAGATGGAAGATTGTTGTTTTTATATCTATAAATAAATATATATATATATATATTCTGTTGATATAATTGTTAGTATTCTTACACCTCTGCAAGCTGTGGTTGTTTAGCCTCCTTCTCTTCAGGTTTAAGCATGATTTCTCAGTTTTTGTTTGTTTTTTGGACTAGTTGTCGATTCTTTGGATTCTGTTTGACTTGGCATGACTAGTCCGAGTGTTTTTGTTTTTATTTACTAATCCGAGTGTTTTTGTTTTTATTTCTAAAAATCAGAAATCAGACTTCTGATTTTTAGAAGTCTGAAACTTCTAAAATTATTCATTCTTTTGTTACAGAAAACAAAAGAATGGCTGAAGTATCATATTCAATGTTGTTAGTTTTATAAAATAAAAAATGTACATAATAAAATCATACTGCTTGAGAAGGAGCCAAAATAAGACTAAAATGAGATCAAGCAGTTGAATGAGATCGACTGACTTAAGGGATCAAATGGTAGTGAACAAGCTAGGATGAGAGTTGAATACAATGATCTATCAAATTGTATTTGTATAGCCAGTGATTCTTGAGAATAGGGACAAAATAGGTTTTAATTTTTCAATTTTTTAAAAATTATTTCTCAACCTTATGTATGCAAATATGACAAATAATGTTTTGGAAATGTAAAGATGCTAAGGTGCAGGCTCCCAGTTCCAACATTTTTTTAAAAATTACATTTTTAATCGACCTGACCCAGAACTTTGTCATCACCATCTGACAAAAATAAATATAAAATGATTTTTAAAATACCCTATTAGTGATGTTTTACTAATTTTACAGACAAATGCTTCTTAAGAAACAAAATAAATATTTAAAACAAAAAAACAATAAAAAGTCCATCTGACGGAGTTGACACAGAACTGAAGGTGGTGACAAACTAGATACATATGAAGTGATGCAATTTATGTAAACTACATTAAAATGAATTATTTGCACATTTAAGTGAGATTTGACAATTTCACTCAAATAGTCACAAAAACTGATGGAGTTGACATCTGACGGAGTTGTAAAAATGCCAAACTACCTCAATTTATATGATGTTATTCTGAAGGAGGCCATATTGTAGCTCATCAGGTCAATGGAATCTTAACATTTTACCAAAATTAAGCTTTTATTTCACAAAATTTTATCAAAGTTTTGGAAATTGTCAGTTATGGAGTTGTCACATCATGGTTGTGACAACTTAGGAATAAAAAGAAGAAAAAAACAAAAGAATAATATAAGCTAACCAGAGCTAACTAGCCCTCTTAGCAAAGGAAGAGAAAGGAAGAGATCATGGGGTCCTCAGAAGTTCTGGTGCCCCCAATAATGCCTGATTTTTTTTTAACATTCTTTTCATGTCTGACGGTGTTGACAAAAACTAGGGACACATTTCAATGGAGTTGGAAAATATATAAAAATTATTTTTAATTCAATTTATTGATACTTTTATAATTATTTATATGACTACTTATACTTAATAGTCACAATACATAATTTTACTATTTCTTTAGTTGTTCTAAACTATTATAATGTATTGAGTTCTGCTCCTGGACAAGGGATTTTACAGGCACCAGCCACCGACTACAATGTTTAAAATGAAAAAAATATTCAGCAAACACCTGGAAAATATACATTGTTGTGCTCACATGACCCAGGTTAGTTTAGTCAGATATTTGAAAAAATTATATTTTGTTTATATTTTATTCAAATTTCACTGGACGAAAAGTGGGATTTTTGACCCTGTATTCTGACGAAGGGAATTTCTCACAAGAAACAAAATCACAAGGAGCTCAGGAGGCCTTGAGTACCAATACTGGCAAAACACTCTGGCGACGAAGTGTTTGCTGCCCCTCTTTCTTATACCCCTCCTGATGATAAACGACATGCAGGTGCATAAGTAACCAGCCACTGTCAGTCACGCCCTTCCAGAATGGATCCCAGCTGTCCTCTGGTGGAGAAAGGGGGGGAAATGAAAGCCAAAAAAACAAAGAAGCACCACCCCAGATCCCAACAATGGCTTTAATTGTGCTTCCATTTTGTGTCGTTGAGTTTTTAATGAGTCCCAGAAAATGTCGCTTGAGTTTATGGGACGAGATTTTCAGATCACGCGGATTAACCACTAACGCACAAACCAACCGGTAACACATACAAAAACTTTACAGCACAGACAGATACAGAGCCACATGCTGGGCACCGTGTTAAGATGTAAACGCCGCATATAATTGTTTGTTCACAAAGATAAATCATTCTCACCACTTGCTCAATCACTGAAAGCCACTACAAGTTATTCCTGCGGTTCACATAGAACTGCGCAACCAGAGCTAACGCTGTGTTTTAAATTCCTACCTTAATGAAAATTTTATGAGATAAATATCAAAGCATAACTAAATTATGCTTTGTTTCTTTCTCCAAAGAAACATAATTCCTCACAGGAAGTTGATGTAAATATCCATACAGGTTAGCCTGTGTCCAGTTTGAATGAAAGGAGATGAGCGCGATCCGCAACACACAAGGCGCCAGTGTGATTGGTCCATGCGCTGCTGGCTTTAAATGCATAAGCTATAAACCTATTTATTATAAACCTGTCCTTTGGGAATAAATCTGCTACGCTAGTGAAATGCTCAGAGCAACAGAGACACTTGCCAAAATGTAGAAATGTTCAACGTAGGAAATGATTGCAAGAATGTTTGAAGTAGAAGTAATTGCCTGTAGTAATGGGCTTATTTTGTTATAAAAAAAACCCCATATCACTCACTTGAAGTAAGCTAAAGGTTCTGAAGAAATCAAAGATTATAATCCTCATAGTTCTGCCTGTTCTGTCCAGATAAATGTGTTTGTTAAACAGTGTAAACTGTTCAGTTTTGTTTGCTACAACTGTGTAGAGTAGCGGTTCTCAACGTGGGCGGGGGGCGTTCAGAGGACAGCAGGGGGCGCTGGCGGACATTTTTACAAAAGGCGGGCGCTGGGATGCCTTTGGGGGGCGTTTAGTCGAAGGTAAACTTTACACATTAAATGCACAACAATGTCAGTTTAGACTTTGAGCAACTTTGTAAAACTGTATTGTGTAACATTAAACCATGCTTGGCTGCAAGTATTGATGACAGCTCTTCTTCCATTCAGTGTTTGTTAGCTTCTGTTAGCTTCTTGGCGCAGCTCCGCTCTCCTGCTACTGGTAGCTAAAATCACGATACCCTCACTGTGTATCCCTCTGAAAAATGAACCCATTTAAATAAAGAAATCCCTCCATGGGTGATACCTCGATAGAGAGCGTTCATTTTATAGCGTTAACACGGTGCTGTAAGTGGTCCGGTATGAAACGGGGTGATAGAACAACACAGCACTTTAAAATTTCAATAATCAGAATGCAGAAATTGTTTCCGTTGTTTTAAAAGGTTTATGTCAGTCTGCCTTTTCCCCATCGATACGCTTCCCGACCGACCTGCACCTTAGGGGTTAAAAAAAAAACGACGCGCACATTGCGAAAAACTCTGAAACAGGAGAAGCGGAACATAAAACAGAGAGACGAACTAGATGTGAATTATGGCATAAAAACAGAGAATTCGACGCTGAACAGTGAAAAAAATCAACACATGATGTGAAACGCATCATGTGTTGATTAGCAGGCGCAGCAGGTGATGAGTGAATATCATTTGTCTTATATTATTCGTCTTATAATGGACAAATGATCAAATAAATCTAGAAACAGGAAAGAAACTAAAGTGGACATAGCAATAAACCAAGAGAGGATAATAATAATCAAATGAAACTTAATGGAAATGAATGAAGAACAAAATGCAATAATAAACTAAGAAACTAAAATAAATACAGAGGAATAAACTTGTATGGCAAGACCTTTCGGGCAATAATTAATAGAGACTGTATGGCAAGAATAAACAGACATTATTTCCAGATAAAAGGTAAAATAATATTGTTGAAGTGCCATGGGTTTGTTGAGACCACATCTAATACTGAGAATAAATATATCTTACAGATATATTGAGGCTAATGACTCAATGACACTTTCAATTTGACTCAGTAGGATTTGATTAAGATCCAGATTTGTTCTTTGTAATTTCTGTCCAGTAAAACTATTAATCTATAAATCAATAGACAGGTCTACAAAAAGATATAATCCATGTTTCTGTCTCATATTTGTATGGCATTATAAGGATCTGGAACTTTAGTTTTTCCACTGAAAGCTCTGGTTTGCCCAATAAATGCCATGTGGGTGAAGTTTTATGGATGATACTCTGATGTCCCATTCTCCCGAAGGCAGCACAGAGCTGCACCACCAGAAACTGACAGAAACACTGAAGAGAAGAAGAGTTATGATTAATGTAGTTACAGTTCTATCCATGTTTTAATGTTGCAGAGCTCAGTCGTTTTGCAAATAGTTCAAAGTTTAAACTGGCATGTTGAACATCTTTTATCTGGTCATTTTGTGGAAGATTTAACAACTAGAAAAGGGCAAAGTATAAGAATATTTTTTTCCACTCTGATTGGCTGCTGTTAGGCCTACAAATTTTAACTTGAATGTTCATTGTTTTTTTTGTGGACACCTGTGAATATAATTTCTATTCCCATGACTTTTTTGCTTGTTTGTTGTTTTTTTTAATGATAAATACAGAAACAAGCATAAAAATCAAAACATCTACAATAGTGATAATAATATTAATAATAAAATAATAGTCGGTGCAAAGTAGCCTACAAATTCTTTTTTGGGGGCGGTGAGGGACCTGGATAAAGGCTAGGGGGGGGCGCTGGCCCAAAAAAGGTTGAGAAACACTGATATAGAGGAACAATTATTGTGTAAATGTTTTCAACAATAATGTGTCGAATCATTAGCACAAGAAATATGTCAAATTGAACAGAGCATTCACTGTTATATACACATCACTTTTAAGAGTGTATGCACCGCTAATTTTAGATTTAGATTAGTTTCAGAAATGCTGAAACAATGAGTTCCTTAAAATCAAGCTTTAAAACCCAACCATTTAGAGTTGCCTTTAAAAACTGAAAAATAATTTATTTAAGTCTGTATTCCAACTTTTTATTACTTTCCTTTATTATGTCATTGTGATGTATTGTTTTTGTTTGATGTTTTCATCATTTAAAGCTCTTTAAATTGCCTTGTTTGAAGCAAGATCCTGGACATCCTGTTGGGTTCAGAGTTTTTTTTGTCTAACCTGCAAACTTCCACATGTGTACAAGTTTTTCTAGCTGTAGGTCAATCTAGTCTGAGGGGCAAATCTTTATGGAGCCACTGTGAAAGCAAAGCCTGCTACATGTAACTTTTCAGACTTTTAGTGCCAAATTTGGTGAGTTTTGAAGTGTGGTCATGGCTCAAGAAAACAACTATACTATTTGTGTGGTTTTGTTTTATCTTGTTTTGGTAAATGGCTAAAAACAGCCCCGGTTATAATTATAATCTGTTTATTTAATATAATTGCTTCAGTATGTAGAAGTTTTAAATTAAAATGGGAGATGACCATTTCCAAAGGAAGAATCCTTTGGAAATTTACAGTTATTTCACCAGAGATAACCTTGTAAGTGATTCATGTCTACTGTCTGTTGAAGTTGAATAGCAGTCTTTTCAGAGTGGATTTCATGTACATATGATTCTGGATAATTTCCCATATTTTGTTGTTTAATTTATACACAGGTTCAATTGCAAGATGCTTCTACATCAAGTACCATTACTCGTCAGCTGCAATACCCAAAAATCTGTCCTACAACATCACCAAGACAATACGACAGGATGAATGGCACTCCCTACGTAAGTTTGCTGAAAGCTCTACTTTTCTTTTCTTAAAAACATTTAAAAATGGACATTTATATGCCATACTTTGCTAATCATTTAAGAACTAGGATTAATTGTTCTGAATCTTTGGAGAAATCTATGTTTATGTTTTTTTAAAATAAAAAACCCATAAACATAGGGTTTAACAACCAGTGACGACCACTCACGGTACACTAGTGTGCCGCGGCACAGTGGTTGAAAAACACTGATATAGTCTATGACTTAATTCTTAACATTGGGGCTAACATCAACGTGGCATTGTGTGGAAGTTATTGAAGTTCATAGCTGTCCCTGTATCTCCTGTTTACCTTCCCTGTCTATTTAAACCCACCTGTGTCTCTTGTTCCCTGTGTGATCCTTGGCATTGTCATTGCTGTCTTTTGACATCGTTGCCTGGTTCCAGTGCTACCATTGTTGAGTTCCTTGCCTCTTAGTTCACTTGTGCTGCCTGGATTTCTGTTAATCTGTGAGAGCTTTGATTAAATCATCCTTTTTCACACCACAACCTGGGTCCTCCGCATGAATCCTCACTTCAAAAAACCCATATTGTGACAGAAGAACCTGACCCAAAAGTACTACGGTGAGGATTCGCAGTCAGAGCACAAAATTAACATAGATCCAGCAGACCTAATTTTTGAAAGGGACTTCAATGACTTAAAGTCCACTATAAAGGTCTATGTTAAGTCATGGCCAAACCCTACTCCGTCTGCAGATGTCTCGGGATTGCCATTAGAATGGTCTTAGAAGGCTGGACTCCACACCTCCCTTCATTGGGCTTGAGCTGTTGGAGGAGGCAATGTGGAAATGAGAGGCAGCTCTGGCCATAATGGCTGGAAAGCTGCTTCCATTTAAACCAGAGCTGCCGGCCTCATTGTTTCCCGCTGCTCCAGTACCTACAGCTCCAGCCCCAGTTAGCAGGCCATCTGCTCCACCCAAGCCCCCCAGTGAGTCTCCCCGTGCTCCATCCAAGCGTCCCTGTGTTTGACCAGACTATCTGTCAGAGACCCAAAAGAATAAGAAAGCCTACGCCCCTATGTAAGTCCAAATTTTAGCATGGGCTTACCAGGCTGGTGCCCCGGCACTTCGGGAGCCCCGAAAAATGCTTTGTGAATGAATAAGGGGAGAATGCTTTAACTTTATCACTGGCTAAGAGGATTTTGGTGGTGTTGTTGAAAAAATGTCTGATTTGTTCCTCCAAATTCCTCCAAAACATTTTTGTATCTGATTATGAAATCCAATACTAACCATTTCAATCAATATTTGTGCAATGATGTTTTTTTATTTCTCAGAAATTAAGGATTAATGACGACAACTCAATTACTCATTTGGACATAAAAAATGGAATTTGCATTTTTTATGTCCACTGAAAAAAACCTAGACACAAAAAAACAATAATTTTCTTGAAATTGATCTTTGGTAAATTGTTTTATATTACTTTTTTTTTTCAATGGGTGATCTTTATAATTGAACTTGGGGCACACATACTGTTCCGGGTCAAATTGACCCGCCAATTAAAATCAAGATAAATGAGTTATGCAGAGAGTATTTATGTTTTCCTCCACTTCTACTGAGTGTCCACTCAGTGTGGGTGGAGTTTGCCCACAGGAACAGAAAAGGTTCTCGTCAAAAGTTGTATGAACACCTGCTTTCTCGCAGTTCATTGTGAAGTAAAGAGAGTGGGGAGAAAGTGGGCTTGTGTGTGTCTGCGTGTGCATGTGTGCGTGTGTGGTGTTTGTGTGTGTGTGGTGAAATATGGTTCATGGCTGCAAGGAAACATAGAATTGGACATTTTTTTAATCTTTTTTTGCACTTTAACTTGACTGCCGGGTCGAATTGACCCATACAGTATCAAAGTAACAAGTAGAGGCAGAGGGGGTTACAAATGTGTAAAATGAATACATTTTCAATTTATATGTAGAGTGCACCTATTAAGACAAATAGAAAAAGTTTCATGCAAAAAAAATACTTCCTACTATTTAAAAAGAAATTTAAACTTTAAAACGGGTCAATTTGACCTGCAACATAATAGGATGGTTAAGTAGTTAAGTAGGGCCCACACCTTGGCTCAAGCCCAGGGGCCCACAGCCTCCTAAGTCCGGCTCTGCCCCTATCAGAAAACTCCTGAAAGAAAAGGTTATGCGCTTCCAAACCCTGCTGCCAGTCAAGCTGTTTTTAACGGTGAAACGGTCACATTTAACAGCACAGCGGATGCCATGAAGGATCTGAAGAAGAGGGGTCTCGCTCCTGATTGCAGCAACAACCACAGCACCCATGGAGAAACTGGGTAAATTGTCCTGGGACATGGTGGAAACCAAACAATGGAACTTGCACACATGGAGAGAGTACAGAGAAAATTAAGCCTCTCAAAGATAAGCTCTTAAAACCAATGCGGTAAGATTCGCAATCACAGTGATCTGATCCAGTGTGTGGACAAAGAACCAAATATTTTCATAAAGTGACACTGTCAGACATTATAATATCTCATTTAACCTTAGCTAATGTTAACAAGAAATATATTACTGATGGTAAAACATAGATAATACCTGACCGATGTTTTGGGAGCCGGTTTAAAGGCTCCGATTGTCAACTGAGCTTATACTCATGCCGAGCTATGTCAGTTTGCACTGGAGACACCCCCATAAAAATATCTCATTGGGTCTTTTCTCTTCACCCAGGACTCCCTAATGAGTCATTTTGTTTTGGAAGTGGTTCCTTTAGTACGTTTTCAAGTTACAAGTTCTTTGTTTTTGATTTTTACTTATGTTGTAATAATAAGGTCGCTTTGGATATGCAAGTTAGAGGGATCTATTCATTTAAAGATTTATGTCCCAACAGCAATATAAATATAAACTATTAATGTTCACAGGTTACAAAATCCAATCAAAAGAGCTAAGAGCTCATAGCTAAGATGAAGAGAGAACAGCAACTCATAATCTTCTGGTAAGTAACCCATTTAACAAAAGAGAACCAGGAAAAAAAAGGGGGGGTTAAAAAGACATTTTATTCTTCCCATCCAGATGGACACACTAGGGGCGTGGCAATACTAATTGCAAATAATGTGGACTTTCAGGAATCCAAACAGGTTACAGACAAAGAAGGTAGTTTTGTGAAATTATGCAGTGTTTTAAAAAAAAACAAGAATTTTAAAATTAATCCTAAAATATACAGGCAGCCAGTGAAGTGAGGCCAGGACAGGGGTCACATGTTCCCTCTTTCGAGTTCTTGTCAAAAGTCGTGCAGCAGCATTTTGAACCAACTGCAGACATGAGAGCAGCGACTGACTGACTCCCAGATAAGCGAGTTACAGTAATCCAATCGAGTCGAAATAAAAGCGTGGATCACCGTTTCAAAATGCTGCCTGGAAAGTGTCATGTTTAGTTCCAGTCGTTGAACCCACATGAAAGAACACAATCAGGAGAAGCGCATTCCAAAACAATAATAATGGTTATTGTAACGGGAGAGGGGAAAAGGAGAGAATGAGGAGCAGGACTCGGGAAGGGCTCCACCAGATCTGCCACTGTAGATGAGAGGTAGAGGTAAGGTACTGGTTAACGAGATGCTGATGATTATGGCGGAGGCTTACTTTAGAGCTGAGAGAGTCACGAATATGAGCAGACAACCATCCGGGGGCGGTAAGAAGAACCAGGGAGCTGCGGGAGGACGGACAGGTAGGTGGCTGTGTGGAGGGCGAGCTGACGACCGATAGCAGTCTGGAGATAGCACGCCGTGAGGCCATGGATACAATCCAGTACGTACTGCTGCGTCACAGAGGAATCCACGGAGGACAAAGGACCAGGAGGGAAGTGCTCGGGGCAGGCACAGCTTGGCAACACCAAGTGCGTCGTGGAGATGCAGACGGGAAGGCTTACAGGAGTCACCTTAACTTAACCTTAACCAGGGGACCACTGGAAAACCTCAAGTTAAACCTGACAAGGAGAACAAACACAGACAAGGTTACTACAGGAGCTTAAACTCGAGGGCCTCTCACTGGACCGTTGGATTACCAGGTAACACAACACTCAGGCACCGCAGTGTCAGCTCGCCGCTTCTTAAGTATCCACAGAATCAGTCTCCTTAATGCACCGCAGGTGTGTCTCCAGGTTCTCCCCCAGTCTGCTCCAGGGGCTCTGCTCATAGGCGGCATCTGGTGGGGGAAACGAGGAAGCAGCAAACTTCCCAAAACAAAGAAAACAACCAAAACGAAAACAAAACAGAATCCAGCCTGACAGAAAGAAAAGATTTTACAGATGCCAATCGCCTTAAATGAAAAAAACTGGACTTAACCACGGCTCTGATTTGGCTGTCCAATTTAAAATCACTGTCCACCTTAAAACTAACATCTGTAATAACAGGTTGAAAATATACCTCCAAAGGTCCCAGGTCAACAGAGGAGGACTCACAGGAGCCACTGGGTCCAAACACCATCACCTCTGTTTTCTTTTCATTAAAATGTAAAAAGTTCAAGGCCAACCAAGCTTGAATATCACCTAGACATGCCAGGAAATATTTGATGGAATGGACATCCTTCTGCTTCAGGAGCAAATAAATCTGACAATCATCAGCATAACAATGAAATTAAATCCCATGTTTCCTGAGGATAGAACCCAGAGGCAGTAAATAAAGAGAGAAAAGCAGTGGGCCCAGAATTGAGCCCTGCGGGATACCATAAGGCATTGAAGCAGCAGATGATTCAGAGTCACTAATATTCACTGAAAATGTTCTGTCCTCCAGGTAAGACCGGAACCATTTAAGAACAATGCCACCAATACCTACAACGTGGTGTAATTGCGATATTAAAACGTCATGGTCTACAGTATCAAAGGCAGCAGTTAGGTCAAATAAAATCAGAACAATATGGTGACCAGAATCACATGCAAGAAGGGTGTCATTAAAAACTCTTATTAAAGCAGATTCTGTACTATGAAAAGTTTTAAAACCTGACTGAAAAACCTCCAGAATGCCATTGTCATCTAAAAACGATCAGCGGATAGTACACAATTTTTTCTAAAACCTTAGAAAGAAAAGGCAGCTTCGAAACAGGCCGATAACAGCACAATCAAGGCCAGATTTTTTATGCAGTGGCTGCACTGCGAGGCACTGGATGTTTAAAACTAGCAGGGGCAACCCTGAGGACAGACTGCTATTTATAATTGCACGAACAGGCTGCCCTATGCTAGATAAAATATCTTAAAAAAATTGTGGAGGGTGTTAATTTTAATCAGAAGAGGAAGAATTAAAATCTTTTGACTCGTTTGATTCTCTCTTCTGCCTGGATTCCTTGATGCCGTCACTGTATCAGCTGAACCATAAAGACAAGACAAACGTTTTTCCAAGTCCAAACATAACATTTATTAGATGAACTAATGAAACTGACAAAACTCAAGACAAGCACAAACCAGCATCCAATTCAATATTTATCTCACTCCACAGACATCCACACACCAAAACAAACGTTAGGGGAAATCTATTCACCGATGCACCGTTCCCCGGAGACAGCGTCACGGGTTCTTCAGCGATCTGAAGTTAAGGTTCTCTGCTGTATTCAAATTTAGGGGAGTGTCCTTAGCTAAGTTCATTTAAATTTAGTTGACTATGTTCCAGTAAAAACCTGTTTTTAAGATCGAAGAAGTGTTATTTTCTTTTGAATGAAGACAGATGTTTTTTATGACCCTGTCCTGAGAGGAAGCTCTACTCTGTTGGCAGGACCACATTGTTTTAAACCAGCTGTTAAATCTTATCCAAGTGGTCAAAAGGTTAAACTCACACAGCGCCACGGCCCCCTGTGAATGCCTGCTCAGTCCACAGAGAAACTAGCTGTGTTCTAAATTATGGAGAACTACACGCTAAGTTATTTTTAATTCAACTTAGTGTAATGTGTTTCATTACACTAAGTAATGAAACACATTATGTAGCGTAATATCCTACATAAGATATTACGCTAATTGAACCATGGATATAATATGGAGTGAATTACCTTATTTAAAACACCATTAATTTTATCTAATATTGAACATATGGTTAAGTTTTTTACAACTAGCTTATTTTAAATTTATTTTCTTAACAAGAGACAGGATCACGAGGGGAACCTGATGGCAAACAGGCATTCTGTGGAATATTAAGCACAGAGTCAATGGTGTTAAATAAAACACGTGGGTTATGGCTGTTTGAGGGAATGATATTTGCCAAATATTCCCTTTCTGCCTCTTTAACTGTGCTCTGGTAGAGACGCCAACAGTCTTAAAATTTGAAAAGTAACCTGCAATTTATCCTTTTTCCACTTGCGTTCAACACGGCGACATTCCTTCCTGACAGCACGAGTTCTGTCATTAAACCAAGGCTCAGGTTTAATTCTTGGCTGCCTGGTTTTTAATGGAGCAACCGAGTCCAGGATGGTTTGACAGGAAGAACAGAACCAGGACCAGAGCTCTTCTGTATCAGAGTGGAGGAAGTCAGATGATCCACAGAGCTGAAGAAAAGCAGTAGAGAACTGAGTGGCAGTGGAAGGGTTAATAATCCGGCAGCGCCGATCAGCAGCGAGAGTTTTAACTGCAGTAGGTGTCAAACTAACACTGAATAAAACAGGCAGGTGATCCGAGAACACAAGAGTCACAGATTTCCAGGTTAGTCACAGGCAGACCGCAGGAAATAACCAGGTCCAGTGTGTGTCCGTGCTCATGTGTAGGGCCGGATACGGCCTGTACCAGGTTAAAAGAGTCCAGAAGGCTTAAAAAGTCCTTTACAAGAGGCTTATCAGGACAACACACGTGTATATTGAAGTCTCCAACAATAAGAACATGTTAGTTATAATCCCAGCTAAAAGGACAACAGTACGTCAGATAAAACTTCAGCTTCACCAGCCGGCCGCTTTGTCTACCGTGATGATGATGACGTCTCCGCCGTGAAAGCAACGCAGGAACCCGGAACAAATGACTCGGAATCTCCGACAGAAGCGGGGGCAAGGATTGTTGGCCAGCAACATCAAATAACTCCATATCCTGGACCAAAGGTTGGAGGTTTTGCTGTCTCCCTCCTTTGGTGACCTATCTGTTCTGAGTGCTGTTTATTTTCCATGTTGTGATTATTTTGTTGTTGTTGTTGTGGTTTGCCTGGTTGTAAGAGTATAAAAATCATATTAAAAATAAAGTATAAAATAGGTGGTTTGACAATTGGTGGATCAAATGGGTGAGGAAGAGCAGCAGAGATCAAGAGGATCAAGGACAATTCAGAAGATGACATCTGGCATTGAAAACAAACCAGGTCCACAAAGGAGGAAGCATCAGAGCACTTCTAACATCCAGCAACCAGAGATCAATGATCTAAAAGGAGAAACAATGAATGCTAAGTAACGTCACACGGGAAGACTTGAATAAAATCAACTGGAATCAGTGAACTACCAAACAACAAGGAAAACTGACAATCCTCAGTGTCCTCTACTACTCCAAGCTTGAATTAACTGCAGTTGGAGTCTGTTACTCTCCCTGCCTGCTTACTGACCCTTTGCACGTGAAATCTTCAGAACTCTGCCCACTCTGCCATGATAGCTGTCAAAACAACTAATGCGTTCTTGTAAAGTGTGATTTGATTCTTGTGCGTCTTACACGTTATTTGGTGAATGCTCATGTTCTTGACAAGTCAAGTCTTAAATAGCTTAAACAAATCTACATTATGCCACGCCGCCATTCACATTTTGGTTCACTTTTATGTCCTTTGTCACCAACCCTGACAAATTTAGCAGCTAAAGATGTGCCACCTACCAATATGAAACTGGTAGAATATCCTGATGAAGAGTTTTGGTACATCGACATCCACTACGGATTTACCAGGTAGGATATAGTGATGAAACTGTTTTAGTGTAAGGATTTTTTTTTTTTTGCGTGTATGTTCATAGTCTATTGAGTCTCTGTGTTGTCCTGTTTGAACTTAATTGTCTCCAGCTGTCCCTCGTTATCTTGATTACTCCTCTGTGTATTTAATACCACCTGTGTCTGTGTTTCCACATCGGGTCGGGTCCTTGTCCTGTGTCGGATGTCCACCCATGTCTCCCTAGTTCCTGTGTTGTGCCTTACCAGTTTCTACCAGTGTCTGAGCCAGGCAGCCTGGACTTCCACAGGACAAAAAATTTGATTTTTGACAGCTATTGACACCTTGTTCTGCCGTGCGCATGGAGATTGAGGGCTTTCGGCAAGAGGTTTTTGTCAGAGTCGAACACTGCCAAAAATGGTAAAAAATGCTGTGTGTCCGAAAACCTCTGTGCCTAGCAGAGGTTTTCGTATTTAAATGAAGTTGCTGAGAGCCATGCAAATCAACTGTTGAACACCGCCTTTTGACCCTTATTAATTTTGTAGCTAATCCTTTTTACCTTCTGTTCACCATAAAGAAGAATGTTTGGAGAAATAATATTAAAACAATCTATCTTATCCATTAAAATATATATTACATGTTTGTTAAGAGCACTGAAAAACTTAGTTTTGGTTGAATTGGTGATATAATTATACTCCTGGCAGCTGAAGGAGGAACAGCTTATCCTGCTCTCTCCCGTCCTTACTGATAACTTTGCTTGTGAATTATTTTTAAAGTAACAATTTTTATGGTTTTATTCACATTATCGACATCATAACTGGATTACTTCAAAACTAAGGACATTTTCTCACTTTTATTTTTACCTCACTTTTCTTCACCTCCAAGTTGAACTAGGGCAAAATGACCCCAAGGACATCAGCAGTATTCTACAACGACTTCAGTTTTTAGAAACAAAGATTCAACGGCTGGAGGTGAACTTTGAGATCAACGCTACCTGTGGATATGAAACAACTCTTCCTCAAATCAGCGGAGAGGTCGTACGCCCCGCACCAAGCAGCTCACCCTGGATCGCTCAGGGAGCCAAGCCAAAACAAAAGTCTCACACTGCAGATCCCATGAGACGACTAACGGGGAGAACCCCTCACCTGGATGAATCAGCGTGGCCGGCTCTGAGCCGAAACCCACCTTCAACCTCAACACCTGCTCCGCCAAAGAATACCAAACAACCAGCTGGAACCAAAACGAATACACCGACCCCGCTCCCAAGGACAAAGCGACCAGCCCGAGCCTCAAAACATCCTGACTCCGTGGGAATGCCACTGAAAAACAGATTTTCTGCACTTCAGCACGAGCCTCTGAGTGAAAACCCACCTTCAAACATCAGCAATGAGGCTAAACCAACGCAGCCACCGCACAAAGCTCCGAAGGACAAAGTGACCACCAAGAAAATAAAAGGTATGCCAAGAGTGCTTATTGTTGGAGATGAGACAGTAAACGGAATTAGTCATGTTTGCAATCCCAAGAAAACGAGAGTGGTTTCTTTTCTTGGTGAAACTGTATCTGATTTGACTCGCAAAGTGCTCTCTCTAACCACTGATCAGCCAAACATTGAGACTTTAGTTGTGCATGTTGGAGACAACGATCTGGCAAAGCAAAAATCCGAGATTCTGAAAAAGGACTTTAATATTCTTCTGGACACTATGGGAAAATTAAAAATGAAGTTATTTCTCAGTGGTCCAATTCCATCGCCTCAATGGGGAGACAAAAAATATTCCAGGCTGCTTATGATAAACAAATGGCTGATTAAAACCTGCTCTGCCAGCTCAGTGACCTTCATCGATAACCTCTGGATCTACTGGCAGCACTTTCACCTCTTTGGAAGAGGCGGACGCAATCTTAACAAACACAAAATAAGGCTGCTCACTGCAAACATTTTTCATTTTATCAACAAGGACAACAATGTGACCATCGCTTCAGAAGAACAGGCTCAAGGATGTCTGACTAGGATGGAGCCCTCCGCATATCAAGAACAAACTATTCCAATACAAACTGATAAAACATCGGCTGTGAACAGAATGACTGGTTCCCCTCCTCCTTCCCACATCTTTCCCCCCTCCCTCCTCCCTCTCTGCTCCTACTCTCATTCACAAAGATCAGAGATTTTCAGGAAGTGAATCACTAAAGAGAGTCTGAGAGAAAAAACTGTCAGTCTGAGAGAAAGACGGACGGACTCTTTCTCCTCCCAGCTGGATAGTATGGATCAACAGGTTCGCCTCGGCACAACTCTCCTTAGCGCTAACATAGCAGACCTTACTTCATCTAAGCCACCTGCCTCTGACCTCTCTGAGGATCCAGCACTCGTTTCTGAGGTCTGAGACCGGGGTCCAGATATTATCGTTACACCCGTCTTCCTCCAGAATGTGTCTGGCCCCCCAACATTGCATAGCAGGACAATACTTGTCCGGATCACTACAAGAAAAGTTACAAAAAACAGAAATACAAAAAACAGTGCTCTTAATTCAAACCTCAGACTGATCCACTGTCTAAAGGAACCTCAGACTGAAGAGCTTTCAGCCTCCAAGTAACTTAAACTGGCTCTTTTAAATACCACATCTCTGTGTGCTAAAGCTCTATTAATTAATGATTTCATCACTGAGCATAATATTGATGTTTTATTTCTGACAGAAACATGGCTGAATGACTATAATGAAGCAATCGTACTAATTGAATCAACGCCTCCTACGTACAATTTTTTAAGTGAAAATAGAAAACACAAAAAAGGAGGAGGCGTGGCTTCAATATTTAAGAATACCATAAACTGTAGTAAAATATCTTTGGGTAATTTCATGTCTTTTGAATATCTTGGAATCGAGGTGTAAAGGCCACAAACGAACTTTGACACTAACTCTATACAAAACACCAACATATGTGGAAAATTTCTTTGCGGACTTGAATGAGCTTCTATCTCTCATATGTATTGATTACGATTGTTTGATAATTGTCGGTGATTTCAACATTCATGTTGACAACCCCCAAGACCGAGGGGCTAAAAAGCTCTGTAATATATTAGCGAGTTTTGGTTTAACACAACATGTCAAACAAGCAACACACACTCATGGACACACACTGGACCTGGTTATCAGTAAGGGTGTGAATATTTCCAATGTCTCTGTAACTGATGTCGCCCTGTCGGATCATTTTGCTGTTATCTTTGACAGTTCTTTATCCATTAACCCACTTGGACAAAAAGCTACTATCACAAAACGTACTTTCACAGAAAACACAGCAGAAATATTTAATCAAATCTACTCTTCTTCCTCACTCTTAAGTTATAATGACGTAGATAAGTTGGTGGATGATTTTCAGTGCAAACTTTCAGATATCATTGATTACATTGCCCCCACTAAAGTGAAGGTTGTGACTGGTAGGAAGAAATCTCCATGGAGAAATGCACAAGTAGTTCAATCTGCAAGACAACTCTGCTGCAGGGCCGAACGGAAATGGCGTAAAGGTCAACTGCACGTTTATTGTGACATCTACAAGGGAAGACTACGTAACTATCACACAACACTAAAACATGCAAGACAGGCTTTCTTTGCAGATGTCATAAACAAAAACATTAACAACGCTCGAGCTTTATTTGCTATGTCGACAGGCTCACAAATCCTCCAATGACGTTGCCACCTGAACTTCAATCTAATGCCGCCTGCAACAAGTTTTCAAGTTTCTTTTCAGAGAAAATTCAAAAGATCAGATGATTAATCTGCACATCCACTCCAAAGACAGTACCAATGCTGTGCCCAAACAAAACAAATGCAGGAAAAATGACCCATTTTCAACTACTAAATTATAAAACCCTAGAAGAAATTATAAGTCAATTAAGCTCCGGTTCCTGCTGCCTGGATGTCCTACCCACACATTTCTTTAAGAAAGTCCTGCCTGTCGTTGTCAATGATCTGATCCAAATAGTAAACTCATCGCTCTCTTCAGGTGTTTTCCCCCAGGCTTTGAAAACAGCAGTTATCAAACCACTGATAAAAAGAACAATCTAGACAAATCACTACTGCAGAATTACAGGCCAATCTCCAACTTCCCATTCATCAGCAAAATTATTGAAAAAGCTGTTTTTAAACATTGAAATAACTTCCTAACAATAACTTCCTAACAATAACAAACTGCTTTGACTCCTTCCAGTCTGGTTTCCGGTCTCACCACAGCACGGACACGGCCCTTGTAAAAGTGTTCAATGACATCCATATAAATACAGACTGTGGGAGAACCACAGTGCTGGTTCTGATGGACCTCAGTGCAGCTTTCGACACTGTTGACCACAACATTTTACTGAATCGACTGGAGAGTTGGGTCGACTCTCCAGTCCAGTGCTCCACTGGTTTGAATCTTACATAAAGAACAGGGATTTCTTTGTTTCAATCGGAAACTTCTCATCAGAGAGGTCAAAGGTCACATGTGGGGTACCCCAAGGTTCAATCCTAGGACCCCTTCTTTTCAATATTTATATGCTCCCACTGGCTCAGGTTATAACAGGACATAGGATTAGCTACCACAATTATGTGGATGATACACAGCTCTACATCACGATGTCACCAGGTGACTCTGAACCCATCCAATCACTGAATAGATGCTTAGAACAGATCAATGTGTGGATGTGAAAAACTTTCTCCAGCTGAACAGAAACAAAACTGAAGTTATTATCTTTGGACCTAAAGAGGAGCAAACTAGAATCAATGCTCAGTTTAAGTTATTACAACTGAAAACCAGTAATCAGGCCCGAAACCTGGGAGTAGTGATGGACTCAGATTGTGTTCTTGCATTATTATTTTGCCATTAACATTATATTACTAAAAATGGTCTCAAAACAACAATATCGTTTATCATAAATTAAAATTTGTTATTGTGACAGGCCTACAAACATATGATATATAGTGTAGTTGGTTTATTACCAGGAATGGCATATTTACTTTTAAAGAGTAATTTGATTACTCAATGAAAAATTTGTCCATCAGCTAGAAAATGTGCATCTCTTTTCCCTCCATCGTTTACATTTGTGTCGCTGGTGTTACACATGAAACGTATTTCCCCACGGAAAAAGAAGAAAGCAACAATATGTGTTTTCAAAAAAAATTATAAACACAGAGTGACTTGGATAATTTTAATCTGATTATTGGATTGTAAATAGTAACATGTTAGATTACACATTACAGATTAGAGTAACGCGTTGATGACACCATTGTTTGACATTTTTGCTCAAGCTATTTACAAATCTTTCAGGTTTCCGATATGTGTCCCCCTCAATGATAAATTTATTCCTATGCCCTTGCCCACACCAAACTTTACACTTGGCACAATGCAGTCAGACAAGTAGCAACCACTAAACCCAAACTTGTCCATCGGATTGGTAGATGGAGAAGCGCGATTCATCATTCCAGAGAATGCGCAGGAGAATCCACTGCATTCACTGAGAATCCACTGCTCTAGAGCCCATGCTTTACACCACTGCATCTGATGCTTTGCATTGCACTTGGTGATGTATGGCTTGGATGCAGCTGGTCACCATGGAAACCCATTCCATGAAGCTCTCTGCGCACTGTTCTTGAGCTAACCTCAGGATTTATTGTACAGGTGGCATCCTATCACAGTTTCACGCTGTTATTCACTGAGCTCCTGAGAATGATCCGTTCTTTCACAAATGTTTGTAAAACAGTCTGCATGCCAAGGTGCTTAATTTTATAACCTGTGGCCATGGAAGTGATTGGAATACCTGATTATGATCATTTGGATGGGTGAGCAAATACTTTTGGCTATAAAGTGTTCTTAGGAAGGAGAAATGTTACTTTGTCTAAAGTAATATTGTGTCTGTTACTACCCAATAGTAAGTCCCGCCTACTCCTCACAACTCTTCGGACTCACTACTGCCCAGTTCTCTGTCTAACAGGTCCGGAAAATCCCCAGAAACTCGGGTCTTACCCTAGCGATAGTTTGTGGAGAATTATCTGTTTAAACTGGGGTCGGAAAGGATTCGTCTAGCTCTGACTACCTTCGATCCAGAAGTTACAACCCTTTTCAGTTGAGAAGCAATCAGCTGAGTAGCCCTCACAGCTGCATAACCCCTACAACCACTCCTGTTAACGGTAGCTCCTCTCCTAAAATAACGGCACTTGTTAACGGCTAGATTAAGTTTAGTGACTTAGATTTAAGTCCCAGGGTCATTATTTTAACACTCACCAGAGGAAAACACAAAGCCACCCTGTCTCTAGAATCATGTATGTAAACTTTACCATAATTAGGAGAACCAACAATCATTAAGACTGACACAATTAAACTCACTGTTCACAATCCTCATTGGAATTTTACAATATAGTTTTATTAAGCAAGCTTTAGCAGGGGCATATGACAACAGGTTAGATTCCCAAAGATTATAAAAGAGGCAAAAATTATAATAAAATCACTAAAATTAATCGCATCCTATCCTTATTCTTATCCCTAACCTGTATCACTAAATTCACTGAGCGAGGTTTTTGGGGGAAGCTGGTCAACTCATACCCGATGGTTCTTGGTCTCGGCAGCTGTAATCTTTAGATGTCCTTGGTCAGAGTCTTTGTCCAGCCGGAGCAAAGTCCTCTTTACTGAGGAGAAGCGGAGAGAAGACTCACGCTGTCCTTTGAACGTGCAGACTCTTTGTCTTTGTAGGACCTCCGTCTCTTATCCAAGTCAGCTGCTACTGGGTTGAGAGCGTTGGGTAGAGGCAGAGGAGTCGGTCGGATCTGGAACCGGAGTTGGTGGCCAGTGGAACTTGTCCCTTCTTATCGGCGTGAAGTCTTTGAGCTTTTTCCTCGGTCCCGGGTGTGGTCCTCCGCTGGTCTTTAGCCTGCTTCCCTTGTTGACTCCTCTTCTGCGCCGGGGACGAAGAACACACTTTTTCCCTCGTACATCAGTATTTATGCCCTGTGTTTTCATGGAACCCGCCCATCGCATTATGTCATTACCTGATGTCATGCAAGGCAGGGCTGCCTGCGGAAAGCACCGGGCCCTTCCTCAAGCCTCTAATGACTCATTCCTGCCTCCTCGCTTCATCGGGGCATTTCCCTTTTTTTCCGTTGACCATCTGTTTCTAATTCTGCCCCACCCTTGCTTCTCGCTCACTCATTTGATGACTCATATCCTTTGGTTCCTCGCCTTTCGCTCAGTGAGGAGTGTTTGCTTTTTCCTTACCTCAGTCTTCATGATTTTAGTAATAAATGATAACCATACATAGTCATGTTAATCGTTGTTAACTCAAAAGTATAACCTTCAGTTTTCCATAATGTAATAAAATCAACTGATTAAGAGTACAGAGTATACATTATTATAACATTCACTTGATTAAAAGTACAGAATACATGTTTTGATCATACATTACAGACATTTCTTCATTGGCATGTGTATTATCACTTTATAATCACTTTTTACTTATAATCATATGCAGGGTATACTGTTAATTCTCAGGCCTTTATTCCGTTTTTTGCGTGTACCTGGACAGATCTCACATGCTTATACCAGATTTCATGACACCCCCTCCGTGAGATCGGACGGTACTGCGCAGAAAACTCACACTGTACTAATACCAAAAGTCCAAATCATCACCCCCATGAAGGGTTAAAATATCTTGTTCGTAGCAAGCCACTGGGGACGATGATGGCGTCCAAGTATCCACAACCTCGTACTCCGTCAGGTGAGAGGGAGGAGAAGGCCAGGTGATGGTGCTCAGCCTGTCGTCTGCAACAGAGCTGGACGGCTCGAAGAGATCCTCGAGCACCAGCCGAGGCGGTGATTTCAGAGCGAGCGCCTCGTCCGCCATATCCTGCAGCGGGGCTGCTGCAAAGCCGCAACTTTCCTCGAGTTCCTTCAACAGGTTCTCGAAGTCTGTAGCAAACGAAGGGGAGGTCTGACAAATGCACGCGACGGAGGAGCTGACGGCGCTACTGTGGGTTTGGGGTGATGGGAAGGGTATGTCGTCAGTCTGGCATGCTTGCTGAGATAAACTGGGAAACTCAGTTTGGGTACTCTGTACGTGAGTTGCACTGCTGGTTTGGCATCCGACGTCGATGAACATGTCAGGAGATGCCGGACAAACTGGTGGAATAGGGTCACCCACCGCCACCACTCTGCCATCCACAAGATGCAGGGTGGGCAGGCATTGGCGAGTAACCTGATTCTCCCCTAGCTTCCGGACTATGGGCATTATCCGGCTATCCCCCAAGAACGATGGTCGGAGGTTATTGTCGTCTTGGCCCAACGCAGAGGTCCACACGACCTTGTGTACCTGTTCCAGGGATCGAGATGCAGACGCCGAGACGTATGGCAGGTCCTGTCGTTCATCGAGGCAGACGATCGCCGTAACCTCATTAAGGTGCACGCAAGCGTTACACCATCGAACACATGATGCCACCCATATGAATCCCAAGGATTCTATCGACGTCCCGCACCCCACACAGCAAATCGGAGCCTAGGAGAAACAGCAAGCCAGGTAACTTTCATGATTAGCAGGTTTTGATTAATTTACACTCGTAATCTAGATAAAAAGGAGCTAAATAGCAAAAGCAGGAGCAGGAATCCGGGTTGGTTTATGCTGATGTGCCTCTTTGGGCCGCGAGCCACGGGGAATTAATGACTGGGGGAGCATCCTCATATTCCGGTGATCCGGGAGTCGACATTGGGGTTGGGTCGTGAAATATCGCCCCGTGGGTCATGAGCCATACGGCAATGGGCAGCGGGGACGACTTTCCTAACCAATACAAGATTACAAAAACTCCCCATCCTGCCGCCCAAAGGGTTAGGGCGGCCCACTTACGAAGCCAGCGGCCTCTACCCTTGCCTTTAATGGACAGAGCTTGGTAGGCTAGGTAAATGAGGATGGATACGGCCAGAACGCCCTCGACGATAGCGGCCAGGATCTTGAGTGGCGCCGCTCGGGTAGCATGTTGTCCCCCGAGAATTAATTCCGTCAGCAGGGCCGCAGTGTCGATGGAAAGCCAAAAGCACGCCACCACGCCTCGTCGCCAGTTGATGCGGGTCCTTCCCATTAGGTAGCAGGCGAAGAGGGAAGGGGCGAGATCCCATCGCTTCAAAAAGATGGGGCGTAGGATGATCTTTATGAGCCCTTGAACCGAGACAAGCACCCGCAGGAGCTGCCCGGTAGACCAGGACCCGGTATGGCAGTAGACAACCCAGGCCAGGATAAATCCGAGCTGCTCAGTGGTACTCACTTGGATGGGTGCGAAAAGTGTAGAGGGAAGGGAGGAATTGGCTGAAGAATTAGATGCCATGTCGCCCTTTGTTGTTCCTTCGTTTAGGTCCAGTCTTGATTGTAGTGGTGATAATCAGCGAATGGCTCGCTGGCTCCCGGCAGCCAGCCTTTATGCTGAAATAGGCTCCTCCTCTGAGGGGAGGGGCCGGTAGTCCTTCCTCCCGCGATTGCAAAGCATTTTTAGCCACTCCTTCACGACAACTACTCCCAGGATTAGGGCAATGGCCACGCCCAGGAAGCCCAGCAAATATGGCCATAGCATGCTCAGAGTATTCAGCAACCAATGTTTGATAATACTGAGGCCTCCACCGACCACGTTTCCGACCTCCTCAACTACATCCATAACGGTGGTGGTCAGCGTAGAACCCAAGGTCTCATACCAGTAGCAGGCATGTTGCTGCTCACCAGTCCCACATTTCTGCCACACTTCTTTGGAACTGTTACAGGTGAGGTTAGAATAGAGAAGATTAGGTCCTACCCAGTCAAACCCGGGGTCCACCTCTCCGTCGCATAGACTTTTCCGGAATGCATGGCCTTCTGCGATGGCTATGAGAGTGTCGGGGATAGCAGGAACAGGGTGGTCGATAATACTCTTGCGTTTTTGGAGTTGATATCCCAAAATTGCATCAGTGCAGGTTTTGGCCCTTACAATTGCTCTCCGCCATTTTCCTGCAATCTTTCGCCAAACCACATCGGATGCATGGGTGTCATACTCATCCGCATAATGCTCCTTGCAGTAATCTTCCCAACCTGGGATTGTCTGACATGGTTTCCTTGCTAGTCCAATGGTACATTGGGTCTTGTTTTTATTGCAAGTCATGCGCCAGGGCCTTGGGAGGACGTAGTTGTCAGGTCTCCAAAAAATACCTGGCCAAATCATCCGATCTTTGGAGTAGACAGTGGCGATGTACTGGTATTTAATCCAATAATTATGGGACACATTGAGGCAAGGCAGAACCCAAGCCTGCAGTTCTTCTCGTTGGAGTCCCCACCACTCCCAATCCCAGGCACGATGGTAGTCCTCGTACCAGGCCCGGAGGACAAGCTTCGCTGTTTTGAAGGTGTCAGGACTGGGGCAGTGATATTTCCATGCGGCATGGAAGGTGTTGCTGGTTTGCCAAAGGCCACATCGCGGGGAGGACATTGTCTTCACCCATTCGGTACCATTAAGGCTATCAAATATGCCTTGGGCCACACACTCATCGATCTGTGCAAACTGATCCTTAGGGGCATTTAGGAGATCATCTGGAGTTGGAAGAGGTTGTGTGCGCATGTCAGCAAAGTGCGGTCCTTTTAACCCAGCAGGGGAGCGAACAGCTCCCTCTGGGAAGTCTCCTATAAAGTATACTTGGTCTCTGGCTATGCCAGTCCAGGGTAATGAGTCGTTCAACCAAGGCTCAATTTCCGTTTGCACGGTTCTGGCACGGACCCATGAAAATGACCAGTCTTCCTTCAGGGCCAAAACTATGTGATTTTGTCCAGTGCAGCTAACGTATTTGTCCCACAGGCACGCATTTAGGATAGTGAACTGATTTCTATAACATTCTTGCTGGTCGTTCTAATACATGAATTTTCTAGCTCCCTGTTGAATCAACAAGGCTGTAATATTTTGCCAGACGGGCCGTCCAGGCCGCCCTGTTGGTTGTATCCGAGTATCGTTATCCGCAGTCTGGTTCCCATACAAGGTCGTAGTGTCAATTTCGCCCTCTTCACAATTCAGGTGATAATCTCCCCAGAACTCCCTTCGTGGGAGCCAAGTCCTGCAGCCTGAGGACCTATGTGGGGCCGAATAAATCACCTCGGTGTCCCAGTATCCTTGGGACGGTGCCAGCGCTAGGGGTCAGCAGGCCCTGTTGCAATGCCATTCTGGCATGCCGTGGTCTGGATGGATCCAGTTGCATCGGGCCGTCTGTCGCTCTTTCTGATGCATGATCCTTACCCAGCAAATTACTCCATCTTTGAGGAGGCTGTAGCTGTAGACCTCCCAGGTGCGGTTTAGGAGGTCATCGATCATGGAGTCATTTAGATTATAAGCTCTGCTTTCCACATATTTCTTTCCGTTTTCCTTCTTGAATAATCGACTTTGGTTTTGAACAGAAGACTCGTTGTCCCACGGCACAAAAATAGAGGTGGTACTGGTATTCCAACAATTGAAGGTAAAGTACTTGGAGCGACCATAGGTAACTTTTGTATGCGTGAGGTGCCATGGCCCTACTCCTATGAAGTATAGGATGGTGATCAGAATAGTAGCAGTAACTAGTAGCGCAAGAAGCGTAAGCAAAGCTTTAATGCAAAGTGGTATGTTCTTTCTCGTAGTCGTTTTCCGTAGCAAGGGTCGTTCAGGGGTGTCTGGTTCGTCGTCTGGGGTGTTATCCGGATCTGTAAGGTCATCCAGCGAACTGGCTCTTGTCTTCACCTGCCTTAAGCGGGTTACGTCCATTTTGGGTTCTTCAAAGTGTGGGTCAATGGTATTCTGGGATCCGCTGCACCTGGTCTAGCGCCGATCTTTGCTAAGGCCTTAGGGCTCCACCGAGAGACAGTGGTTGTAGCAGCTCGTCTGATGGCTCGTCCTTGTAGTAGCGAGCTATATACCGGAGAAGGGTAGGGTAACTTAGGTTCCAACCCCCTCCACACCCATTTCCATAGGAATACTCTCCAGCAGTCCGGTCGGGGAAGGGGGCCTTGAGCCGAACCTTGCTTGAGCACTTGATCTTGCCAGGCTTCACTCGAGTAGCCTATAGGTGCTGGTACTGAAAGGTACGTACACAACGACTGTCCATGTAGTGTCAGCGTGTGCGATACCCCAGGGCGGTGGAACGGACCTCTGGTGGGGTGGATTGGGATAGACTCGGTCCAATTCCAACTTTAGTGGGAGCCTGGTGTTATTGAAAACGTAGTCCTCGGGGTCTCTCTCCTTTTCACCACTGTTCTGGCCATACCTGATGATGTAGTCCAGATGACCACGTCACTTATCGATATCTCACAGTACTGGCCCTGTAGGGGCTCCAGATAATGGGGCCCCAGCGAATCCGTATCTCTTTCCCTCCTAGGGTCAGGTATACTGCATTAAAATCCAAGGGAGCCGTTGTGGGCAGGTCGGCGTGCCCCCGCATGACTGATTGCATCGAGACATCTTCCCTTTCCAAATCGGGTATTCCACGGGGAAAAAGTAAAACGGATCGTGCCACGGCCGTGGCGTTGCCTCCTCGCTTCTCTTACTTCCTTCGCCTCCTGCCAGTCAGTGGGTCGAAGATAGATGAGGTGGTTAAGGAAATAGGCCTCCGAGAGCGGGTAGGACAGTAATCCTCACGAGGTGTCTAAAAGATGGAACCGTTCGGGAGCTTCAAAAAGGGTCCTGTCCGAGAGTCCGACCAGACTTCTGTCCCACTTTAAATAATTTACTCACAAAATATTTCTTCCCATTTCGATATTTATCTTTTCGCTGATTTGTAGACTTGGCGACCTGACCCCCTTTTTCCGGTGTATCCATTAGTTTTAATTTTTCTTTCTTTGTGCAAAAGAAGTCTCCTTTTTGGCTTCTCCGGCTCAGTACAGGACACGGTGGGGTAGACCTGGTCGTCCGAGACTACGGTGATTGTTGCTCCCACCGAATAGACTCCTTTATATGGGATTGTGAGCATCTGCACTGACAGTTGAACCGAACGGGTGGTGTCAGGATCAGAGGGCGTCCTCACTCTATGGGCCACGCCTCCTGGGACCTGCAGGACCCCGTCACGAAAGTTGTATTCTGCTGTTACAAGGAAAAGGGCCGACTTCTCCTTGGGTCTTGCTGCGTTGCTGCCCCATCCATTCAGCTCAGTGGTGCAATAGTACAGATCTGACGTTCGTATCTCGCCCTCTCTTGGCACATCCGGCAAATCCAGTATCGGGATAGTGCAGTCGTTGATGGTTTCCAAAATCAGATGTGCCCAGGTAGTCAGCTCCCAGGGGCCCGTCCAGCCTCCATTTACAGCTTGTGCTATGGCGTCGTCCGGGAGCCAACTCAATTCCTCTACAGAATTGGGGCCTGTCTGGGGCCGCAACACTCGGAAAATTACTGGGGAATACGAGGTATTCACTGGTGGGAAGGACAGGCCTGCTCGCGCGGGATCATAGGGCCACGCGGCGTGGACAGACTCCCAAAGAAAGTCATGCGGCCCTTCTGCCTTTCTCCAGATCCAGTCTTCTCTGACCGAGGGTCCCTCTGGGGTGTTAGGGGGAGCCGAAGGTCCCGGGGACCAATATGCTGAGGGTATGGGGCTCCCATAAGTAGGTTGGGCCCCCACGCAAGGTTGGAAGAATCTTAGGGAGCTGTAGTATCTTCTCACCTGCCAGCCATCGGCCTGTCCCGCTGCCGTCACCTCGTTCCTGCGGATTTGTTCCTCGCAAGTCGTACAGTAGATCAGTTTTCCTCTGTCCACTGGCAGTGGCACCTTTTTGGTTCTTCCTCTCGCCATCCCCATTGATTTATCACCAGGGTCCGTGGCAGGTATCCTATTCGGCAATTTCCACAGAACGTAATGCTTATAACCGAAACCGGGGAGACGGGGAGGCTTCGCAGCCCGTCTGCCGTCGACTCCTGCCGCCAGGGTTTGTCGCGGCCTGGTCCTTCCCAGGTGAGGGGGAGCTGGAGGACTGTTAGGCATACTGGGCAACGGTCTTTGGTGCTACTCCACTTCAGCATTTCAGGTTCGCTTGACAGGACTCCATTTTTGGCCCAATCCAATTTCTTCAGGGCTCGTCCTGCACAGATCCCTGAAGTTGTTCTCCTAATTACAACCACCCCCCTCACGGTGGCCAGTCCGAGATAGGGTGGAACGATACATGATGCACTGGCCATTTCACCGGCTTCTATTTCTTCTAGTCAGGAACTGGCTTGAGCTGCTCAACTCCTTGGATCCCCGTTCTCCAGCAATACTGTATTCCTGTCCAGTACTTGCTTAACGGTGTCTCTTGTTTCAACTTATGTTTCACTGTTGCGTTCACAGGTTGTTCTCTTGCTTTGATCCACACCCACTGTCCACTCTGATGAGACTTTGGGCGTCAGCTTCTCCTTTTTATCGCTTTGTGGCAAACGGTCCGTTGGTTGAGTTCCATAGATGGGGCGGGCCTATCGACTCTGTTCCTGTGTTCAGGGCCCGCCTATTTCCACTGCCACGGTGCTCCAGCTGCTGTCGTTAGCATTTTTAGCTATCAGCT